>NC_141085.1:47475349-47500349 GCF_041138505.1 Cibotium barometz | reverse complement strand
TTTCTTCTGATTAGGCTTATCACCCCCTTTCTCAACATCCTTGCCACCAGAAGACTGGGTTGATTATGACTTTGACTTTCTTCTTATCACGGTTTTCACCCCCTTTCTTGACATCCTTGCCACCAGAAGACTGGGTTGATTTTGGTTTTAGCTTATAGCCAACCTAAGAAAAGACTTTGCCTTTATTTTTTTGACTGACAACGAATGTTTGATCTCCCACACGCATACTAATTCGATTTTGTCGAGATTGTTCTTCTTACATGAGCACTGCAACTAACTCATCAAATGTAAGGAGCATTGGGGTTACCCTTCATCATGACCCAAAGTATCGATACAAATCCTTGGTATAAATCTAGTAAAGCTTTAAGAATAATTGACACCAATGAACTGTTTTGAAAGACCTCATCAATGCATGCAAGCTGCTCTTTGAGATCTTTAATCTTTGTGAGGAACTCATGCAGATTGAATCTCCCTCATTCATATGCTCGAACTCTAAGTGCTTGTGCAAGTAGGCAACCCATGCCAGCCTCATTACGCACCTATTAAAGTGCAGCAAGCGTATCCCAAGCTTGCTTGGCAGTTTGACATTAGAGAATATGAGGAAAAATGCTAATTTTCACGAAAAGTGCTAGCAATACATGAGATAGTGAAACAGGGCATGCCTCAATCCCAATAACAACATTCAAAGACCTTTGGCGACCAATACATGATGTATCATGTATGACCACAATAGGTAGTTGATCTCGTTAAGCATATTCCCAACGGAAAGCATTCCAAATACATCATTGCCTACCATGTCAGCCTATCTTTGACACAAAATACAGGTATCCCAACGACCTGTAGGTACTCTCAATGCCCATTGAAGGAAATCGAGATGGCTGATGATGAAGAAGCAAACCTGCAGAGGGTATGGAAAAAGGCAGAGTGTAGAGTGTAATGGTACTAGTAAGAATGTAGAAATCTATGACAATGATGATGATAATGCCAATTTGATGAGCTCCAAGATGTGTTGTTAATGACGTTGATAACAATGATGATGATGATGTTGATGATCAGCTCGAAGATGTGATGTCGATGACAGTTATGGCTCTATTTACATACTAAATGCCATTGCAGTGCAGATAACCCAAAATCGAGCAAAGATAATTCAAACTAACACTCCCCTGAGATGTTTGTGAAAACCTTTCAGCATGTGAACAAGCCTCAAAACGCACCTAAAATGTCTCGAAACAAGTAAAAACTTGATTAATGTAGTGAATAGAACACTATATGGTTTACCTTCTCCACCCAAGACGATAGCTCAATCTAAGACAATGAGAAGAGCAGCTCGAGGAGAAGATAAAGAGGGGGGTGATAGCCAAGAGAACCTGCTCTGGTACCAATTATTGGAGTGGAGATCAAGACAGCAACACACGCAACAATAAAGGAAGCAAGTAGAGATGGACAGAAGCACAACAATCAAAGTAGATTGATGAGAATGAGTGAAGTACAAATGAAGTGATATGATAAGAGTGAGTGAAGTACAAGTCAAAGTAGATTGATGAGAATGAGTGAAGTACAAGTGAAGTGATATGATATGATAAAGATCACTCACACACAAGAGTGTGATACATGCTCAAGGGGGAAAAAGCTCCTAAGGAGGAAAAAGTTCCCTGGCCCATTATTATCCTACGTCCACACATTGGCTATAATGTCAAAGGGAAAAGATTTATTTAAAAGCCCTACTTAGTTGTTATCCATGTTAACATAACATTTGTTCAATTTTGGAACAACTTTGCTCATTTTCAATAGCTCCGCAATTGAGATTAAAGTATGGTAAGGCAATGATCCTTTGTTTCATTAAATCATGAGGCTAGGGTGGTTAAGAAAGGAATGGAATTGAATCACATAAAGCATGGACAATTAAACTATCCATATATAGCACACGCACTTGAGGTACTTTATGATACCCATCAATAATGTGAGACCAAAATCTCATTTGTTCAAGATATATTTACTTGAAACATCAAGTAGACTTAGATTACTTTCTATCTAGTTTAGAGATGGATAGAATATTAACACTAGTCTTGGAGAAATAAACCCACCATTGCGGGCTTTTAGAGAGTTTTGTTAAAAATCCTCATTTTTTTAAAAAAGTTAATTTTTACATGTTACCTTAAAAATACCTTAAATCATTTTTTCTAAGGGCACTACAAATGCAATACAAAAAATCTTATATATGTAATTAGACCATTGGCATTTACCATTACACACTTTATTAAATACCCCTCTCCTTGAAGGTAAGATAATACGGTTTTTTACAATATTTTAAAAAATTTAGAAATTATAAACTTACAAGGAACATGAATTTTATTCAAAAATTTTACCATAGGTAGGCAAACATATACATGCTTACCAATTTTCCGTATAGTTTCAAATTACATAAATCAACCTTGAGGCAAGCATATGCATGCTAACCAATTTTCAAGTAGTTTCAAAATACATAAATTAGCCTTGAGCCACTTGCCACCTTTGTGGATAGAGTTGTACATCATACTTTTCCTTTTCTTGTAGTTTGTGAAATATATAATTTTTATGAAGGTACATTAGCTGCTGTAAGAATCTAGTTAGTATATATATATCTTGTCCCAATCGCCACCACAATGTCCATTTCATTGGCCTTTCTCCACCCTTTTGTCAAATCCCCATAGGATCACCACGTAGAACGCTCCTGATACTAGCTAGCTCAGCTCGTGGCTCGATGGGGGCAGCCAAGACTTGTGGGCTTGCCCACGACTGTCAAGGTTGGGAGGTGAGTCGAGCCTGCACCCCCTTCACGTTGCTAGGTTTGTTTTGCAGGTTTCGAGTCTTGTATCAGGAACGGTCTACGAGGTGATCCTATGGGGATTTGACACCTTTGGAGCATCCCACCTCCACCACATCCACTTTGATCACAGCGTTCTACCATTGGGAGCATCCTATACCCACCTCCACAAGGAAGAACTAAGAAAACGAAGTTGCAAAAGGACGTTCGCATCAAGAGAGTCAACAACATTACAAATCCTTAAACTCATAAAAATGTATTGTTGGAGGAATCTCAACAATTGTGTGCATTTTCATGGTGTGGTGTGAAGTCACAATTTCTCAACCCTTGCATGCTCCTAAAACTCGTCTAGTTGTCATGAGTCACTTCGATTGCTTCTGCTCTTGGAAATTGTACTAATTATGGATTAGCCCAGTGCTAACTAGTTCTCATCAAGCTCTGCCACAATTTGGAATATATACAACCATGCCCTTCCATTTGAATGCATCTTTGAGACATGAATCAAAACATCAAAGTTTTTCATGTGACAATAGTTACAAATACGGCTCTAAATTCCAAGAGAATAGAATCACGTGTGCAATACAGGTGTACTGTAGCTGTCAGATTACACAGCTACCCAATTTGAGGGGCTAGTCCCTTTCTTGTGCAGGCCGCGCATGCTTGTTATTCATGTTGCTGAACGTGAATCCCTTCGCCTGATGTCAGGTGTATATACAAGATTTCAAAGCCTTGAACATACCATTCCATCTACGTGCAGTGGAATACATGTGTCCATGAAATCTACCTTTGCAATATGGGAGACTGTATTCTAGTTTGTCTTGTACCTGTCACTGCTTCTACCTCTTATTCACATCTAGCTTCCCGCTCTTGCTCCTTTTCATCACCTTAAATGAAGTCTCATCATCAGTGCTCACCCAGTTGAATCACAGCTCCAGCTTCTTGACCTGTACCTGACCCATCAGCAAAGAAACAAGAACTTCACACCATAAACAAGAGCTTAAATGTAATTTTTACCTTGGTTTGTATCTCTCGCTGCTGCTACATCTTATCTTCCTGTCGATTGCACATCGCTTACTCCTTTTTGTTACTTCATATGAAGTCCCTCCATCACTGCTTCCAATACTCGGACCACGGCCAGGGCTCCTCCGGCTGCAGCTGTCCCATTTTGTAGGTAAGAGAGAGAACTTCACATACCACAATAGTCATGTGTGGATGGCTTGACTATGTCTACTGGGTGATCATGTCTTAACTGCTCAAATGAAATTGCTACCTTCCATGGCTCTCATGCCGCCTTCTCTTTCTGGCCTTTCTTGGCACACTCCTTTCACCCGAACTTTCCTTACCATTGCTCTCATCAACAGGATCACCTTCACATCTTCTCCTATTACTGCTTCAGCCACAGAAAAGATAGAATATGTACCAATTATCAAAGAGAGATTGTGTGAAAAATATGCTGTAGTAGGTGAAAGAGAGACATTTGGGAAATTGCTGATGCCTCTTAAACGTACAAGATCTGATCATGCCTACTGTGCAAAATGTATTACGGCAGGCTGCCACTTCAGAAAGGTGTTGCAGCCATGGCCTTATCACCAGCATTTGCAATGAGCAAGGTGGCCCCTTCTTTAGTGTTTACCACTGTTTTGGAAAGTCGCCTGGATTCATGCCAGTTCCTAGGGCTGGCCAACCAATCTTTTTTAAGGCTGCCTCAGTCTCCTCACTATTATAGCAAGGTCTCGGACATCTAGTCTCAATCACTTAATCCACTTCACCCCAGCAAGCCGCTGTGGGGTAGCTATAAAGAAGGGCTCTAGAGGGCGCACCAGCATTCTGTATAAGGTAGGATATTCCCTTTTATCTTCTTTGACCTAGTAAAAGAATGTGATGAGCCTTTGTGATGTTTAGTAAATCCCCCCGCCAAACCCCCTTGGGTAAGACCGTGCTCTAGAGACCAAAATATGGTCTATAGGAGGAGGTAGCCAGTATTTTTGACGAGAAAGTGATCTCTTTTGGAGTCATCAATTTCTTCTCAGTCACATGTTGCCTGCATCCACTGCACTATGATGCCATATGCATCCACTACACCAGGATGCCACACATGTGCACACTATCCTTTTGGATTACTGAGCATTTTGTGATCCTAGTCACCAATCGATATCAGGTTTAGGTCTTAGGACAGAGACTGTGTTTTCCCACACACAGATGTAACCCACTTGGAATTGTAGTCTGCAGGCAACTTTTCAGGCTAGAGCTGGGTGTGCTGGACACGAGTGTGAACATGTTACAGGACCCACAAGACATCTTACAGCACACACAGTGTGGGCAGCCTTCTAGGCAAAGGTGGACAAATTTGGGAACTAGCACCGAGTTTCGAGGATCTTCCCCACTTCGGCAAGCAGCCATGATGAATAGAACCAGCCCAGGTGAGCAAGTCCCACCTTCTGTTCAGCCTGGAATTCAGCCCACGCTCAGTCCAGAGGTCAGTTCAAACTTTACAGGACCAAGCTTGTTCGAAGTCTTATACTCTTTACATATCCAGCAATACAAGAAAACACACTGCAAGGTAGGGGCCCTTAAGTGGGTTAGTTGGGACATTAGCACAATCAGACTTCTTCCCCAACACACGTAAGACTACACCACTGGCTCAAGGAGGCAAATGTCTATCCATCTTTGATAGGGATACAGAATAAACTTTGATGAAGGCCCAAAAATGTGAGATGACCCTCATCTAACTGATTGTAATTCTCATAGCAACGTAGCATGTGACATACTCCTCTGCATGAACCATGGCCTTTGTATGAAACTATCGATGGTAAGAAATAGACCTCCTAAACTTTGTTGGAAAATGAAATGGCTTGATCCATGTGATTAAAGGGTGAACAATAAATGTTAAATTCTGTTTGCTGATGTGGAGCTTGGCATCATCCAAGGCTGTACTAGAAAGATGGTAGTCTATGCATCCCAATGCCTTGTCCCTTTCTGCTATCATCTGGAAGAAAGAGGTGATCAGGATGAGAGGTCTCTCTATAAGTCATCAATTCATCTCGCAGCCAAATCACCTAGAAAGAGAAGAGTTATTTGAACGTCTATGGAAGACCCCTAGGGTCCATGAAACCATAAGTAATACAATGGTACCATGGATATACTGAGCCACGCAAGAACTGAAAAAAATGGAAAAAACACCTGTGTGTGTACATCCAGATAGCGGATGATTACCCTATGATCCCTCCTCAGTCAGTACCAATATCAGGGCAGAAATGTGCTTGGAAATGCTTGGGAGGGAGAGTGTTTGGAAATGTGCCCACAGTTGTCTTAAGTAGACCACTTGGCATTGTCATCGAGTTAACAGTACACAATTATGAGTCATGATGTCTCCTATGCATCCTAAACTGTACCTGTCATGGCTCTCATGTCTCGTCCTCCTGTAGACCTTTGAAGACTCTCTGATTTCCTCTGAGCTTTCCTCGCCAGCACTTACATCGATACAGCGACCTTCACGTCTTCGCCTTGTGCTCCTGTTTCAGCCACCAAAAAACAAAACATGTAGTGAAAAACACCTGAAGAGCCCATTACAACTATGGTCAAACACCACTGACCTGCCTTCCCCACTGGAAGCCAGTCCTTTCTGACATTTCTGTGCTAACCCCTGCTCCACCTCTTCCTTTTAGGTTGTTGCCCTGCCCTAAGCAGATTGCCTCTGCAGCCTGATTTACCACTTTCTACATTTTTTCTGTTTTATTTCTTCCTTTCCAGCATCTTGCCTCCCTCAGCTTTCAGCATGCGCATTCAGTTTCTTTGGTCCATTTGGACCGATAGGCAGACAAGCTCACTGAAAAACAAAATAGATGGCTAGGCCCTGTTGACATGGGTAGAAACCCTCAAAAAGTGCAAACGCGCCACATTTCCCTATCATGGCGACGTAATAGACAGCCAAGAAGCATGGAGACATCACACACGTTCAAACTGCCAGACCATGGTTACTTCCGAACAGGTTTAGCACATCAGACTAGTTAGGATTATTTGGTTCACCTCAAAGGCTCGCTATCATGGGTTTACCCCTGGGTGGCCCAAAGCCCCTTCCTGTGATCCTTGAGCAGGATCCTTGAGCAGACCAAGGTGTATACATCCCTCCACAAAGGGGCTCCCACAGCTAACAGCCATTAAGGTGACACCACCTAACAGATTTCCCACTAGAATAATGCTCCCGAAACAGAACCGCCTGGGCCCTTCCTGCAACAAATTGAGTGTTTCTGCTTCCCATGCCTTTGCTTTACATAGTTTGATCCATGACCCACACTCTTATACACCAGTTCTGCCTAATCTATCCAAGATGTGCAACCCACATATTCTCTCATAGCAAATGCTTGTCCTATCTCTCTGTAAACCCTAAGCCTAGCATGGCCTTCTTTGCAGCGCGTCTGTGGTGACGATAGGCAAATGTGTTACATTTCCTCCCACTATGACTGCAGTTGACCTCACATGCATAGCCTTATTCATCACGCAAGTGCGCACAGCAAGTGTGAACATAAGGGACAGATGAGAACATAGAGAGCAGCCATTTCTGGGAAAGAGCAACCAGCAGAAAAAACACCCAACAGGAAGATGTTTACAACAGATTTTGGGCAGACAATAGAAGAGGCAAGCACATAAATGACAGCCTGAAGAAAATCAGCAGAGAGGGCGTCAAATCAGACCAGCTGACCACAGACAATTCCTCAATAATACCTGTCTTGACTCCTGTGTCTTCGTTTCCTGTCACCCTTGCAAGGTTCAATTCTTTCCACTGAGCTCTCCTCCTTGATATCATGTTTTTTTTCCCTGATTTTGTTCAAGTCATGGGCAAAAGATAAGGTTAGCCATAGACTCTGGATTTACCAACTTGGGCATAAGCAATCACAAATCCATACCTTCTGTCATGGCTCATGTGTCGTCTCTCTTTTCTAGTGCCCTTCCTTCCTTCTTCCAACAAGTTATCCTCACAGGAATTGCCATCACTATGACCACCTTCATATCTCCTTTCCCTGCAAACCAGATTTTATCATGTATAAAATTAGAGAACTCGGCAGCCTTTGAAAGCAAGATTCAGATGCCAACATAAGAATATTAGTGCCTGAAAAATGAGATGTTGGCAGTAAAATTGTTCTCTAAAACTCTAGTTCCTGTAAAAAAAGCCCACTGCAGCCCATCACAAAGCCTGGATCTTAACAAAATCATACTCACTTTTCTACATGCACATTACTAGAGTTGTGAGGCCATGAAGATAAGGCTCTTGATTGTGTAGCTCCAGGCTGAACGTTTTGTAGAAAGACATAGCAGCACTACATAGAGTATACAGATAGGTGGCACTCGGCATATCAAGCACACTAAGTTATTTTCTAGGGCTCTGATGAACCATAGACAAACACTCAATTTAGATTGGATGTGATTTACCCTGATTAGCTGACAAGCCATAACAGGCAACCAATAACATTCCACAGCATCTTTCCCCCAGCTTTTTCCCCAGCCTTCTAGCCAACCACATCCAGCACAAGATGCAGCACAATGCAGATCTCAGCCTGCATGTCCGTTTCTTGCTCCGCTCCCATCCCCTTTTTTCTCAGTGCACCCTGAAGTTTTAGACATAGAAAGCCCCAAAACACTTGCCTTGAGAGATGAATTCCATTGCGCCGATGTGATCTCCATGTTTCGCTACTTTTTGAACTAAATTCATCTCTGTAGCGCCTATGTGAGTAAGCACGGTGTCTGCAGTCATCTTGGTCTAGATGAATTGTCTCCTCTTTCCAGTCACGACTGCTTCTACGGCCAGTGTGCAACGACCTTGGAGGGGGATTATCCCAATCTGCCCAGTCGTATTCACCGCGAGGGTTCTTAAAGCAATGGAGAAAGTTGCAAGCAGTGCCATGTGAACAGGCCTGTCAGCATATCCCACGTCACCAAAGAAGGTATATATAAATATATATATATTGTCAAGAAAATAAAATTGAGTGGTTTACAAAAACAAATTAGTGATGAAAGCAAGGTATTGTAAGTACCCTATGATGGGATCTCATGTACTCCCCACACAGTGCTACTCTCCACCTTGTCACCACGACAAACTCACAAGTAATCTGAAATCACGTAAGGGTTAACATAGTTGTTCTAAAAAGTATCAATAGCACAAAAAACAAGGCAAGAAAAAGCCATGCAAACCTGTTTTCCAGCATAAAAGCGCCCATTGAGTACATTATAAGCTGCTATTGCGGAATTGACAGACCGAAATTGTACATAAACATTCCCTCGAAGATGAGAAGATTCATTTCTGCACACCTGAGAGACAAACATATCAACATGGCAAGCAGAGACTATAGCCATGCATACATACAAAACAGCATGGTCTCTCATTGCCTTTATGCATACATGCATATTATGTTAAGCCGAGTCAATGCAAGTATGATGTTCACTTCCCCAGGCAAATATTTGGTGCTCAGGTGGAGCACTTTAACATGCTGGAGGACCCAGAGGACAGGATGGGAGGAGGCTTGAATACTATCGCAGGGAGAGAGTACACAGCCTGGGAGGAGCTGGTCCTCTCCCCGAGGGGCCAGGATCCATGGCACCTACCAGAGTTCGGCCATACGCTGGGGAGCCTTCATTTCTCCAAATCAGAGGACTGAACCTCTTGCACATTGACAGATTTTATGTGGATGAGTGGGCGTGCAGCAGAGGCGATTTGACTGGTTTGGCAACATACGCGGGAGGTGGTGCCCCCTGCCCTCCAGGCCCTCTAGCACTTCCCCTTCTCTCTCATCGAACTGCAAGATTCACTTCCTGCCCTTCCGCAGGGCAGGTGTCCAGGCGAGGATGGGTTACCAGTCTCTCTTTTCTATGTCACTGGGATATCATGAAAGGCGGTTTCATGGCTGCCTACAATGAGATCATGGCCTCGGGACACATGCCGGAGAGACTCTCTAAGGGGCTGATTCACTTCATTCGGAGGGAGGTGGTGACCGTTTGGAGATTCGTCAGTGGCGCCCCATCACTCTCTTAGGAATGCTTACAAAATCCTCGCCAAAGCCATCAGCCGATGCCTGCAACCTCATCTCCCCGACCTAATTCATGGGACCCAAACTGGCTTCATCCAGGATAAGAGCATCTTGGATAATATCTTCACCTTTTGGGAAACGACAGCTTCAGCCAGGTTTCGTAGGGAGGACATAGCAGTTCTACTTTGAGAAGGCATATGACAGAGTCGATTGGGCTTTCTTGGAGGGAACCATGCTTAGGATAAGCTCTCCGGCCGAATAGATCAGAGGTGGGGCGGAAGAGGGACAGGTTTCTGATTTCCAGGTCAGTCAAACAGGGAAGCCCCCTCGCCCCTTTCCTCTTCCTCTTTGTAGCTGAGGCGATGAGCAGTTTTCTCTCCGCAAAAGAGACAACTCCAGGGGCTCCATCTCCCCATCAAATCCCAGGAGGAGCTTCTCGACTCAGACTTCGCAGATGACACAGCCGTCTTCCTCTCAGGAGAGAAGGGGAACCTTCAGAGATTTGCCCTCGCCATTGAGACTTTCTGCTTAGCCTCCAAAGCTCAAATCAACTGGCACAAGTCGTGTGATTTATGGGTGGGATCTTCACCCACCCCGGATTGGCACCCAATTGAGTCATTCCAGCAGATCCCAAGGGGCACCCCAATCAAATACCTCGGGTGCCACGTTGGGATTCACATTTCAGCCGAGCAGCAGCTAGCCCACCTTCTTCTGAGCATTTAGAAGAAGCTTTTGTATTGGAGCACTGCCCGCCTCTCCCTTGCTAGCCACGTGATCATGGCCAACCATGGCGGCCCATCGACTCCCAGCGTACGATGGGTTTTCACGGAGGCCCGATCTCGAGGCCTGAGCACTACTTTTGAGGACAGATTTACAGCCAGTTTGATGAGATCTTGGGGTCATCTCAAGCCAGCCCTTCAGCAGCTCCCCCCCGGCCTCAGACGAGGAGAGACTGCATCAATCATTGATCTGGAACCGGCTCTTCAGGATGCCCAGTGGACACCCCTTGGGCACACGTTCTCACATAGCCTGGGACCCCTCAGCTCGAGCCCTGCCTAGTCTCTAGGCTTGTGGATCAGCTTCAGATGGGCTTCCCCGAGACACTCAGGATAGGACGCTCAGGATAGGCATCTCGCTGTGATCCGAGGCAGAGAGCAGGTAGTCCTCAACCCGCCCCACCCCCCACCCCCCAACTGACTCACCACCTCACAAGATCCCTCCCCTCCCTAGTGGATGGGAGCTTTCATGCACCCTGGCGGTTTTAACATCAAACGGAGGTCGAGCTCTCATTTTCTCAGTCAGATGCCATGGGTGTCCGACCCTCTCCCCAACACAGGACTTCAGTGGTGGCTCACTCCAGAGGCTTCAGGTTATCAGCTTCCATGAGCACCATTGGCACATTGACCTCCCCCACCATTGCATAGCTTAATGAATCATTTTGTTGTTGACTGTTACAAACTTGATGTAAATTGTTTTGATTTTGTCAAGATCAGCAAGATTAGTCACTTTTTTTATGAAAAATGTACCACCATAGTGTTGTCCATTGTCCAACTGTTTGCCTTCTTTCATTAAGAGCGTAACCAAAGCTCAATGATGAAAGAGTTCCTGTATTATGCTGTTGTAGAGCTCAATCTTAATACACAGAAATTTGCACATTCTTTTGCGTCAATCTGCACTGAATCTTTTCTAAAACTACACTTGCTTTATCAAGACCACTTCTGTGAACTTGTTTGCTTAAACTTTCACAAGATTGACACTATCTTTGAAGATAAGCACTAGTTCACTTAATTAAGTTGTAAACAACCTAATCTAAGGATAATCTTTACAAACCATGGATGTTTAATCTTTATTTACAAACATTTCTTGGCATTTCAATTGTTTTATTGCAAGAAATCAACAAGAACTGCAACAAATAACAAAGAGATGGAAAGAATGTGTAGGATTTTGACAATATCACTCACAATTGTGAATCCGAGACAGGTCTTGGAGACTCACGCTATGGGAGAGCCAACCCTTGACGCGGATTCAATGGAATCCTAGTGAGTGGGAGTGGACAGACCCTTTAAACCCCGAGAGCCCCACCACCCTCTTTTTTCACTTCTCGGCCAGGCTAGGCCGTCGGATACAGATGCATGAGATCGATGGTACACCTGTTTCAGTAGACCACTAGTCCTCCCAGGACATCTCGCCTAGCTTCCTCAACGACTATTGGAAGCGACTGCGGGATAGCTTCTAGCCTCGAAAGGCCCACCCTCAACTATGAGGAGACAGCTAATGGGCAGGACCTTAGGCTCACACACAGCACGATAGAGTCTATCCCCACCCCCGGCTCTCCAGTAGAGCATGGTCCCCTGGCACGTGTCAGAGATGGGATATTATCAGCAGCATAGCAGCATGGCACATTTGGCAGCTATGATGCAGCGAGACCATTGAGGGCACCCTCACACCCCCAGCGGAGTCTATCCGTGCCATATGGACGGATAGCATTCATACCCTCCGCAGCCAATGAGGGAAGCTTCAAAGCTACAGGGAAGTTCAGACCGCATGCGGAAACGTCAAGAGGCCTTCCTATGCGTTTGACAGCAACGTCCCTTCCTCTCAAACAGTCCCAAGCCCCCCGCCCCTCCCCCCCTCCTTGTATGAGGTAGTTTCCCTCCGAGAGCAGCCAGCCATGGAGGGGACTATCCTCCCTTGGGTTTTGTCCTCTTTTAGAGATTCTGTGTTTGTATTTCAGCCTACTGGCTGGTTTTTCATATAGCTAACAGAAGGATCTTTTTTTCCCGGAAAAAGAAAACTATGATGTAGAGACATGTTTGAAGTTTCCATCCTGTTTAGCTGTATAACTATGTTGATGTAGCTATGAATGTACACATATGTTAGGTAGGTTGTACTTATGCATGCTCTGCATGTGGAGCCGCAGAGAAAGCACACCCATAGTTGTGACACTGTTTTTGCAAAAACACAAAGGTAACAGCGTAATTGCTTGCATGTCAAAATGGCAAGTACCTTGAAATTCACCACCTCTCCATACTTAAGGAACTCTCCATGAACATCCTCATAAAAATCTTCATAATTTTGTTCAACCTCTTCATCTGTATACTGCAAATCATTTACAGCAGCCAAAAGTGTTTGTTACCATGTACATAACCTACAAGCCTAAAACCTTATTACCTGTCAACAAACGAACAAATAAGCTGCAGCCACAAATTTACATTCTAAGATTAACACAGGCATACTAAGCCTTCCAGACATTTCCAGGCTTTATTGCAAATTCTGAAACTTCTTTACAAAGCCTCAATTGATGATCTTCATCACCAACAGTAATATTTGTCAAAGTCCTAACTTTGAACTTAGAGGTCTTACAGAAGTTTCATGGAAGAGCAAATGCTCAGCTTCTCCCATAAACCAGAGCCAACATGAATCTCAATCAGACCCCATATATAGTTTATTCATGGTAGCATTAAATCCCCAGCTTTAGATAGCAAAACCTCATAGGGTTTGAAACTCTGCATAACCTGTTTCAACCCATGCAACCTCTCACTTCAATTTATTGTTTTGTCATCCGCCCCCCAAAAAATAATAATAATAATATCCTTTCGAGAAAAGAACTACACATCTGAGAAAACATCTGATCACAAAGTCTAGAAGAAAGAAATAAAGAAAGAAAGTTATATTATCGTCTTCAAAAGACCAGTACAAGGGTTCCATGTGATCCTAAGCCATGTAGGGGAGTCTACGATTGTCGCACGACACACGAGAGAAAGAAAGAAAGAAAGATATATTAAGCGTCTACTAAAGACCCAATGGACCTATGAGACCAAAGTGATACAATAATGTCCATGGCATATCTCATCATGGAATGGAAAATGCATATCTCATCATGGAATGGAAAATAAAACAGAAAGAAAACATAAACATAGCTATCTCACTGGGGTGATACGAAACTGTCCATGGAAACTCATCATGGAATACTAAAAACATAAAAACATGGGAGCAACATCAGCTCCGCATGGGGGCCCAAGTAATTGTCGCCACGTGCCTTTGTCTTGCGTCAAGCGGAAGGAGTTGGTGATGCTGGAGCATTAGTACGGCATAGGTCGTCTCTCTGCTCGCACAACTCCACCAGGTAAATTCCTAAGCAGTCCCGGTCTGAAGTCAATGACCCAAGAAAATGGAGTGTGCTTCAGCTGCTGGGCTCTGTCCAGAGTGACTCCAGGGCATGGTCACCGTGAAACGCGTTTCAAGCAGCTTGAAACGTGAAAACTCGGAAACGCGTGAAATGTTTCAACGTTTCACTGAAACACCCACTGAAACCTTCAAAGTGAAATGTCTAAATTTTTGAAACTTTGAGATTTGAAGTTTAAATATTAATGGTAGAGATGTCTTTTATACTTGTGTTATCACTCATGGTGTGAGTAATTTTGAGATTTTTATCCTAACAAATAGTAGACCTAGCATCTCTCTCTTGACTTTATATATATATATATATATATATATATATATATATATATATATATATATATATATATATATATAGGCATTTCGGTCCAGCGTTTCAGTTGGTGCCTGTCCACAGAGTGAAACGTTTCAGGTTGAAACTCCACATTTCAAGGTGATACATTTCGGACTTGAAACGTTTCGTGGTGACGCTGCTCCAGGGAGTGGTGATGGCTAGTGTATCGGCTCCAAGTAGTGATATGTAGTGACATACAATCTTGGTAGTGATATGTCTTGCTAGACGAGTTCACATATCACTACCAAGACATACAGTCTACAAATCCCCCATCGAGTGATGACGTGAACATGTACATAAATATGGTTGATCAATCCCCACAAAAGGCAATAAGCCAAAGCTTTGCAGAAAGCTTCAAACTTTTCACGAGAAAGAGCCTTCTTGAACAAATTTGTCATGTTGTCATATGTAGACACATAAACCAAGCTGATCTATCCTGTAGGGAATCTCTCCCTGACATAGTGATAATGCACCTCAATGTGCTTAGTGCGAGCATGGAACAAAGGGTTTCTCGCAACTTCCAATGCCCTCTAATTGTTAGCGAATATGGTAATGGAGGACGACTGTCCAACACCCAAATCAGCCATAAGGCGTCTAAACCAAACACACTCATCTGTAGATGTAGAAACTCACTTGTGCTCAGCTTCAGAGCTCAAAGTGCCCCCCCCCCCTCCCCTCCCCTCGCGCGGCCTCGCCGCACGGGGCGGGATAGAACAATCCAAGATACTGGGTGCCCTGCAAGTAGCGGAAAACCCGCTTGACAGCCTGCCAATGCCTGGTACCTAGGTTGTGGATAAATCTGCTCAATTGGGAGACAACAAAATAAATGTCTAGCCTCGTATTGCATAAGTAAATCAGACATCCAACAGCCTGCTAGCTATAGCATGTCATCCAAAGGGCCATCTCAATCCTGGAGACTAAGCGTGGCACCTGTCTCTATTGGTGTAGCAACAGGCTTCCAGTCTTCAAAATTAAACCTCTTTAGCACCTTATATATATATATATATATATATACTTCGACAGCAACATGACAAATACCATCATCATGCTGAAGAAACTAAATGCCCAAATAGTAATGCGACGGGCCCAAGCTTGTCATCATCAGGGCCTGTGAGCAGCATGTCATCAAGGTATAGAACGATGACCAAAAATTCCTCTCGAGTCTTCTTGCATAGAAGGTACTTTCAATTGGACTATTGCAAAAACCATGTGGAACCAAGTATGCATTAATCTTCTCATACCATGCTCTAGGAGCCTGCTTGAATCCATACAAAGCATTCTGTAGCCTGCATACTTTCTTCAGTCTTGATATCCAACTAATGTACATGCCAACCATGGTATGCTGCCAGTGCAATGATACACCTAATGGTAGTCTTACGTGCCATAGGAGCAAAGGTTTCGTCATAGTCAATGCCCTTCTGATGAGCATAACCCTTTGCAACAAGCCTAGCCTTGCACCGGTAATACTACCATCTATCTTTCTCTTCAGCTTGTAAACCCACTTTGTACCAATGGCTTTCTTGCCATGAGCATAACCCTTTGCAACAAGCCTAGCCTTGCAGCGGTAACACTACCATCTACCTTTCTCTTTAGTTTGTAAACCCACTTTGTACCAACGCCATTGTTAAGAATTTAGTCATACTCATCCTGCATGCCACGTATCCAATGATCATATCTTCCTATGCTTCCTCAAAGGAAACAAGTTTCTCTTCATTGCATGAACTCGCAATGAGAGCATGATCCACAACATAAGTAGATGCATAATGAGAACTTGCACATGTGCTCCTAGGCAAAGGAGCTGCCATTCTGCTATCACGTAATGTATCGAACAACCATCTCAGCACCCATTTGGACTCCTAAATGGCTGTCCGATCCTCATCCGCTACATCCTCTAGATAAGCTTCATTTGTGGGCTGTAAAACAGACTGAATCTCAGCCAATGGGGGCTGATTGGCAGCTATTAGGAGCTGAATTATAGCACCCTTGTTCTACATATGGCTCACACAAATTGTACAAAGGTAGGAGTGTGTCCAACAAATCATGTGGGCATACCCCTTGATATTTTTTGCACATAAGCATGGACTGAATTGAGTTTTCCACACAACATAATCTCTGCTCACCAAAATCCTCTTTGTGGCCATATGATAGAGCCTATACTCCCTTGATTTCCGGGCTATATCCCATAAAAATACATTTGACCGCCTTGTCATCAAGCTTATTGAGGTGTTGCTCACGCACAAGAGAATAAGCAAGACATCCCAACACACGCATGTGAGCCATAGAGGGCTTCCTTCTATTTCAATCTTCATAACGCGTCACTATCTGCAAGGCTTTGGTGAGGCATGTATTCAGCACATAAGTGGCCCACATAACAACCTCCAACCAAAGACCGTGAGGCAAATCTTGCCCCTTGCAACATGCCATCTCCATAAGAGACATGTTCTTCCTCTCTACCACACCACTTTGATGAGGTATGTAGGGCATAGGGCATCATACATTGATGCTTTATATCTCGTTCAAACATGTATGTAGCAAATTCTCCCCCCTCCTCCCCCTTGATCTGGATGAAGAATACCAACTTTCAATGCACACATTTTGAACGATGGAAAGAAAATGTCTAGAGCACATAAAAACCTCTAACTTCTACTTCAACGCATAAACCATAGTTGATGGAAACGGCCAAACCTCTGGAGGCCCTCAACTATGAAACGGAAACAGTCAAAAAACGGGAAACCTTATATAGTTCCACATTATTAAAAAAATGGGCAAGAAACGGAAAACTTTAAAGTTTGGATATTTTTAACTTGAAACCAAGCAATGAGTTCAAATTTCAAACTTCAAATGAAGATTCAAATTTCAGTAAAACGAATTGTGGTCATGGTAAAAGATCTGTGCCATAGCTGAATGAACTGCTTCTTTCCTCCTAGGATCCTATGTGGCATGCAAAGTCCTCTCAGAGGAGCCAAGAGCTAATGATGGAGAAGCAAAAGAAGCTCCAACCGAATTCACACTTGCTGCAAAAGAAGTAAACCAAGAGGTAGGTTGTCCACTTGGCTGAAATGCCATCGATTGAGAGCCACCACCTGGAGGGATCAACTGTCACATTTCTTCTTCCACAACTTACAAGGTTGGGGCTAATGCTCCTTAGTTGTTGCTCCAAGCTCGTCTTGTCTTGTTTTCTGAATGACATTGTAAAATCGTGTCTCGTGTCCTAGTTCATGAAGAAAACGAGCTTGCACATGATTAGAAGTTCCTGCCTTTTCGTAGCCACAGCTTGCACTTCCATCTCTTTGACCATCCACTAGCATATCGTGACACAATCTCATCCCACCTTTTCTCAGAGGAGGGCCTTCTTTCTCTCTTGGTACTAGTGACAGTGGGCCTTGGTGCCATCAAGAAAGTTGAAATTAAGCACAAAATAATTTAATGCTTGAATTGAGTGATACTCACCAAGTACAAAGCTTTTGTACGCTTGGAGCCTTATCTTTTGACCCATACAAATATCACACTCTAATAAGTGGACGCCACATCGCACACTTATCCACTTATAAGAGTGTGTTCACACACTACTAGAACAATAACCCTTTTAGGGTTTGTTCACACACACATAATCAGAGGTTCACACACAAGACTTTGAAACCCAACAAACCCCCCTTCAGAACGAAGGTGGAGATGCTTGAGAAGAGCTTCAATAGCCATGGTGATTTTGGCTCTAAACTAAAACGCGTGATACAAAAGAACAAAGTGTGCCAACTGGCAACACCTGAAACTCTCCTGTCAGGAATGATATAAGAGCTTGAACACACGACTGTGCCTACAACAGTCTACCAAGACAGCCCCCTTACTCTAAGCAAGGTATGACATGAAATGACAAAGCCAAGGCATTACAAAATGAAAAACACACTTAGATATTATTTAATTGAGTTTTTGGGAGATTTTTCGAGCAGAGAACCCTCGACACAAAACAGAAAGAGGATTCCATTTAGGAGTTAACCCCCCCTATACTCAGATGCCAATAAGATGTCGAGACTCCTGAATCCCAACAATGGCCAAGACTGACAGAGCAAGTTCTTATGTATCCCTGGTAAATACAATTTACCAAACATCTGACAAAGTAATTATCCCACCCTTTGCAACAATGAGTACACCTTTGCCAACTCCTTTCACAGGATAAGAGTCATTTCCACATGTGATTGTATCTCCTTGGGGAACATACCCAAGAAATGAAAACAGATCTTGCTGAGAAGTAATGTGCATGCTAGCACCACTATTAAAATACCAGACTTGTGAATTTGTCACTAACATGCATACATCATATAGAGAAGGATCATTAACTACATTGCACATGAAATGCCCAAACATCATGTGCATAGTTCGTGGATTTCTTCTTCTTAGCACCAGGTGCTAATGCATAAGCCACAGCCATGCCTGAATATTTCTTCTCTTTCTCCTTTGTCAAGCTTTTCTTGCACTCATAATGAGCAAGTTTCTTGCAATAGTTGTGCTTGCCCTTCTTCTTCGGCTTGTTGCCCTCTTTCTCTGCGTCCTTGCCAAAGGATTGGGCTGAATCCGTCTTAGACTTATAAAGTCCCCTTGTGAGAATGCTTTGCCTTTACCACGCTGATTTGCTACAAAGGCATGATCCCAATACACATTACATACATGTTTTGCCTTGATTGCTCTTCTTACTATTAGGGCATTTGGATTACCCTTCATCATGAGTCTAATGGTAGAAGCAAAACTCTAGTACGGGTCCGGCAATGCATTGAGAACGATGGCCACCAATGGATAAACCTCATCACACTTGCAAGCTACTCCTTCAAATCTTTGATTTTTGCGAGAAAACGATCCATCAAATCTCCCTCATTTATATGCTCTGTCTCAAGCTGCTAACGCAAGAAGACAATACGTGCCTCATTGCGTACCTGATAAAGCGCTAGAAGCGCATCCCAAGCCTCCTTGGCAAGCCTAGAAGCTTGGAAGTTGGAAGACTCAAGAGGCTCGAGGGAGAGGTGAGAGAGAGATAAAGAGAGTCTAGATAGTAGAGAGTAGGGCCTTGTGTGAGAGGCTTGGAAGTTGGAAGTTACTAAGTTAGAAGAAGCTTGAGGGAGAGAGACTAGAAATGAAATGTTATATTAACATCTTCAAAAGGCCAAAGTGACCTATGAGACCAAAGTTACAACCATGTGACATCTGATACACTGTCTGGAAAAGAAAAGAGATAGCCCCACAATACATCAGTAGGGGGGAAGCTAATGCTACTAGTCAAAATGGGGTACATGAGTACATGGATACCTGAATACATGAATATGGGGGAGTACAAAAGTGACAATGAGTACAACAGTATATGGCTGGAGTCGTAATCATCCTAGGAGCTCTAGCATGGGTCTCTGCCGGATGGCCTGGATATCTGCCATAGTGAGATGCCTGGTCGGACGAGCCCGATGCCTCGCAATGATGCTCCTCCGGTGTAGGCACCGTCTCCGATGTGAGGATCTGCGAACCCTCAGGCGTCTAGATCTGCCCAACTGGATAGCTCTCTCAACTAGAGTCCCACGGGGTGCCCACTGCGGGGCTGTCGGCTGTGTGTCCTCTCGGGTAGAGAGAAATGAAATGTTATATTAACGTCTTCAAAAGGCCAAAGTGACCTATGAGACCAAAGTTACAACCATGTGACATCTGATACACTGTCTGGAAAAGAAAAGAAAGAACTAAGTATCTAGCCCCACAATACATCAGTAGGGGGGGGCATCCGGAAGCAGCAACTAGGGAGAGTGGGAAGCTAATGCTACTGGTCAAAATGGGGTGTGTGTGTGCTTGTAGCCTTGTAGCCTTGTTCTTATATAGATATTAGATAGGCAAGAGAGAGGCAAGGGCAAGTGAGAGAGAGAGAGAGGCAAGGGCCAAGGCCCAAGGCCCCAAGGCTCAAGCCTAAAGGCCAAACCTCAAGGCAAGAGAGAGGCAAGGCCCAAGGCCCAAGGCCCAAGCCTCAAGGCCCAAGCCTCAAAGGCTCAAGGCCTCCCCAAACGGCCAAGCCAAACGGCTAGAAACAGCCAAGGCAAACGGCTAGAAACGGCCCCACAAACGGCTAGAAACGGGCAAAAGAAACCAGTCTGACTGCACAGAATGGCTCCCTACCGTCCCCCCACAGTGCCGTCCCCCACAGCCGTCCCCGTTCCTACTGCCATCCCCTTCACCGTCCCTTGTGAGGGACACCTCCAGGGGGACATCCGACCGTCCCCTGCCGTCCCCGTTCCTGAACCGTCCCGACTCGGCGTCCCTCCATTCCAGCAGTCCATCCCTTCCGTCCCCTGTGACTATGCTTTAACAAGCCGACAAGCAAAGTCGGACAACGCAAGTGACATGTGGCAGTGATGACATGGAAAACAAAGACTAGAGCTATGAGCTTGGAATGTCAAATCCGAGCCATATGATACAAAGTGGGACCATCATATGGTACAAAAAGGTGACTGTATATCAGTACCTGACTTAGGCCCTTGGTCCACCCCCAAAGGGATGACCTCTGGCCCCTTCTACATGATTAATGCTGATTGCTACTTCTTCTACTCATGGATGTGCTTAATGAATGATGAACGATAACTTCTTGCTAATATATATGTATATATATATATGTGTATATATATATATATATGCTTAGAGGATTGGTCGGCTTGTATGACCGCTATCGGCCTGCTACCTGGACAAATAATCATCAAATATTCTGATAAAATGCTGCACTTTCCTTTACTGCTGCCCCTTGTGCTGGCCTTCACGTTGACACTAGCCGACTAGCTGCTTGAGTCCCCTATGGGCTGCCAACAGCTGCCTGAATGCCCCTGATGACTGCGTTCCCATGCCCTCTTATGCTGATGATGATGATGCTCTAAATGCTGTCCTAATCAAGGATTATGCTATTCATGCTGGAGATTAGCCATGGCACGGGCATGCACGTGACATAGTATTGGGTCCCAAATACCCACTAGAGCGCACCCCCCCTGCGCCCCCTCCCTCTCCCTCTCCCCGCCCCCACACCCACCCCCTGCAAGCATAAGTATTTGCTTCTATCACTTCTTTCGAGAACTGTTGAACAATGCTTTAGAATAAGATCTATGACTGCCCAACGCAAGGACAAGGAAGACCATACGTTGGCTGAGAATCCACCAATCCAAAGGCACTATAGAAGACTCTTCTCGGCCACGTATGCAAGTCCAAGATAGCTGCAGGACTGCACATATGCTGGCCGAATGCTGAAGAGGACTTCAATGTTTGCTTGGATTGGATGAGGACTGATCTCTGCTGAATTATGATTGATGACTTACGTTGAGAACTCGGCACATGCTTTTATAGGCACTGGGCTGCTGGTCGGCCAGATCAGTTGTTGGCGGCCGGATTAATATCGACAAAAAATGCTGAAATAAGCATCAAATGCTAGCACAACTTAATACTGCTGCCCAATCTGTTCGCCGACTGCCATCTGTCCACGACTTGCTGCTCTATGCTATCTTTTGTAGGCCGACTCCAGCATGAATGCTCCCTCATGCTGTCGGCTGGCTCTATTTGTGGTTAACGGCTGTAAACAGCCCCAACCAGGCTGCTGGACTGAGGCCTATAGCCATGGGCTGGCCTTTGGCTGGCCCAAAGGCATGCCTTACTAGCCTCTACATATGCTAATGCTTATGATGCAAAACCTAAGCTACGGTTGACTGCTACATGCACTTATCTGATGGGTTTCTCCAAGTCGGTTAAGAGGACTGACTCTAGACTGACCTCTATAGCTCGGAGACTGACCTACGTAGCTAGTGCTTGACTATAGTTGGACTGAGGGCTCACAACAGAGTCACACCGTACCACAAATGTTCCTAAAAATGTACTATTTATGTACAAATGTTGCAATGATGATGCCAGTGTGTCACTATGTACCCCAGTGCAAAGTGCACGTGACATTCCCTCCTGCTTAGCATGGGGGCAAGTTCACGGTTTCCAAGTAGTCCGCCAATACCTAGGGGTACTCCTAAAAGAACTCTTCATCTAGCCATACTGCTTCATGGGTTCCTCGGTCCTTGAACTTCATATAGAATTCAACTGGAACCATGCTTCCTTCTATGGAGGAGAAGTTGTTATGCCTCTATGACTTCTACTTCGTCGATCATATCTAGTTACTGCTCTTTTGACACATCTTGCAATGATGGACCTACATACGGCTTCAACCAAGAAACATGAAAGACATTGTGCATAGTCCAAATTTCTAGCAGCTTCAACTTCAAAGAGACATCACTTAACTTCTGAATGACTGGAAAAGGACCGAAACTACGGAATGAAAGCTTGGGACAACGCTTGCTCACTTGCTTCAACAGTTGCTTCATGATCCGGAGATATATCCAATCCCCTTCCTTAAATTGACATCTCTCCTGAATTTGTTGGCTTGCCGGGTATAAGCTTCCTAAGCTTTGGTAAGGCGCTCCATAATTGACTCGATGATTTTTGAAAATATTTTGGTAGTCTTGTTGGCCTCTAGGGATGGTGATACCCTTCTCGTCAAAAGAGATGAGAATGGCAACCAAATGCTACCTCATACGACGTCCGGCCAATGCTAGATGAGTGAGTATAATTCAGGATTGCCCCTGCCAACGCAAGATATTATATATCTAGATGAATCCAAAAACATGCCCAAATTCACCTTATAAGAAAGTGCAATTTATAACCTCATGGTAGTCATCCAAGAGACAATAAACAATCAACTCCATCATGCATAGTATAGACTAGATACTATGACATTCCCACTAACGTCATCAATGCCCAATAGTGAGTGCAGAACTTTGTATCAATACATGCTCCCACACACAACCCCCCACGCACCCACACACACACATAAGAGCATACGTTCATACAAAGGTCTGTGTACTCAGTTTCTGTCAGAGCTCCGCAAATGCAGGGCAAACTCAGCCATAATGAAGCCTAGCACTAAGGATCATAACAAATAGAAAGAATTATTACGACAAAAAGGTAGTCGAGAGGACATATTAACCACTAAAAAGAATTAACACAATATGAACTGGCTGCAACTTGGACGAAAACCTCACCATGTGAAATCTGCATGTCCGCTAATACATTATAAAGATATACCTCGATGAATCCAAGAACATGCCCAAATTCACCTTATAAGAAAGTGCAATTTATAACCTCGTGGACAAGACAATAAGCCATCAACTCCATCATGCATAGTATGGACTAGATACTACAACATCCCTACTAACGCCATCAGTGCCCAATAGTGGGTGTAGAACTTGGTATCAATATATGCTCACACACACACACACACACCCCATGCACCCACACACACACACAAGAGCATACATTCATACAAAGGTCTATGTACTAAGTTTCTGTTAGAGCTCCGAAGATGTAGGGCAGACTTGGCCATAATGAAGCCTAGCACTAAGGACCATAACAAATAGAAAGAATTATTACAACAAAAAGGTAGTTGATAGGACATATGCACCACTAAAGATAGAAAGAATTAACACAATATCAACTGGCTGCAACTTGGACGAAAACTTCACAATGTGAAATCTGCATGGTAGTACGCTTTGAGAACATCAAAGGTCAATTGATTATATATCTATGTTTGGCCATTTGTCTGTGGATGGAATGCATAACTTAGTCCCAAGGTTGTCAAACAACGCTCGCCAAAAATGGGCATGAACTTTAGATGTCTGTCTGATGTGATTGTCCTTGGCAGACCACCAATGGGGTACCAAAACAGAATGAACAAGCAAGCTATATCCTCAGTTGTGGCTAGCTGCTTGCATGGAATGAGCATATAGAACTTACTAAATCTATCCACAATAGTCATCATAGTTGTCACGATACGAAAATACGATACCATATGGGAATTTTTGGTACGATATGAAATTTCGAGACACCATACGATAAAATACGGGTTTTTTTTTAACACTTACAAACTATGGAGCTTCAAGCTTGAATGTGAGAGAAGGTTGGTGAGGGGAGGAGTCCACATTGCTTGAGGAACCAGAACATGGAGATGTGTCTCTCCCAATTGGATCTCCCAATTGTCTCCAAAAAAGAGCCTGAATGGGTAATGCGATACCAAAGGTCTCCCAGTGTAGTGTTTATGACTAAGCGACTGTCCTTGCACATATACGGGCAGTGCATCTAGGGTGATAGGTTTAGGGACTCCTCTATAGATCAAAATGGCCCTGTCCAAATCTTCTCTCTCATACATGACTTCAGGATCTGACTATCCAACCCACCTATATCAGGTATCTCCAAGTGATGTAGCAAGATTCTCTCCTCATCCTACCAAACAAGTGTACACTACCAATCTACCTTGCCAGATTTTTTGGGTCTCTCAGCAACCCCATATGGAATGCTAAGTGGACACAAAAGTTGCGAAGTATTGCGAGCATTTGGGATCTTCGTTGAGCAGGATTTCTATTTTTGTGGAGCATTTGGGATTTTTTTTTCTCAAGGTGGGGGGGGGGGGGGGGGAAACCGTATAATATCGTACGAAACCGTACGGTACGAATAGGTTCGTACCAGTACGAGAAACAACCTAGTCATGCATTGTGTGTTTCTAGATCCAGATGATGCGAAAAGAGGGCCTACGAAGTCTATACTAATGTCATGAAAAGGTCCCTCTAGAAT
>NC_141085.1:47190349-47470349 GCF_041138505.1 Cibotium barometz | reverse complement strand
AGTTTCCCTTTCTGCTAGCACAAGAGCGAACAAGGCAGAAGTGACCAAATTGGAGAAACAAAACTTCCAGATGAACCGACACCAAAAACCAGCATGATAAAAAAAATCTACCACAGGCAAAGACTTATGCTTTTTTACAGACCTCCAACCCTTCGTCATGCTCCAAGGGCAAGCCAGGGCCATTATACATGTTCTTGATAAGTAAAGTACAAGACTTGTCTGGATACACATGAGCTCGGCTGCAATTGACTCCAAAACGGCAAACCCCAGTTTTGATATGAAAGGGACAATGCGTCTTGTCCTGCAAAAAGTCAGCAGAAGTCAAGCACTGTTTTTTTTTTTTTAAACTTTTGAACAGATAATGAAGGTATTGGGAATGACCCTCTCACCAAATTCCATATAAAATTTAAGAAAAGCAGGTCATGAGGTGCAGAACTGGAAGGTTTCCATGCATTGGCTAGTTTGGAGGACACGCATAGGGTTATCCTTCCATAGTCGTGTTCTGGTTTACAGCCAGAAGTGCATGGGTTTTAGCTTCCTGCAGAACTCCACCAGCCCTCTGTATGACACAACAAATCAGTCTAAAAACCTCCTATGCATGAAAACGTCCATGGCCCAAGGTGTTACCCTCAAACACACACAAACAGGATATGTCAAGAAGAAGAAAACATACAGAAATGACAACAAAAGTGTCGGTTACAGGCAAAGCACTCGAGGTGTTCCATGTAATGAAGAACATTGCCTCCGAGTCTCCGGTTCTCAAGTTGGCTTCATGGGATGATCCTTCTGAGGTGATTACCGATGCCAACAATTTAGCCATAGGAGCTGTCCTCCAGCAGGAAGGGCGCCCAGTGGCTTATTATAGCTGGAAACTGAGTGATGCAGAGAAGAATTATTTGGTGTATGACAAAAGAGTTATTGGGAGTGATGACGGCTCTTAAGCATTGGAAACCTTTCCCTCACAGGACAGAGTTCACAGTTAAGACAAATCCTCGGGCAATTAAATGGCTGTAAACCATGCCTAGTGCCCAATGAAGTGTCAGACAAGCCAGATGCGATCAAATCTAGTGCCCAATGAGTGTTCTCAGCCAGTTCTCATCAGCCGCTCGAAGGTCTCATTGGCAGGCAGCCTTGAGAGTTCTTTGTTATCTTCGAGGTACTTCAGATTACGGCATCACCTATTCTTAAGGGGCTGATTTGGTTCTGATTGGGCAGGCTGCATTGATACTCTAACGTCTACACCTAGATATTGATTCATGCTTGGTACAGGATTGGTTTCTTGGAAATCTCAGAAGGAGAGGACTGTTGCTACTTCTTCCACCGAGGCTGAGTACAAATCCTACCTTCTCTCCTCCATTGAGGCACTTTGGATTCATCAGATTCTAGATTCTGGAGCATTTGTGTTGTGCCGACACTTCCCCGGTTACCATCTTCTCGTATTCTCAGAGTGCTATTGTTCTAGATTAGAATCCTATGATACGAGGTCTTCAGAGGTCTTGCGTTTGGCTTATCGTCAGTCTCTTCAAAGATAATAAAGCAAATACTATCTCGGTAACGGGATAGGGGGCCCTTCAGTGAGTAATTTGGGACCCCATACGGTGTACAGTTCTCATCTCTCTCTCTCTCTCTCTCTCAAATCTCTTCAAAGTTTGAAGTCCAGATGATGAGGATGGACTATTTTGATCTCATAGGTCATTTTGGCCTTTTGCAAACATTTAATACAGCTTTCTTTCTTTCATACACACATTCTCCCCTCTCTCATACACACCCTCTCTCTACAACCCCCCCCCCTCTTTGCTGCGCCTCCTGCCCTCTCTGCCCGCCAGCCCCTGCGGCCCCCCTCCTCCTGCCTGCCAGCCCCTCGCCTCCTCTCCTCTCTCTCTCTCCCACCTGTCCTCTATGCCCCTCGCCCCCCTCTACGCCAGCCCCCTCTGCCCCCCCCTCTGCGCCCCCTCTCGCCAGCCCCTCGCCCCCCTCTGCGCCAGCCCCCCCTCCCGCCAGCAACCCCCTCTGCACCCCCCCCCGCGCGGTGCCCCCTCTCTCTCTCTCTCTCTCTCTCTGCGCCTCCCCTCCTCCTGCCCGCCAGCCCCTCGCTCTCTCTGTTGCGCATATCCCTCTACCCGCTTCACCCCCCCCCTCTTTGCTGCGCCACCTGCCCTCTCTGCCTGCCCCTGCCCGCCAGCCTCTCGCCTCCTCTCCTCTCTCTCTCCCACCTGTCCTCTCAGCCCCCGCCTCCCCCCTCTTCTCTACCTTCCGCCTATCCTGTGAGCCCCCGCCTCCCCCCTCTGCTCGCTACCCCTCTGCCTGTTTTACCCCCCCCCCCCTTTTTTTTGCTGCACCTCCTGCCCCCGCCTGCACACACAGCACCGCCATTGCCCTACTGCTGAATCTTTTCTCTACATGGCTTGACCCCCCCCCCTCCTGCTACTGTTTCGCACTGCGCGCAGGTGTCATGGATTAAATTCCGGTCCATTGGCTGTGGGAAGTACTGCAAAAAGTCATGGCCAAGACCAGAGTTAAAGAGGAGCTCGTGAAGGTGGAGGACAAGCTCAGCACAATTATCAAAGAAAACAAGAAGATGGTCGACACTTCCGTTACCGCAATCATAAACCGCCTCTCCAAACTCCAGAAGGGATTTGATAAAATCCAAGAGCTCGAAGAGAGAACATCCACGCAAGAGGCTGAGATTTCAGCCCTAAACGAGGAACTAGTGGAGGCCAAATTGCATGCTAAAAGTCAAGCGGCTGAAATCTCAGCCCTCAAAAAGTAGTTAGAAGCCACTTCACAAGGCAAGCTTGAGGATGGAAAATTTCAGCCCTCCTTGATTGAAGAGCTGAATACCATCAAGGAACAAATGAGGATCATTCGAGAGGAGGAGGAGCAACATAAAGAGAAGACATCTTCATGGTTGAGGTGATCACAGAGACACAAAAGAAGATGGACGAGGCGGAGAAATGGAATGGATCGAGGTCGCCAAGAAAGGGAAAGGTAAAGAATCGCCACCCATCCCCACTCCCACCATCATCAACATGAGCCTTGAAGAGGAGCAAAGGAGGAAGACCTGGGCCTTACATGTACGAGTGTCCGGTCTAAAAGACCGTGATAATGTGGAAGGGGAAACCAAGGAGCTCTTCTCTATGATGGGAATTGAAGCCACGCACACAAAGGCATGGAGAGTGGGAAAGAAGAGAGAAGGTCAAGGTAGGTCCATACGTACGGTACGTACGGTACGGTACGAGTATGGTACGAGGTACAGTACGGTCTTCGAGCAAAAGTACGTAAAGTATGTCAATATAATATATATATAAATTAGATCCACTAGTACATATCATTGAATGTCATTCATGAAACATAAACTTTGAATGGTTTAAACTTTAAACATTGAACATTGAAAGAGTAGAGATTCAAGAAGGATACAAATGAACATAAGGTAAAATCATGATTACGGAAACTCTGAGCATGCGCAAAGTGCTACAAGTAAAGAAACCGATACAAACGACACGGGGAAAAAACCTCTCCTAAAGAGAGCCCCGGTCAACCTAGGTCCTGCAAAGGCTACTCATCATCATCAACACCTGATGATGAAGCTGAATCAGATGGGACGTCTCCATCGGTAAGGACATTCCCATCAGAATCATACTCAGGCTCTACATAGGGTACTCTCTCATGATCATCTAGCATCTCCTCTGTAGCTACTGTCGATGTCTCCGCATGTGATGTGGTAGATGTGCGTCGTCCTCGTCCTCGTCCTCGACGAGTCCCGCGCCTAGCGCCTCGTCTACCTCGCCCGCTCGACTGCACAACATGCGCATCACCACTGGGCTCAATGTCATACGCCCTGGAAGAAGCCCGAGTCACCCTGCGGTCTATACTCTCCAGCTCTCTGTGCAACATGCGAATTATCTCCTCCTGCTCGTTTCTCAATGCAGTCTGCGCCTCTTCTGTGGTAGCAACGTGCTCCAGAGATAGAGGATCAACCTGTCAACAACAATAAACATGTTCAATGCGAATTGTCTGTGACCATGGCATGCACACCATGCTGGCAGCTGCATGCATCATAATATTGTTACTTGTATATACTAATGTCTAGACTCTATGACACAATCAGTCACCTGCATAGGATGCTCAAGTTTCTTAAGATTTTGAACCAATCGAAGATTGGCTCGACAATAAACCAAGCGTTCCAACTGGCTGGTCTTGAGTTTATTGCGGATCTTTGTATGAATAAGAGAGTA
Organism: Cibotium barometz; assembly: GCF_041138505.1. Classification (NCBI taxonomy): domain Eukaryota; kingdom Viridiplantae; phylum Streptophyta; class Polypodiopsida; order Cyatheales; family Cibotiaceae; genus Cibotium; species Cibotium barometz. Next base: position 47,466,114 of record NC_141085.1, on the reverse strand, counting down.
GGCACTCCAATTACGCTCACACGCACCAGCTGAACAATCCTACAAGTAATAAAAGTTTTAAAGTAATCAAAACCTATTTATTATCACACATCGTTTTCCATTTAGGGAGTTATTGTCACTCACTTGAGAGAGGACGCGCAATGCCACTTGTTGGAGTTGGAATGATTGATAACCATAAAGCAACCACCAGTTAATCGGGGCCTTTGCCTCGTCTTCCTTGTTGCATGAGGTTCTGCTAAAAGCGGCACCCAAGCTATGCATGTAGGATACCATGGAGTTGTTTACCTCTGACTGCTGCTCCTGAGGATAGGTTGCCTCCAAGTACATGTCGCGCATGGTAAGAAGCTCTGGATTGCTTATGGTCTCATCCTTTCGATAAAGAGGATGAAGGAGGGCAGCCATGCCATGAATTGGGCGAGACATGTACTCCCAACGCGTCTCTATAATCTGATTCAGTTCTCTAATTCTAGAGAGGAAAAAAGAGTCAAGACCAAAGTTATAATAAGAGCAATTTAATATGATTGGTGCGATAAACATGTGACGTGCACTTGATAATGGCTTACCTGTCTTGAGACACCACTGTGGACCGGCTAATCTCTAGCCGCATCCTCCTAAACATGTGGTAGAGGAGACCCATGGTAGATCCCTCCATGTCTGTCATGCGCAAGAGAAAGAAGAGCGGCTTCAACAACTTGACAATCTTTGTTGTCTCCTCCCAAAAATTCTCGTCCAAGATCTTACGTTGGACATACTTTGTAGGCTCTGAATTGCAATGTCGTGGATCTTTCCAAGCTGGATCAACCACAGTGGCTTGTAGAGGATCATGGAGCCTCTGCAAACACTCCAAGACCATGTATGCATAAACGAATCGAGTCTTGGAAGGCCGTACCATATCAAGCCCGGGGCTCTTGCTGCAGTTGGAGGCATTGTCAGTGACCACCTGTACAACATTTTCTGGACCCACCTCTATGATGGCTTGCCTAATGTGCTGATATATAAATTCAGCTGTAACACTCTCACCTGCCTTACCAGCATCCACCGCACGCAAGAAATAGGTGCCAAAACATCCATTGGTCCGTGCGAAGCACATTGAAGGAGATATTGCATTGTATAAGTGTGCGTGCAATCTCTATCTCGGCAACCCTTTGCCGCTCCTTTACCCATGCGGTGCTAAAGATGCGAGATGGGAGAGTGGTCTGCTGTTTAGAAGAACTATCACAATGCATGTCGGAACCTGCACCTTCCTCCATAATGCTCTCCTCTACTCTTGCCCTCTTTCTACTAGGCTGCCCCATTGCAATCGAGGCACTAGAGGATCCTGTAGCAACCGTTGGATTAACAAATGCAGCTCGAGGAGGAAGAGGATCCAACAAATCCTCGTCTTCAGCTGCCACGGCTACACCCTGTGAAGCCTTCAAATTTTGCTCGGCTATCACCTTATTTGCTATGTCGCGTGGCACAGATTTGCAAGCTGAAATGCCATTGCCACCGAGACCCGATACATGAGAGATGAGGCGAGTAACTGAACTTTTGAAGTCACCTCCACAATACCGGCATCTCCATTGGTTGCTCTTCTCATCATCTTGGAGTGTGTGAAGCTTCCAATAGGCATGTCGTTTCTTGCCCACGGCACAGAGAGAGAGAGAGAGAGAGAGAGAGAGAGAGAGAGAGATGTGTGTGTGTGTTATTTTGGAATTTGGATGTGTATGTGTACACGCTTGTCACTATGTGTGTGTGTGGGGGGGGGGGGGGTTTACAATGAGGCTATGAGCTCTTCAATGTCATGTGAATGTCAAATAAAAAGGTTGAATTTTCATGTTGACAGTGTATAATGTAGAGGTATATGGAGAGAGAGAGAGAGAGAGAGAGAGAGAGAGAGAGAGATTATTCAACCTTCAGTCGTGTGTGTGTGTGACATGTTTGTGTGTGTGTGTGTGTGTGTGTGTGTGTGTGTGTGTGTGTGTGTGAGAGAGAGAGAGAGAGAGAGAGAGAGAGAGAGAGAGATTGCTTGCAGCCTTGCTGAGTGTGTGTGTGTGCGCTCAATAGTCTGCGCGCTGCTGGCTGCATGTGCGCGTTGTTTTTTTTTTCATTTTTTTCCCCGTTTTTTTTTCTTTCTCCCGTTTATTTTTTCGTTTTTTAATTGGGCCCGTTTTCTGCAGCCCGCCGAACCCGTTTTTTTTTTTGGTTTTTTTCTACTTTAAGTTTGGCCCTTTATTTGGGCCATGCCTTATAAATAATAAAGGCTAATGAGCCCAGCCCAGCGCCAAAAAAATGACCACCGACGCTCAGCATTAAAGAGACGACGCCGACCTGCAGAAAAAAAAACTGCAGCCATCTTACACGTGGAAAAAAAAATTAGCACACGCCCTTAATGTTCCGTACGTACAAAAACGTACGTACGTCTAGAACGCCTCACATCCAAGTGTACGCGTACCTGACCCAACCTTGGAGAAGGTAGTGGCGAATCTTCTAAGGAGAGAGCACTTATCATTCGTTTCCCCTCCATGGAAGCAAAGAAGGACTTCTTGAAGAGACGTCCTACACTCAAGAAGACGGGAATATTTCTTGGAGATGACCTCACACTCTCGCAGCTTGCCCACATGAAAGAAGTTATGCCCGAGAGAAAGGGAAAGTGGCCTTCTATAGAGATGGTAGAAGAAGAAGAAGAAGAAGAAGAATGTATTATCGTCCTCTGGGAGTCGATAATGGAGATTATGGAGAGGCGCTCTTCATGACGGCGCGAGACCTATGGGACTACACTCAAAGTTGCTACTTGGAATTGTAATGGATCTCTACGCCTTGATGTAGGGGCTTTTGAGGATAGTTTCACTGGGAGGGACATCATCTTCTACTCTAAGACGCATCAGGCTCCTGGACAGTCCATGCCACATGTTAGTGGATACCGATGGGAGAGCCTGTAGACACGAGACTCATTCAGAGCATAGAGGACGGGGCTCAGGAGCAGTGGCAGTATTGTTTAGAGAGGAGCTGCGGGTTAGACTGAGGGCAAAGACGGGCAGATATCTCTACATTGCTATATGCTATTTTGCTCCTAGTACATCAATGTATGCATCACCTAGCGGGTAGTCTCCCTTTTCTATTTAGGATGATGACATTTGGGAGTTCTCCAGGGATGGTGACATCATTCTCCTGGGGGACTTCAATGCCAGGACCGCCCATAACCAGACAATATTTTATGATACCTCAGAGGAGATGTTGAGGGAGCTTGATGTTAGGGATATGGGCCTATCTAGACTCTCACAGGATGAGGAACACACTGAGTATGGGCGGTATTTGATAGACATGGGAACTGCACATGGATTGGCCATCCTGAATGGCCTACAGAGATTCCCGGCAGCGGGTGGTTTCACTTGCTTTCCACATCGGCATGGTGCTAGTACAATGGACTATGTTATGGCTCAGCCCAATCTCATTCCCTCTTTTCAGGATTTTATGGTAGGCACTAGGCCGGTTGGAGTAGCAATGGATCATGCTATCTTGTCCTTCACTCTCACATTTCAGTTCAGCATAGCTCCATTGGGACAGGTCTCCACACACACTCGTTATACCTTTACGAGGGAGATTGACACCGTGTACACGGATGAGATATACAGACGCTTATGTGCCGAGGAGCCAGGACGGCCATTAGATGAGCTCACTCAAATATTGATAGAGACGCTTCATGCTGCAGCATCAGAGGCATATCCCCATAGTCAGCCTACACGGAGACGATCTGGGAACATGCCGCCCCAGAACAGCTGGTATGATGAGGAGTGCAGAGAGATGAGGATCAGATTACAGAGAGAGGTGCTAATGGATGTTACCACTCACAGACAGTCACGGATTACCTTCCGGCGCCTAGTGCGACGGAAGAAGAGGGCTCAGTTAGAGAGGGATTCGTATCAGTTATTTATGAGTCAGGACTCACGCAAGGCATGGAGACTATTCCATGAGCATTCACCATCACCAACCATTACCTCCACAGAGATTTGGGGTGAGTATGCAGCATCCCTGTACACAGCACCAGGACAGCCACCCCTGCCAGACCCATCGGAGCCATGCCCAGAGACATGTGCTTTCTTTACTGCTGAGATGGTAAGGAAAGCTATTGACAGGATGAGGACTAGGAAAGCATATGATCATGATGGTTTGGTAGCAGAGCACTTTATTCATGCCAAAGATATGCTTGCAGAGCTTATTGCTATGATGTTTAACCGAGCCATGTGTGAGGGTTTTTCTGAGACTTGGAATATGTCCACGATTGTGCCTATCTTCAAGTCAAAGGATCCCATGCTTCCTGGGAATTATCGTACCATCATGATTGGTCACACATTGGCTAGATTATATGCATCTATTCTTGAGCAAGAGTTGAGTAGATGTGCAGAGAGAGAGGGCATACGTGCATCAGGGCATGCAGGGTTCAGGAGAGGTTTCTCCACTCTTTACCATATCTTGACACTCAGAGCTATTATTGAGGAGGGCAGATCATATGGCAGGAGGATTTATTGTTGCTTTGTGGATTGCAAAGCTTTTGACACAGTACAGAGAGCCAGACTGATGCGCAGACTACAGGAGATGGGAGTGCCCACAGAGCTGATTTGGGGAATCATGGCTTTATACAGGACAGTTGTGGGGCAGGTACGTACTACTCAGGGTATATTTGAGATGGTTCACTCCATTATCGGGGTGAAACAGGGCTGCCCCCTTTCTCCCACCTTATTTGGGATGTATGTGGATGAGGTTTCGGACTATGTAGAGCGGGAGGGTGACAGAGGAGCACAGCTAGCAGGGACATGGATTCCGCTGTTATTGTATGCTGATGATTTGTGTTGATCTCAGATTCTCCAGAGGGGATGCAGCGTCATTTGGATGCATTGCACACGTTTGCACAGGACACTGGATTGTCTCTTAACCTTGGTAAAACCAAGGTGATGGTGTTTAACACCACAGGACAGTGGGTTAGGAGGTCAGCACCCACCTTTACATATGGTCAGGAGACAGTGGAGTATACAGATGCATATACTTACCTTGGTGTGGTTTTTAGTGGCCCACTATTTTCCTTGAGGAGAGCAGCGGAGACCAGATTGACCAAAGCTTATGTAGCATTGGGGAGACTAGAGAGGATGTGTTCGCACGTTCAGTTTCAGGAACCTGGAACAAAGCTCTGGCTCTTTGACACTTTGGTCACTTCAGCCATGCTGTATGGAGTGGAGATATGGGAACCCTCAATGGATCACCACAGCCGAGCTCGTAGCACTGATGGATGGAGATGTATGGAGAGGCCCTTGATTTCTATGATTTCTCGGATGATTAGGGCCAAGGCCTCCGTACCACATGATATTACCGTGCAGAGATGGCTGCCCCCCCATTGGTAGTAGAGGCACTCACTCGATCAATCTCCTTTATACATAGCACTTGGGCTCTCCCTAGAGACAGATATGCTCGCTTAGCCCTGGAGTCTTCACGACAGTTGGCATCACAGGGAGACGGCTCATGTTGGTATGCACAGATGACAGCTTGGTTCCAGCTGCATGGCTTTAGTATGGACAGGCTACCTCCATTTCAGTACTCCCTGGATGCACCCTCCCTCTCTCTCACACGGGCAAAGATTACTAGACTTATCAGAAAGGACTTGACTCAGCTGGACACTAGGAGGACATGGATACAGCCGACACACGAGCTTGGTACGAAGATGGCTTTCTATAGAGATCATCTTCTCCAGCTCACGGAGGATGGGTTTGTGATTAGACCCAGCTACATGGATACTCATCTTTCTCATGGGGTACGGTGTGCTATTGGTCAGATGCGCACCAGCTAGAGATTAAGACTGGCAGATTCAGAGGAGTACCAGCTGAGGCCAGGATTTGTCAGTTGTGCCAGATGGAGCCAGAGACAGAGTTACATTACATATGTCACCGTCCAATATATTATGAGATACGAGTACCAGCTAAGGCCAAGATTTGTCAGTTGTGCCAGATGGAGCCAGAGACAGAGTTACATTACATATGTCACTGTCCAATATATTATGAGATACGAGGCCGTTTTCACTGCCTGTTCAGAGAGGGTTTCAGACCACTTTCCAGAGCAATGAGATACCAAGATTAGAGATGCCTCGGAGAGGGTCTCTTGAGAGGGAGGGGATCAGAGAGGGAGAGACACCTACAGAGGCACATTACAGACTTCTTTCGACCAGAGATTGAGCAATCAAGCCAGCAAGCATTGCAGCTAGCCCCAGAGTATAGCCGCACCAGAGGTACACTGATTGATCGGGCTATAGAGCTGGGGCAGTCCAAGCGCCCCAAGATGAGAGGCCCATCTCGACACCGACGGAGACTACAACAGAGGATCAGGACCATACTAGCACGGCATGGGAGACGTCCAATCAAAGTACTCACCATGGAGGACATTGAGGATATCCGCCATCGACCGATGAAAGACATCTTTGGATAGTGATGTATATGATGCTTACCTTTGTTGCTGGAGTTTTCCTTCCCAGTTGTTATCCATTAGGAGCTCCTAGTACCTTACTTTTCCCCATAGTTGTTGTTTCAGTTTCAGTTAGTTGTTTAGTTGTTTTAGCTTTTCTTACACAGACATTGTATCAGATCCACCAATTGTTGTAACCTTTTTGGTCTCATAGGTCATTTTGGCCTTTTGAAGACGTTAATATATCATTTCATTTCATTTCTCTCCCTCCCTCAAGGCTCATACATACACACTCTAGTCTCTCTCTCTCTCTCTCTCTCTCTCTCTCTCTCTCTCTCTCTCAACTTTCACTATATATATTATATCTATCTATCACTATATATATATATATATATATATATATTATATCTATCTATCACTATATATATATATATATATATATATATATATATATATATATATATATATATATATATATATATATATATATATATGTATGTATGTATGTATGTATGTATGTATGTATGTATGTATGTATGTATATAACAAACACCTCTAACACGCCTAACATCTCTAAAAAATACGAGTCTTTCGAGGCGCGTACCATACCCACCTCATACCAAACGCCTCTAACGCCCCTAACAACCTTGAACCCAGTACATATAACCGGGCTTTGACTCTCACTCGGAATGAAGAAATGAAAGTGAACGGAGGCAAGCCCAAACAGTCATTGTCACCATTTGGCCACCCAATTCGTGCTTTCTCATCATGTATGTACATTGGACTGGTGTCCATGGCAATGTATATGCCGGGGATTGATACCACTCATGTCATACTGTGGACTTGGCTTTCCGTTGGGACTTGTACCTCCGTGTACATGCCCGGAAATGCTTGGTGGATTAGTGTTCCATTGGGTCTGGTACCTCGTGTACTTACCTGGAGCACGTCTATTTTGGTATAGTCTCATGAACGGGGATTGTCCATACCAATGCTACATTGCATAGCATCTTTATGTGCTTGCTTGTAATTAAAATTGCATGCTGTTTTCATGCTTGCTTGACCAATGTGTAGTTTTGGGTAAGGGGACGCCCGCCCGCGAACCGTGCAGGTGAAACTATCTGCTGACATGGTTATGTGGCATGTGACAAGTGGTAAGTATTGGTCATAAACCTAGCCTTAGGAGTTAGCACTAATTTATAAGTGAGTGTGTACACACTTCATTAAGTTTTGGGCAACTCGCTTATAAATTATGACCAGCCCGGTGTTCACACACACTGATGTCCCGAGGTGGACATAACCCAATGTCTATTGGATAGGAGGGAAGCTAGCCTACACACACACACACACACACACACAACCTCAAGCACAGAGAAACGTGAGTGTTGGAAAAGATGTACTCAATAATGATATGAAATGAAAGTACAAGTGAGTACTAAAAGACCTAGGGCAAAGTGCCCAACACACATAAGTGTGTTCACACAGGGAAAGAAACTGTGTCCAGTCACAGGGAAAAAGTGCCCATGAGTAAGCTGGGTTCACACCTCAACTAGCCGCGAGTGGACATGACCAACAAACCCCCCTCAAGTGAATGATATGAACGGGTAGCAGCAGGGTGATAAAGCTTTGAATGCTGCCCTGCACTATGCTCCACAGTAAGAGTGAACTGCAGTGCCAATGGAAAAAGCAAGCACTATATGACAGGGAAAAGGAGAATCCCCAATGTCATAGTGCTAATGCTAGAGCACAGTAGTACATAAATGCATCACCAGAAATGCATGGCAAAGATCATGTGGACATCAACTGCATCAAATCAAGAGGAAGCTGAACTGCATGTAATCCACATCAATGCTCTGTAACTGCTGATAAGCATAAGAAGAGGTAGCAGATATATACACGTGTAAAGGGAACAAGATCCAAAAATCATGCCCATGAGACATGCAATGTAAGCTACAAAAGTGAAACTCATCAATGGAGGATCCAATGAGGAAAAATCAGCAATGGTAGGGCTGATAAAAGTAAAAATTCAGCAATGGGAAAAGCTGAAAATAGGAAGAAAAAGTGGGGGCGCGAGGCGGGCATCAGCCAATGCTATGAGAGGATAGGTAAACTCTCAGCGATGCCATGATCAGTGGCATGTATGGCAAGTGTAAAGATGCATAATCCCACAATGAATAATATACATGTGACATGTCAAAACCATGAGAGCAAGCCAACACTGGCCAAGTGTGTAAAAGGAACTCCCAATAAACATCACATGTGAGAAAGTGACGATGTCAACACTGTAAATCCCGCTGCAAGGGAAAACAGCCCGGAAAAACTTCCAAGACTAGGAAGGCACGGGCGATTCTTCCAGGGAAAATCTTCGAACGGGAGAATTAATCTAATGGGCCAAAGTCTTAACTATTCAAACTGATCCGACCGAACCTGAAGCCACATGGTCAGATCAAAGAAGAGACTTGCACTTAGTCCATAGAATCACCGCTTTTTTCCTCCCGGCGGCATAGCCGTTGATTCCCTCCCATAGAACAAGGGTCTTCTCGGGACTTAATCTAACTAACGCAACTAATCTTATCTTAATGGTATCGCAGGAATCCCCCGATCCAGCCTCAACCGGCCCATGGGTTAGCTAACCACACAACCACTGTATTGGTGGGATTCCTTTATAAGGATTTGGTTATGTTTTACCCGGGTACCGAGGAAAAGAGTTCCCAAGCCCCCTAGCCGACGTTTTATGCAAAAATTAAGGTAGGCATACCACGTACACACCCAATATGAAATTGCCATTATAACACAATCGGTTGTCTTTAAAACAATCCTTCAATGAAAATCATAATATTACTGATCATCATCCGTCAAAATTCTATGTCCATTGTATTACAAAATATGTCATCTAGACTCTCCGTTGAAGACCAGCTGGCCAACCAACGAGATCCAATATCAAAATTTGATTCACACAAGTCATTCTTTTTAGTCCATCCGAGTCTTCCTCGACGCACGCATGGGTGTCCTAGCAACCGCGAGCCCGTGCATCACCTGGTCAAAACCCTCTAGGATCCTACTTAGGTGTCCTAGCACTTCACTCAGGGACCGCTTCGCCAGTCCTCGCCCATCGTAGATTCCAGGATTGCCTGGATGCTAGCCTTTCGACTAAGAGCATCTGCTACTGGGTTATGCTTACCAGGGATGTATTCAATCATTCCTCCAAACTGTTGGAAGAGTTAACTCCACCTGGCCTGCCGATCACTCCACTGGGTACTTGGCATGGTTTGAAGCCACTTAAGTGCTTGGTGGTCTGTTTTTACTGTGAAAACCTGTCCATAATTAATTCTTGCGCTTGTTGGTAAAAAAAAGAAAACCTGTCCATAAAGAAAAGGCTTCCAATGGTTGAGCGCTGTGATCACACCCAAAAGCTCTTTGTCATATACCGAGTAATTCTTTTCGACGACATCCAACTTTCTATTGTAGTATGCCATGGGTCTATTGTCCTACTGGAGAACTGCACCTATGGCTACATGGCTTGCATCGGTAATGACCTCGAAAGGTTCATCCCAAGATGCTAACTTTAATACAGGTGCTTCTGAGGCGGCTTTCTGCAGTGCACGGAATGCATCAAGCGCCTTGCTTGTAATTGAGAGTTTTTGCTTGCGAGTCTTCATCTCCTTGAGCAAGTCGCTAAGACGTGCTGCAAGGTTGGAAACTGATGGACTGTCATGTGCACAGTGTGTATCTACCGTGTGCTACACGCACACAATACTAGCTTCGAGGTTTGGGGAAGCTTGGAGCTAGGCAGGCTGATTGGCGAGCTGAGTTAGGGATAGACTAATGGGCGGGCACCCAAGTATAGACAAACGGGCGTCCAAGTGTGGACGCCCGATGACCGGCCAAGAGCCTATAAAAGGGTGGCCAAGGTTAGTCATTAGTATATAGAGTCTCGCGTGTCTTTGTGAGAGCTCTATGGTCAGGAGCCTGGATCTAGTGCAGACGTGCACCTGCTTTATGCTGTTGGGGTAAAGGCATTATGCCCACCCTTAAAGTGTGTACTAGCCCATAAGTTATAGTACATAGTACACTTAGTACTTTTAATGTACTAAGTGCACTGTGTACTAGTGCAAATATACATGTGTGATAGGGGAGTCACACACTCATATTCTTGAGTTGACTTATCCCCACAACTCTCTCTCTCTCTCCTTCTTCTCTCTGTGTATGTCTCCCACATGAAACCCTAATTCTCCCATTCAACTGGTACCCACATGCACTTCGCTCATCACTTGCTCACCATCATTCTTCGGTCAACCGCAGTACTAGGAGAGTGCAGCAGTTGCTACACAGGCTGCAGCTGAGGCGGGCGACAGCAACTCGATTATTACCATCAGCCTGGCTGTACCGTCGTCGAAGAGTTTTATACCGGCATAAACTCGACGTCGTCTTCTTTTGTGCGCAAAGGCGGCTACAGCGAACCTGTGTGCAGAACTGGTCGCCGCTGCTGGTTGCCTACGTCCAGAACTGAAATGATTTCTGTCACGTTGCCGCCACCTGGAATCTGCCACTTCACTACTGTTTAGCGCTGCTGCAGCTGCCCTTCACCGCCAGAACTCGCTGGTAACTGCTGCCTGTACTGTGTGTCGCTACCGTACAGCCTAACAGTTCCACCACGCTGCCGCCGACCATCAGCCTGCAACAGCCAGTCAGGAAATTTGACGCCCACCTGCACGATTCAGATATTGTACCTGCAATTGCAACAGAAATCAGAAATTACGAGGTATTTGCTTCAATTTTTTTTTGGGATTTGCAATTGAGCAGGTACAATCATCAATTGAGCAGGTACAGGTGCCAAATTGCTCAATTTTTGAGCAAAATTGGGTGACATTGGTCACAATCAGGATCAATTTGCAGGAAATTGGATATCAAAATTTGGGGCTTTTGATGTAATTGTGCAATTGGTTATTCATACATGCTGTATGATGTGAGCAATCTCACATTCAGGCCAAAATTGCAAGAAATTGATGTGCAAATCAAAGGGCTTTTGTGCCGATTGGGTTGATTTGCATGCAGGCACTCGCATTTGATGCTTTGGGCAATGTGTTGATGCCCGTCAAGCACTCAATGTGCCTGTAAATCAAGGGGCTTTTATGTATTGGATGTATATGTAGCCAGGGGGAAGCATTGAGAGACTCTGGATGCCTTCATGTGCGTTAATGTACCACGTATGATCAGAAATTGATCTTAAATCAAGGGGCTTTTCAAGATTTTATGCTTGTTGAGCTTGGCAAAGCAGCAGGCAAGACTTTTATGCCTTGAATCCTTAGAAATCAGCTTGCAGTCAAGGGGCTTTTGCCCAATTTCTGTTCGGGACTGTTGTATGCAGTGGTCGGGACTGTAAAAGTCTGATTTTCACTCATTTGGACAGCTAGGAGAGCATTTATTGCTACTGTACTTGCTGGTACAGATTTGGTACAACTTTGTGCAAGTTTTGGCATGGCTGTACATTGATTTGAGTGAAGAAAAGGTTCATTTTCAGCTGCTGTACTTGCCGGTACAGATTTGGTACATCATTGGTGAGCACTTGGTACTGTTGTACAGTACTTTGGAAGGGGAACAGAGCACATTTAAGGTGCTGTCCTAAATCTGCAGCAACCAGATTTTGGTGATTTCATCACATACAGTGGACTGTGGGAGTAGAGTTGCATTTGTGCTTCCGCAGTGGGAGATAAACTTTGGGAGAACAACTGTGAGCACTTTGTGTGCTTCATAGTTGCCAGGCGTTTCAGAAACGGCAGGTATGAAACGGGTTTCATACGTTTTGAAACGTTTCATAAAAGGTAAGAAACGGGTAAAAAAAGGTTTCATACAAAACAGAAAAAACATGTATATTTTTTACTTGAAATATACAAAAGAAAAAAATATTGACAGAACTTTTAAGAGACCACATTGAATTCATTTCAATAAAAACAGAATACATGTAAGATATGATGATATCACAAATCACGTGGGTAATCACTGATGACTAAACAAAAATCAAAAAGCATCACCACGTGGGTGATGATTCATGACTCTAAATCCAAGATCAAAATAAATAACATGTCCAAAGTTCAAACTAAATAACATGTCCAAATAAAATGATACTGGCAGCTGCTAGCTACCATCTGCATCCTCATGCTCATCCTCATCTGCATCTTCTGCCTCTGCAGCCTCACTCTCAAGGTCACTGCCGGTAGCCGAGTCCTCAAAGGCCTCATCCTCTAGAGGTGCAGGTGCACCACTAGTACTAGCCTCTCGAAAAGATCGTGTAGTGCGAGCCGGAGCCATGATCTCCTCATAGAGCATAGAATAGATGTCTCTCTCCTCCTGAGGAATGTCGGGAATCTCCTTGCACTTCATGATATCAATCTTGTCTGGATTCACTTGGCGAGGCTCAATGGGATGACCCTTTTGTTCTAGCAATCGGAGATTGCAATGACAAAAGACAAGCCTCTCCAATTGTGCTGAGGACAGTCTATTTCTCTTTTTCGTGTGAAAAAGAGCCCATGTACTCCAGTTTCTCTCACAAGGCCCTGAACTGCAATCCTGGGAGAGAACTCTCAGTGCAATCCGTCTCTACATTGCACAAAAAAGAATGTTAAGTTAGAGTCAAAAAGACAGTAGCATTTGAATGTAGATTTTGAAAGAATAGGACTCACGAGACAAAGATACAAGATTCAAGAATCAAGAAACCTTACCAAGTTGGGTGTCCCAATACCGTATTTCTCCCACCAAGACACGGGCTCCAACTGTGTCTCCCTGAGCAATGCAGTAGCTCGCCCAAACATATGGCTACCGTTGCGGTAAATGAGAAGCTCATCCTCAAGCTTTCTCATCAGCTGTATATCACCTCCCACTCCCACCAACTTGGTAATGTACTCGATCCATCCTGACTCTAGCTCCTCATTGAGGTATTGCTCCTCATTCCTCCAAAGGGGATGCAAAATGTGAGCAACAGCATGGATTGGCCTATGAAACCAATCCCAACGCTGATTCCAGATCTCCTTAATATCTTGAACTCTGCATGTAACATGTGACACACATAAGAGATCAAGATTTATAAAATAACTCAAAGACTAAAGTTAAAGCCCAAGGGTGAGCACCTGTCACGCGACAAGGTAGTGAAATCATTGAGAGCTTCACCAATTCTGTCCATGAACTCATAAAGCAGCCCAATGGTACTTCCCTCCATGTCTGTGAGCCGAAGGACACTATACATGGGCTGAAGTGCCTTCACAAGTCCCTCTGCATCCTGCCACCAAGTATCTCTCATGACCATACGAGAGAATGCTATAGACTTGGGCTCATCCTTGTCCTCCCATGCTGTCCATTCACGACACACAACAGTGCGTAATAAGCCATGTCGCACTCTCACTAGTCTCTCCACCACAATAAACATATATGCAAACCGAGTTTTAGAGGGCTTTAGAAGCTCAAGATCACTATTGGCCCTGTACATGCTCAAAACCTTTGGCCTCTTTGTGACAAAGTTCACCATGGTAGATGCAGCTGAAAATACATGGCTCACCCAATCAAGCTTTCCCACATCCTCAATCATCAAGTCAAGGCTGTGTGCTGCACAAGGTGTCCACACAATCTTGGGGAACTCCTCCTCTAACATCCTGCCCATGGATACACAATTGGACCCATTGTCCGTGATCACCTGCACAATGTTATCAAGCCCAATTTCATTGATTGCCTGGCGCATGTGGGACATAATGAACTCCCCTGTAACCACTATCCCTGGCACCGATGCATCTATGGCACGAATGAACATTGTGCCTTTGCAGGAGGACACAAGAATGTTGTACACATTTCTCTTCCGCGCATCTGTCCATCCATCACAAAGCAAAGTACAACCATACTTTGCCCAAGTGGCCTTGAGAGGCTCCATCTCCATCTCCACAGCCAATTGCTCCTTGCGAAGCTCAGTAGTGCGCAATGTCTCGTAGGAGGGGCCATCCCACTCACACCCAATGCGGGAGATAGCTCTCATTGCCTTCTTCCATCGAGGAGTCCTGACAATGTGGAAGGATAATCCACATTGAATAAACAACTTCATCAACTCCCTCGTTGCCTCTTTCATGGCAGCCTTTTGCATCCCTGCCTGTACATGTCCTTTCTTGAACACTGGAAGACTAGTTCTTTTGGCTCGAGGTGCCGAGCTAGAACCACCTGCAACACCACCTGCAACCTCACCACTGGTATCTTCCTCTCTGATACTGCGAGTCCTCTTGGAGACACTTTGACGTGCTTCAGGCTCTCCCAGATTGGGGATATCCTCAAGGGGGATACCTAGCTGCATGGCCTTCCAAGCCTTGAGGCTATCATAGATTTCTTGTGGCACATGCTTACATGGCCCAATGCCGAAACCCTTTGTTTGTGAGAAATGTGCCTTCAACCTGGTGACACTGCCATGGTGCTTATCAGCACAAAAGTTGCATTTCCACTTTCCGGAGCCTGAGCCACCATATCTAGACTCGAAGGTGACATTGTTCCAAAGAGAATCACCTGTTCGAGGCATCCTACAAGACGAGGATAAATGCAGATTGTTGGCCCTGCAAGTGCGACACCGTGGAAGATATGCCATAAATATTGATGGAAGAGAAAAAAGTGTGCTGTTTTGTGAGTTGTGCAGAGAAAACCAACTTAAAGCAAAACAGGACTTTACCCCTTTGGAAGACCTCCACAAGGCCCAAGGACACCAAGGAGCTGGGGGTCGACAGATGCGATGGAAGGATGGCACGCAAATCGGCGAACTCGCATGCAGCGGCCACTGGGAAGCGTGATAATATGCGCCGTACGAATCCAGGAAAGAAACGTTTTTTAAGGTTTTTAAAAACTGCATGTTTTATGAAACGCGTTTCATACTGTACGAAACGTTTAGAAACGTTTCGTACGTTTCAAAAGTGTATGAAACGCGTTTCTATGCAACACTGGTGTGCTTTTGGTGCAGTGTTTGCACATTTTGCAAGGAGTCAGGCATTGACAGGTTGCATATTGCTATGGCAACCACAGGTGAGAGCTCTTCATTGCTTCACATCAAGAAGCTTGAAGGCTCACATAACTATGATATTTGGCAAACCCAGTGCTATAATGTGTTGCTCTAGAAGAAGCAGCACAAGCCCATCAAAGAAAGGGGTGTAAAGCCCCCTTCTCTTACTGCTGAAGAATGGGAAGATATGGATGAGCTAGCAAGATCTACCATCATGTTGTCTGTGTCAGACACTTTACTTTTCAGCATTCGTGACGAGAAGACAGCTTGGGGAATGTGGCAAAGATTACACGACTTGTATGCCCAGCAAAGTGCCTCAAGCAAAGTGTATTGGTTGAAGAAACTCATAGGTCTTCAGATGAAGGAAGGGGCGTCTATGACAGCCCATCTAAATGAGTTTAATGGTATTGTCAGCCAGGTCATTAATCAAAAGTTGGCAATGGACGATGAGTTCAAAGCCACTTTTCTCTTATGCACTTTGCCAGAGAGTTGGGACACATTCAAGACAGCCACTAGCAATTCAAATGCTATGCTGTCATATGCAGATGTTGAGGGTGCTCTTCTTCAAGAGGAGATGAACAGGAAAAACAACTCTGTTGGAAAGTCCAATGCAATGAATGCACGTGGGAGATCCCAGCAAAGGGGTAAAAGCCAAGAACGGGGAAGCAGCAAGTCCCGCTCCAAAAAGGACTTGGAATGCCATTATTGTGGCAAGAAGGGACACTTCAAAAAGCAATGCTACAAATGGAAAAATGATCAAAAGGAAAAGGGAAAAGGCAAAGACAAAGACAAAGATGAAGCCAAAGAAGCAAAGCCAAAGGGCAAAAGTGGAGTCAAGATTGAAGAAGTCAATGTGTCACATGCAGGTGACAGTGAGGATGAGGTCCTATTCACGTCTTCACTTGATGCCCATTCACTTCTTGCAGGAGATGGTCATGGTATGCACTCATGGATCATTGATTCAGGTGCCTCCTTTCATGTCACAGGTTGCAGAGACTTGTTTGTCAGGTATACTGCTGGCAATGAAGGAGTAGTTTATTTGGGTGACAACCATGCATGCAAGATTCTTGGCAGAGGTGATGTGAGGCTTGTGTTTTCAGATGGCTCACAGCTTATGCTCCATGATGTCAGGCATGTGCCTGAGATCAAGAAGAACCTGCTTTCTACTGGACAGCTTGATGATGCTGATTATGTTACCACATTTGGTCGTGGAAAGTGGAAGATTAGAAAGGGCTCACTGGTTGTTGCCAGAGGCTCTAAGGTGGACACTCTTTACTTCATGCATGCAGATGTTTGTCACCATGCTAATGTAAATGCAACCGAGCTGCCGGAAATCTCTGTGGCATAGCCGGTTGGGACACATGAGTGTCAAAGGAATGGAGCAATTGTCTCGTTTTGGTTACTTGCCTTCTCTAAAGTTTTCAAGTTTTCAGTTTTGTGAGCATTGTATATATGGCAGGCAACTCCAGTGCCCCCACAAGAAAGCTCTTGGACAAAAAGATGCTCAGTTAGAGTTTGTGCATACAGATGTATGTGAGATGCCTCAGCTTTCTTTGGGAGGAGCAAAATATTTTGTGTCTTTTATTGACGATGCCACACGCAAGGTGTGGGTTTATCCTCTTCGTTTGAAGAGTGATACATTCTCAGTGTTTCAGAAGTTTGTTGCTCTTGTTGAGAATCAAACTGGCAAAACACTGAAGGCTTTGCGTTCCAACAATGGTGGAGAGTATATGTCCAAACAGTTTTAGGACTTTTGTGATGCTAAAGGCATCAAGAGGGAGCTCTCTACTCCTTATGATCCTCCACAAAACGGGACAGCAGAGAGGATGAACAGGACCATTCAGGAGAAGGTCCGTTCTATGTTGTCACATGCTGCGTTACCTCATGGTTTTTGGGCTGAAGCTGTTATGACAGCCGTTCATCTTATAAACAGGTCACCTAACACGAGGCTTGGTGGGAAAGTGCCAGAGGAAGTATAGACAGGGAAGCCTCCGTCATACAAGCACTTGAGAGTGTTTGGTTGCGTTGCGTACGTGCACATACGCAGGGAAATGCGCACCAAACTTGATCGTAAGTCTCACAAATGCGTATTCCTAGGATATGGTGACAGAGGTGAAATGGGATATAGACTTTGGGATCCAGTGAATAAAAAGATTATACGCAACAATGATGTCATTTTTGATGAAACATGCATGTATAAGGAGCCTGCAAGGCAACAGGAGCATGGCAGAGTCATCTTTGATGATGATGGACATCATGGACAACAACCAAGGGCTGTAAATCAGCCATTACAGCAGCAAAACCAGCCCTTAAATGGTGCTGAAAATGGTCCAAATGGACAGCCAGAGATGGCAGAAGATATCCCTATGGGTATCCCACAGTTAGAGGAGATACCGGGCATGATATTTCAACCTTATGGCATGGAACAGGAGCCACCAATAGGTGATATGCAGGCTGGACAGCAACCTGCGAATGATGGTCATTGGGTACAGAGGTCCACAAGACCCTCCAGAGCCCCTGACAGGTTTGTTCCACGGGTTGACTACTTGATGCTCACTGACTGTGGGGAGCCCTCATGTTATAAGGAGGCTTTACAGAGGGTAGACAAGGCTCTTTGGGAGCGTGCTATGAAGTCAGAGATGGATTCTCTGCACAAAAATGGTACATGGAAGTTGGTGCATTTGCCTGCAGGCAAGAAGGTTTTGCCATGCAAGTGGGTTTACAGGCTCAAAGTTGCACCTGATGCAAAGCCAAGATACAAAGCAAGGTAGGTGCCTAAGGGCTTCAAGCAGGAGTATGGTGTGGACTTTGATGAGATCTTCTCTCCAGTGGTCAAAATGACCACACTTAGAGCTGTATTAGCTTTGGTTGCTCATGATGATCTGGATTTGATTCAGATGGATGTGAAGACTGCTTTTCTTCACGGTGATCTCCATGAGGAGATATATATGCAACAACCAGAGGGTTATGCAGTGAATGGAAAGGAGAAGCTTGTATGCAAGCTGAAAAAGAGTCTTTATGGGCTCAAACAGGCACCAAGGGAATGGTATCATAAATTTGATACATTCATGAAATCCCAGGATTTCAGGAGAAGTGACATAGATCACTGCTTATACACCAAGAAAGCTTTGGATGGCAGTCTATTGATCCTCATCTTGTATGTTGATGATATGTTGATTGCCGGGAAATCTCGTAAAGAGATGGATGCCTTGAAGAAGAGGCTGCATCAAACCTTTGATATGAAGGATTTGGGTGATGCAAATCACATTTTAGGTATGCGGATACTTCGGGACAGAAATCAGCATGTGTTGTATTTGTCTCAGAAGGAATACATTGGCAAAGTTTTGCAGAGGTTCAATATGGACGGGGGGAAGAAGACTAGTACTCCTTTGCCTCCATATGTGAAACTCAGTGCTATGGACAGCCCACAGTCGGATAGTGACAGGGCTGATATGGCCAAGATTCCGTATGCTTCAGCTTGTGGCAGTCTCATGTATGCCATGGTTGCTACTAGGCCGGACATTGCATTTGCAGTGGAAGTGGTTTCTAGATACATGGCCAAACCTGGCAAGAAGCATTGGGAAGCAGTGAAAGGTGTCATGAGATACCTGAAGGGCACACAGGATATGTGCATTTGTTTTGGCAAACAGGATGCATTAGTGCATGGTTACACGGATTCCGATTATGCCGGTCATCCAGATAACCGGAAGTCTACTACCGGTTATGTGTTTACATTCACAGGAGGTGTTGTGTCATGGATATCCAGGATGCAGAAGTGCACTGCCTTATCTACTACAGAGGCCAAGTATATTGCAGCCACAGAGGCTTGCAAGAAGGCATTATTGTCAGAATACGCAGCGGAGATGATGACCAGATCTGGGAACACAAGAGCAAAAAACGCAGGCAGAAAAACAGCACAAGAGAAAGAGAGATGTAGGCGTGTAACTCTGCTCTGATATACACAAGAAGATCCCGAATATGATACAAAGAGTAGTGGGGAGCATGGGGCATATTTATATGCCCCATAGATGCAGTCGGCCTGTGCTAGAGGCCCTCCACGACTGCACAAGGCAGTCGGCCAGCAATAATAGCCTCCACGACTGAAGAACCAAGTCGGCCAGCCACCAGCACCTACACGACTGTGTAAAACAAGTCGGCCAGCCATGGGGTGCAGTCGGCCAGCCCCATGGGCTCCTGCCAACCATCTGGCATCCATCCACACTACGGAAAAATGGAAAAAAATAGGGGAAAAATGCGAGGAGTGAGGAAAAATGATAAAACACCTGATAAGGGCGGGCACACCCACAGCAAAGGCCCTGGTGTATAACTCTAGACAGGAGATGACTTCTAACACCCCCTCTCAACTCCTGGCTGTGTAACCAACCACTGGGAGCTGGGGTGCCGCCTGAGCAAATCCTGAGAGAGCGACTTCGTGAAGAGGTCCACCGTACTGTCCTCCGTCGAACAGAACTCTAGCAAGATGTCATCAGTAACGATCTGTTCACGAACAAAGTGCCTCTGGATGACCATGGGTTCCTCCAGTGGAAGCCCAAACCTGCAATGTAACCTCCTCCTGCTCCGTAAACTGCTCCTGGGCCTGAAGTAGATCCCCTCGTGTCCGGATCTCCTCCCCAAACCGAGTCACTCCAACCGTGGAGTCGGACTCCATCCAACAATCCCCCTCCTGTGTACAAGAGTCCATGATCCTTCGCATGTCGCAAAAACCACAGGAAACGCAATCCTGCCTGCCAAAGAGACATCTGCAACCATGAGCTCAACCGCCTCATCAGGAAGCTCCCGTCCAATCTGGTGTCCATCAACCAGATCAATGAACCATACAGCTTCTGAGTCACAGAGACATCACACTGCTCACAAGGATCAACACCTGTTACGGTGCACAAACAAGTCCTGGAAACCTGATGAAACCTGTCAACCACCTCCTCTGACTCCGGAACCACAAAACCTGGAGAAACCACCTCCTTCTGCAAGTAAGCACCTGCCACCTGCTTGGCTTTCCGAAAGGTCCCCGTGGAAAGAACATCCTCAACTACTGGAAGTTCTATGTCCCGAACACTACAAGATCTCAGAGCATAAGTGACCTGTTCAGCTTCCTCTGACTCACGAACACAAGAACTACCAACATCAGTACTGGAAAGTTCCTGCCAACTGCTGCCATCTACTGGCAAGCTATCCACCATCTGGTCCCGGAAAGCCTGTACCTGCAGCGTATCCACACTTGAGTGGCCATTACCAGACTGCCACTCATCACAATCCCGAGGACCTGGGAGAGAGAGTGCTGAAAGCCTGTAAACTCCATTCTCCACTCCGCCTTCCCAAACCACTTGGCCTGTTGCTTTGTCCCGGAGAGCAACAAAATGCTCATCAAACTCTACCCGTACGCCAGTCTTGCAAACCTGATGCACTGACAACAAATGAAAACCAAGTGCCGGAACATACAACACCTGGGAGGAATGCTTCCCTCCTCTGCCATCGGGAACTATCTCCATCCTACCCTCACTGTGAACTGGGATAGTGGACGTATCCCCAGTAAGAATATGACCAGAACACCTGCAGAAATCCTGTAAACCGGAGCGGGAAGGAGTCATGTGCCTGGAAGCACCACTATCGAGAATCCACTCCCGAGTATCCGTTGCGGAGAGTCCTCCAATCTCCTCCCTGCCTGAAGAAAATGAAGCATCGGTGTCCATCACCTCCAGGTGCACAAAAGCCGGAGTCTTCATGATTGCTGCTGAGGAATCTTCACCCTTCTCGGTCTTCCGCTTGGGACACTGCCTCCAATAGTGGCCTTTCTCGCCACAATCATTACAGGTCCTCTCTGCCTTCAGTTTCTCGCGGTCAGCGTCGGACTTCTTCTCAGAAGACTTCTCCGATGAAGCCTTCCCTTTGCCCGAGTTACGGCCTTTCGACTGTTGGCCAGTTAAGGCCTCCACCCTGAGGAGGGTTCGTGAATCGTTCCTCCTGGTCAAGGACCATGGGCACAAGCTCCTCCCACGTAATGGTGCTGAGCCTGCCCACTGGTAATCAAAGACGAGTAAAATGCTGAGTACGAAGAGGGCAAGTGCGACAGCAACGTTATGGCCATGTCTTCTGACGATATCTCCTTCCCAGCCTGAAGAACTTCCTGCTGAAGAGCCTGTAGCTTGTTAATATGCTCCCGCATCGTCGACGACTTTGCAGGGCTGATAACCCGTATCTGTACTTCCAAGGAAATCCTCTTCATGGGCGATACCCTGTTGTAAAGAGAAGCCAAATGCTGCCATATACCTCTGGCCAGCGTCATATGCTTTACATGATTGATTACTTGTGGTGTGCAGTTGAGGAAAATAAACGAACGAATCCTGGCGTTGACACGATCCCACATCTGTGTCTGAGCCTCCCGGTCCTTCCGGATCGACGGTAACTCCCCTTCCTCTACTTTCGGCCGTGGAACACCAACAACGACGAAATCAGCGAGGCCGTAAGACTCCATAACAAATTCCATCATCACCTTCCATATGCCGTAGTTGCTCCCGTCCAACTGACGGTCCACCGGGAACGTGGGGAGTGTCGGGATCTTCACATGTCTCTCGGCCATCTCAAACAGATCTGCCATTGCGGGGATGTCCTCTGAAAAGGGTGGGTGGGTGGGAACAAAGAAGAACTAAAACCTGCAAGTGGCTGTCCAGCAAATCAGCCCGCCTTCCTCTTGCTTCTCCTCTTCCCGAACAATCCAAAACAGTCCACCAATCAGCCACAAAACAGTCCCCCTCTTGCTCACACAAATCCCAAGACCTATCTAGAGCCTAGGCTCTGATACCATGTCAGAATACGCAGCGGAGATGATGACCAGATCTGGGAACACGAGCAAAAAACGCAGGCAGAAAAACAGCACAAGAGAAAGAGAGATGTAGGCGTGTAACTCTGCTCTGATATACACAAGAAGATCCCGAATATGATACAAAGAGTAGTGGGGAGCATGGGGCATATTTATATGCCCCATAGATGCAGTCGGCCTGTGCTAGAGGCCCTCCACGACTGCACAAGGCAGTCGGCCAGCAGTAATAGCCTCCACGACTGAAGAACCAAGTCGGCCAGCCACAAGCACCTACACGACTGTGTAAAACAGGTCGGCCAGCCCCAGGGGCTCCTGCCAACCATCTTGCATCCATCCACACTACGGAAAAATGGGAAAAAATAGGGAAAAATGCGGGGAGTGAGGAAAAATGATAAAACATCTGATAAGGGCGGGCACACCCACAACAAAGGCCCTGGTGTATAACTCTAGACAGGAGATGACTTCTAACAATTATGGCTATCTCGGTTAGTGGTTGATTTGGGTTATACAGGGGATATTCCATTGTTGCATTGTGACAGTCAGAGTGCCATCCAATTGGCATAGAACCCTGTCTTTCATGCAAAGACGAAGCATGTGGATGTGACGTATCACTTCATCAGAGAGGTGATAGAGAACAAGCAAATTCAGCTTGTTAAGATTCATATGGATGACAACCCGGCTGATCTGTTGACAAAGAGTTTGCCTCTGGAGCAGTTTGCTCATTGCAGACACTTGATGGGCATTGGATGAGGCCAGTTTCAGCCTTGATATGGCCTTGTATATTATCATGTACATGCTGATTTTTCTTTTCCTTTACTTAAGGGCACTTTGCCTTTAAGTGGGAGGTTGTTGGGGTAAAGGCATTATGCCCACCCTTATAGTGTGTACTAGCCCATAAGTTATAGTACATAGTACACTTAGTACTTTTAATGTACTAAGTGCACTATGTGTACTAGTGCAAATATACATGTGTGATAGGGAAGTCACACACTCATATTCTTGAGTTGACTTATCCCCACAACTCTCTCTCTCTCCCTTCTTCTCTGTGTATGTCTCCCACATGAAACCTAACCCTAATTCTCTCCAATTCATATGCAACCGAGGCCGGTAGCAATCTCGAGGCCCGCGAGGGTAGCTTCGTGGTGGTACAAAGCTAACTCAGCTCGCCAATCAACCTGCCTAGCTCCAAGCTTCCCCAAACCTCGAAGTAGTCTTGTGTACATGTAGCACACGGTAGATACACATACACTGTGCACATGACATGGACATGGGTACTATAGGCCTGGCAAAGACCTACGAAACGGATTTCTTGGGCGGTCTGAGGGAAGTCCCAATCTAAGATTTCTTGAAAGTTGAACCTTTGAGAGGTCCAGTCTAATACCATCAGAACCGATGATATAGCCCAAGTATTGAACTTCCTTAATGCCGAAGTATTGAACTTCCTTAACGCCGAAGACAGACTTTTTGGCGCTGATGTAGAGCTTATTCTCTCGCAAAAGTTGCAAGACTTTCTCCACATCTTTCTCATGCTGGTCTGCAGTGGCTGAGAAGACTAGTATGTCATCAAGGAATATGAAAACACACTTCCCAATGAGGACTGCGAAAATCCTGGACATCATTTTATTGAAGGTTGCGGGTGCATTTGTAAGTCCAAAAGGCATAACTACGAACTCATAGTGACCACGCTCTGTCCAAAAAGCTGTTTTTGGAATGTCAGCTTCAAAAATGCGGACCTAATGGTAACCACTCTTGAGGTCGATCTTAGTGAAAAATTTAGCACCGTCTAAACGCTCCAAAATGTACTCAATCCTTGGCATAGGAAACTTATTCTTAATGGTGAGTTTATTTAATGCCCTGTAGTCTACACAAAGGCGTGCAAACTTGTCCTTCTTTTGGATAAATAGGATGGGTGCAGTAAATGGTGAGGAAGAAGGCCGAATGAATCTGGCTCGGAGGAGCTCACATAACTCTTCTTCTAACTCGCTCTCTAAAGTCTTGGAAAGACGATAGGGAAACCTGCTAGGAGGATCTGATACAGGGATCAAATCAATGTGTTGGTCGTCAGGGCGAGAGAGTGGGAGACTGGGCGGGAGATCGTCCCTGAGCATAATGTCCTAATGTCTGGAGAGGAGGTCTGCTAACTGAGAGACTGAAGATGAGATGGATGCTACCGATGGTTAGAGACTGTTTGAGCACGAACATAAAGTAGTGCTTCTTCTGGTCCCTTGTTGATAGCTCGTCGGGCCTGGAGATGTGAAATCAATGGGATACCAAGAATGCTTCTATCCCCACGAATCATGATAGGCTTAGAAAAATCTTTACAGATAGTAAAAGTGTCCTCCCTCCAATCGGGAATAGACTCGTACTGACGGAACCACTGAATTTCTAAGATCATGTCACACCCCAACAGAGGCGAGAGAATGAAATCTCGTTGGAATGAGGCCGCCCTTGGCAGAGCCATAAGCTCGAATGAGGCTTTTCTGTGCAGCATCGCTCTTACCCTCCTACTTAGCATCAAATACCACGGATGGCATTGGATGCATAGAAGGTAAAAGTTTAACCGCATTGGTGGTAGTAGGCGGGGCTGGAGGAGCTGGGGATGCTGTGGCAACTGGAGCTTGTTCCGCTTGCCATTTGTGGCAATCCTTCTTACCATGCCCTATGATGTAATAGAAAAAACATCTGTTTTTTGACTAATACTTCTTTTGCTCTTCTCAGGAAGATAACCTCCGGTAATGCCTGCTTTAGCCTTTTCATCGGGAATTTTCTTAGACTTAGACTCTTTATCTTTCTTACCCCCTGAACTGGAGCTATTACTGTTGTCCTTCTTAGCATCTTTAGAAGATGCATTACCTTTCCCTGGCTGTGCAGCAAATTGCTGCTGCTGGGGTTTGGTACTGGACTGGGATGATTGTAACTTCGTAGAACACAATGCTAATCAATACACTTAAATACACTAAGATTTGATGGACACTTGCTCAAATACAAGAAGTAAATTGCTGAATTGACAAGAGACACACAATGTGCCGGAACGGCCGACCCCTCCCTCAAATAAAGTATATTAATCTTAGGAGAATCAAGTACATAGTGTCATGGGCATTTCTGACCAGATTTCCATACCAATGTATATGAATACAGTATTGCAAACAAGTGGTTGCCGATATAGACTTGCAATCCACACTACCCTCTCAAGTGCCAATGTTCCCTACCATCTACTCTCTATTATTCCACCAACACATGGTAGCAACAATCTGCAAGAGAGCACGTGTAGGACAAGAGAACACTACACAGGGTATGTGATCTTGTAATCCAGTTCCTCCCTCGTGCTACTTGCTCCCATATTTAATCATAAAAGCTTACCAATAGCAAGTAGAGTCGATGACAATGGAAGTCCTTGGAGTGTTGAGATCTTCGATTTGTCTCATTTCTTTGCGACAAAAGTCTTCAATAGGATGAAGGGAACCTTTAGAAAGCTTCCCCAATGGTTCAACTTGAGAAATGAGGGCTGAAATTAGGGTTTTCAGCAAAAAGACCAGAAATTACAGCAATAAAGAGAGCTGTTTTGATGAATTTCAGTCATTGGGAGTGTGTAGGAGAGTGATTAGCATCCGGAAACACTCTTGGAAGCTTGAAAAACACCTTAGCAAGCTTGGAAATGGAGTTGGGAAAGAGAATGTGCAGAAAATGCAGCCCAACAACCCTCATGAAGGAGGCGCCAATCTCTAGAGAGAGGAGTGAGGTGCCTTTTGATAGGTGATACATGCACGTACATGTCCTTCCGCATACCTTGCCAAAAGAAATACCGCTCAATCATGTGCGTAGTAGGCATTTTGCCTCTATGACCAGCATACGGAGGAGCATGGCACTCATCCAAAACCTTTTGCCTCATGTCAGACACCACACATAGGTAATTATCTTTCATGAGATAACCCTCTTTGATCACATATGAGGCATGTGAATGACCAGCCATCAAATCAGCCCAAATAGTGGCAAAATCAGCATCCGTATGATACAAATCATGCATGGCAGCAAGTCCCCATGAGAGGCAACGGAGATAGCTGCTACATATAGCACTACATTCTTCTTTCCTGGGGTGTGCAAGATCTGAAAATGAAACATAGAGAGGAAATTGACCATCCTCATATGCTTCTCTGACATTTTAGTTTGGGTAAGAAAATACCTCAAACTCTGCTGATCTATCTTCACAGTGAATCAACCCCAAGAAGGTAATGTTTCCATATAGTAAGTGCATGAATTACAACCAAGAGCTCTTTCTCATAAATGCCAAGAGATAGCTCTGCATCATGCAATCTACGGCTCTCATAAGCCACGGCATGTCCCTCTTGATTAAGGACAGCTCTATGCAATTTCTAGATGCATCAGATTCCACACTAAAAGGCTCTCATAAGCCACGGCATGTCCCTCTTGATTAAGGACAGCTCTATGCAATTTCTAGATGCATCAGATTCCACACTAAAAGGCTTTTGCAAATCCGGAATGATCAACACTGGACCATAAGTAGTTGCATCTTTCAATTTGAGGAATGCATCCCTCTCTACATTAGTCCATTTGAACACGGCCTTCTTCTTTGTCAAATCATGCAAAGGAGAAGCAATCCATGCAAAGTGCTGAATGAACTTGCGGTAGTAAGAGCATAATCCAAGAAAACTACGGATCTCATGCCCGGAACTCAATTCGGGCCAATACCGAATTGCATCAATTTTTGCAGGATCCATCCGCACTCCATCTTTGGACACAATATGCCCGAGATAATGTATCTCTGACAAGAAGAACTCACTCTTCTTTGCATTTATGAAGAGTTAATGTTTACGGAGTTCTTCAAAACAATGGCCAAATGAGCTCTATGCTTCTTCGATCTTCGAGAAGACTAGGATGTCATCAAAAAAGACACCTGTAAATTTTTTGTACCCACGGATATACGATCCATGATTCTAATGAATGTTGCCGGGGCATTTGTAAGACCAAAAGGCATAACAAGATACTCATAAAGCCCAAATGCTGTCCTGAAAGCAGTTTTGTGTACATCCTCAGGCACTACACGCACTTGATAATACCCACTCTTGAGATCAATTCGGCTAAAGCATGCCGATCCATCCAACTTGTCAAGGATGTCATCTATGCGTGGAATCGGAAACCGATTCTTGATGGTAAGCTTATTCAAAGCTCTATAATCCACACACATACGAAAGGATCTATCCTTCTTTTGAAGCCAGAGGACGGGTGAACAATATGGGGAAGAGCTTGGCTGAACCAAACCCTTCTCAAGAAGCTCATTCACCTGCTTCATGATCTCTTCTTTTTGGAATGCACTTACACGATAGGCTAGCCTATTAGGTGGTGAGCTACCCGGCACAAGATCAATGTGATGATCTTCCGGTCGTACAGGTGGCAACTCATTTGGTAACTCATCAACAAAACAATCATTGTGCTCTTGCAAAAATTTCAGCCTATCATTACTAAGAGTGTTTACATGTATATTATTTTCCTCAACATGATCTTGTGCAAAAATCAAGTACGCAAAAACACTCTTTTTCATTACTTTCTTAATTTGTACATGAGATACAAGGGGAATGGTATCACCCTCTTCACCAGCATCAATTACATCTTGTCGGCCTTTATGCATGAAGGTGATCCTGTTGGTCTTGTAAGCCTTGCACGGATCAATACGTGTATGCCAAGGCTTTCCAAGCAATACATCACAGCCATTCAAAGGCGCCACAAGAAAATCCTCATGATCCACATAACCTTGAATGTGTATGCGCAACTTGCCAAAAATAGGCATGACCTGCACTTCTCTACCAACAAAGGCAAACCCTGCTTCAATTTGAAGACCCATGTCCTCCACTTCAAAACCCAAAACAGCTGCCATCTGTGTGGATATGAAATTTTCAGATGCACAATTATCAAACATGAACAAAGCGGGCTTGTCCTTCAGCTGTCTCCAAGCTTTACATACAACCTTATCTTTGCTATCATGTGAAGTGTTGCCCTGCACATCCGGAACCATATGCACATTCTGTCCATTATTTTGCAGGTTTTGGACAGCCCTCTCTTTGCCTTGAAATGAGGGTTTAGCCTTATTGGATCAACTTAATTTGAGTTATCAATATGTGATTCCGTAGAGTTTGGTACTCAACCCAGTTTGGCCCTCAATTTTAAGCTTGGCCATTATTCAGTTCACAGACAGGCAAGTAAGTTTAGACGAGATATCCACTTCAAGAAAGGGGATAAGGTCTATCTGCCCATCATGAAAAAGAGATTGAAACAAGTGAACAAACGTTGTCCCAAGCTTTCATTCCGTAGTTTTGGACCTTTCCCAATAGTTAAAAAGTTAAGTAATGTCTCCATGAAGTTGAAGTTGCCTAACAATTGGACGATGCATGATGTTTTCCATGTTTCTTGGCTAAAACCATATGTTGGACCAAAAGTTTTTGATATTTCAGATGAACAACAGCCAGAGGTGGTAGACAAAACCGAAGTCATCGAGCCTGAGCAGATCCTTCTTCATCGTTGGAAGCATGGTTCCGGTCGACGCATACGTCGGTTCCAAGTTCCGAGATCGAGGTACCCACGAAGCCGTTTGGCTACACGAGGAGTTCTTTCAAGAGTACTCCCAGTTGTTGGCGGACTACTTAGAAGCCATGAACCTGCCGCCGCCAAGCTAAGCAAGAGGGAATGTCACATATACTCTGCCCTACAGTGCATGGTGACAAGCTGACTCATCATCATCAGAGCAACATTGTGCAGTATTAGTACCTTTTAGGATGATATTTGTCATACGCCGTGACCCCATTGTAATCCTCAGTCCAGGATAAGTCAGGCACGAGCTACATAGGTCATTCTCAGCCTTAGACAGTCAGTCAGTCTAAGTCCCTTAACCCACTTGAAGAGATGCATTCATACATGTAGAGTCAGTAAAAACCTTAGGGTTTGCATTAGAAAGCACTCTGCATATAGCATATCATTCATCCATGGCATATAGATCATTACAAAAGCCTTGAAATAGTATCTGGTAGCCTTAGAATATTTATTAGTGTTTATCTGATATTTTTTTCACAATTTCCAGCATTTAACACCATTTATCCATCATATGCAGTCATGTAGCATTTAATATCCAGTCGGCCAGCATTTAGTGCCAACCAACCAGCCCTCAGAGTAGTATAAATAGGCTTGCTTTGTTCATTCATAACATATCATCTCAACAATCAGCCTCAAGCGCTTCAGCATTTCAGTATTCAACCCATAGTTCACCTCAGTCTTCAGCGTTTTGGAGAAGCGTTTCATCCTACAGCCATAGGAGCATCAACGCATTAGCATCCAACCCTCCATCAGCAAAACGCAGCAATCTACAGCATTCAGCCATCAGTAAACCTTGCGTTTTCTACATACAACCAGTTTTCAGCATTCATCTCTTCATCGTTTTGCTACAGCCAATTGGTGAAGGTAAAACTCGGCATTCATTTTCATTTTCAGCATTCATACATAGCCTAGAACAGTCCCAAACAGCCCCTATCTCAGCCTCAGATTTGCAGCCTTCTCTCATTCCATTGGGAAGAGTGCATAGGCTCGAGATTGGACATCATTGGTGCTTCTACAGCCATGTAGAGTTCAGCCCGACTCTTGGTCCATCTCTCTCCCTCTCTCTCAAATCTCTTAAAGTTTGAAGTCTTAAAGTGGATTGCTAAACTCGCGAAACTCAAGATAGAGAAGACGGTATGAGCATTTGTGTGACAGGATCCTCAATTATGAATACTTCCGCTGCATGTTACAGTAACACTTTTTGGTCTCATAGACCCATTGGGCCTTTAGTAGACGATAATAAAATATTTCTTTCTTTACTCTCTCTACATATGTACAGTATACTTCTCTTGATTCATTCCAGTAATTATTGGAAGAAAAAAATCAAAATTTGTCATCATCTGCAACAGAGGCAGGAGATTCTTATCTTGTTTCATAACAGCAATTTTTAGAGGAAAAAACACCAGGATTTGATTTCATCTGCAAGAAGCCATGCAAAAATCTGACCTGTTCCGTGCCAAAATTAGGGGTCTGTTCGATAGTGCCCAAGACTGTCGAATGGACCAGCTTCTTCTGATCTTCAAAGGCAGTGCTTTGTGGGGGCAACGGGTTCGAAACCGGACGATGGTGGTCCTGGTATAGACTCCGTGGGGGCAAAGGATTTGACACCGGGTGATCATCCTGAAACGTGCACATTCTGATCCAAGTTAAACTCCTCAACACAACAGTGCTAGGCCAACATTCATCATGAAAGGCATCATAGGAGGCTAACTTCAAGTAGGAGGATGGCAGGGAGTCTGTGGTTTTTGCAAGGCTAGTGACCATACCTCAGTAGAAACCGCCTTTCTTAACTTTAGCTTTAGAAAACAGATACGCACACACTCCTCTTTAAAACTTTAATATAAAAAAAAACAATCCATTGACAAACAATTTATTGGTTACACATGTCATACTTCAAAATTTCCATTGAGTCTTTGTTTCTCACAAAACAATATCACTCTGGACTCTCCGTTGAGACCAGCGAGTCCACAACGAGATCCATAAGCGTGGGTGTCTAGCGGCTGCAGCAATTTGGGATTGAACCTGAGACTCCCAGCACAACTTACCAACTTGCTTGTCTGCGGCTGTCCACCTTTAGAGGAGACATTTAAGCCAGCAAATCAGTCTATCTAAAGGTTAAAACGCTTGCTTAATTTCTGGAAACTGCAGGGGTATTGATGATATGTAAAGAAATGTCATTGCCCTCTGTCTAATCATGCATGATGGAGTTGATGGGCATGTAGCCTATTATACATGGAGTTGATAGTTCCAAGCTACACCCTTATGATAGTTCCAAGCTACACCCTTATGGAATCCAAATTGGACCAATCTTGCTTGTCAAGATGGATCTGAGCTATTCATTGCACAGCAAAACGAGATTCTGGGTCCAGTGCTTCTTGTTTCATGTGTCTTTCTCATTTACATCTCTAAGTTCACACAATGGTTAAGGTGTCTTCAATTACATGCAGATGTTTAGGTGTCTTTTAAAAAGTGCTTGTGAAAGAATGGCAATGATGCCCATGGCATCTGTCTTTGTGACCTCTTCCAATTCTCTCAAAAATCCTGCAGGGTGCTTTTAATTGGCATGATTGTGGTTTTAAATGGTGAGTGATTTGAATCTGGATTTCTAGCAAAGAGAGTAAAGCAAGTTCCTCTGCTTAGTTCATCATTTGTATACAGCAATTTGTCCACGGTACCTTCACTTTCTGTTTGCGAACAATTATCTCATTTCCTTCCCAGATGATCTCTGCCGGACCTTCTTCCACGTACTCCCAATCATCCTCCCCTTCATCTCCTACCTCTTTTTTTTCTGCTTCTTCCCTTCTCTTCCTGTCGGCATCCTCTTGTGCTTCTCTCTCTCTTTCGAGCCATAGCCTTTCCTGCAGTTCGTGCTCTACCCGCTCCTTTTCAAGGGCTTCTGCCTCCTCCTGCTCCTGGCGGTAATTCGCAGGGTCCTGCAAGCGGAGCTCCTCTTCCTGCCTCGCCCTCTCCGCGGCCTGCTGCCTCCGCTGCCTGCGCTTCACCTTTTTCAGGCCCTTCCGCTTATGCTTGCGCGACAAAGCTCCGCCCGATTCGTCATCTTCATCAGGCCTATCCTGCGGAGAATCTCTAGGGTTTATCACAGTTGAAGCCATCGCCGTAGCTTCCGCTTCATCTGAAGGTTAGAGAAGGTTAGAGAAATTTTGAGCGACCAAATTTGAGATTTATGAATCAAGAGAACGAGGGGATTTGAGATTTATTAATCAAGAGAACGAGGGGAGATTATTTAATAATTTCTTCCCTCCTGCCCTCTCTTTCACTCCAAGAGTTTCTTTTTTTATATGAAGGCTTGAAATTAACAGGAAATAAATATTTACACCGAGTGTAGACAACTCACACACACTACTTCCGGCAATTTGTACAAGGGTGCACATCTATCATAGTCAATGAGGATCTAACCAAGGACCTATGGGATAACACTCGTCCTCTTCTACCAACTAAGCTACTGCCATGATTGCAACTCTGCATGGTTTTTTGTTAAAAGGGTTTTGATTGAAAACCCCTTCTAAAATCTTCCTCTAGAAAAGAATGTTAGTCCCTCCTCTATGTCATTCCTCCCCCCTCTCTCTCTCTCTCTCTCTCTCTCTCTCTCTCTCTCTCTCTCTCTTCGATTACTTCACCCGGCACCTGGCACACCTATGTCACCTCTCTCTACCATGCCCCCGAGCAGCCACCTCTCCCCCATCCACCTGAACCTCGTCCCCCACTCTTCCTTCTTTCACCTGAGCATAGTAAGAGATGCTATTGACGGGATGCACACTAGGAGAGCACAGGATCATGATGGACTCCTCACCAAGCATTTCTCCCATGCTAGGGACACGCCAGCCCCTTTATTGGTTCACATGTTTAATAGGGCTTTATGTGAGGGCTTCCCCACCAGCTGGTTATCGAATACTATTGTACCTATCTTAAAAGCAGATGACCCATTGGACCCCAACAACTACAGGACTATCATGATTGGTCACACCTTGGCCAAGATTTATGGTTCGATTTCGGAGCATGAGCTTAGTAGATGGTCCGAGGAGTAGAGACTCAAAGCACCGGGGCAGGCAAGCTTCAAGATAGGGCACTCTACACTAGATCATATCTTTACACTACGGGGGATCATTGAGGAGGGGAGAGCTCACGGGCGGGCATCAGATATACTGCAGCTTTGTGGATTTTCGCAAAGCTTTTGATACCGTCCCACAGGCCAAACTAATGAGGAGACTGTAGGATATGGGAGTGAGGATATGGGAGTGCCAGTAGAGATGCTTTGGGGGATCATTGCAGTCTATGAGTTAGTCACAGGCTGAGTACGAGCTCCAAGAGGTGACTCAGAGATCATACACAACACTATCGGGTTGAGCACGCTACATGGACCTATCTTTTGGGGTGAGATGTGCGATCAGCCAAATTTGCACCTCGTCCCACCAGCTGCTGAAAGTGGAGATTGCCAGATATGGGCCCAGGGTGGCCACACCAGAGGACAATATATGCTAGCTCTGTCACACAGAGCCCGAGATAGAGGATCATTACATATGTCGATGCCCTGTATACTATGAGATTCGAGGGAGGTTCCACTGCCTCTTCCGAGCTGGGTTGGACCACTTTCCAGGATCATGGACTTCCCGGATTAGAGATGCCTGGGACTTTTTCTTCTAGAGCTCCGTAGACACAAGGAGTCCTTAGTGAGATCCAGATCAGTTGTACTTGCTCAAGGACTAGCACAGAGAGCTCTCACCGACTTCTTCCATAAGCACTCCAAGGGGTAATCCACCCATCATACCGAGACCACAGGCTAGTGTGCAGGAGCTCCGCCAAGAGGTGTGACACTCGACAGAGCCACTAAGTTATCCAGAGCTTTTGACGCCCTAGACCCCATGGCCCTTGCCCACAACCATGCCACCACAGGAGGATCCGGGCCATCATCTACCATCATCATAGGACCTTCTTGTGCCAGCTCAGTTTTACCACCTTGAGCACCGTGTCACAGCAGCCCATGAGGGATGTATTAGGGTGATATGAGAACTCTCTGCTCATGTACCTAGATCAGATTTTATAGTTCTAGATTTTTGTTATCTTTCTTTATTACTATTTTATACCCAAGATGATGTACGTCATGGATACAATGTAAACTTTTGGTCTCATAGGTCAACATGCATGTGTACCACTATGATCGTGTGCACATGTACCAATATCATCATAAGTGTGTGTGTGTCTGTGTGTGTGCGATACATCATCATGTGTATCACTATGATCACATGCATGTGTACCACTATGATCGTGTGCACATGTACCAATATCATCATAAGTGTGTGTGTGTCTGTGTGTGTGCGATACATCATCATGTGTATATGTATAAGATACATCATCATAGGTATGTGGGTGTGATACATCATAATCATCATCATGTGAATCTGTGTTGGTAGTCCACCTCCTCAGGAACATAATCATAACGGCTGTGTAGGACACTCATGTGAGAGACGCCCAAGGAAGAACGCACAAACAATACCGAACCATCTGTGTGAAGGGAGTGAGAATGTGAAAGATAGTGGAATTTGAGTGGATAGTATAGATGGCCAAAGTGTGGAAAAGTAGTGTGAATGGAAAGGGGTATAAGAAAAATTAAAGAACCCTCCCAAACATTTCCCCTTTTTTTTAAGCTCTTTAAAAAAAAGTATTCTCTCTGTAAAAAAATCACCCCACCATGACCTGAAAACACCATGAGCTGCGCTTAAAGCTGAGGCTATGGCGAGCTCGCAACGTTGATGTGCTTGCTGAGGCTCTTGATCGGAAGTAGTGAGAGCTATGACAAAGCTTGCAATTGAGAGGCCTGCGAAGGACAGTTTTAGCTTGGATCTCTGTCATCTAAACTGTCCAAGGCATGTCGAGCTAAGCTCATTTGCGCTTGGTTGTGCAGCATTCTAGAAAAATTGAATTGCTACAGTAAAATGAGTTGTTACAGTCACCAGGTTCTGTGAGCATGGCGGGAGAGAGCACTAGGCCTAATCAAAATCTTCAACCTGTTGTAGCACTTCTATAATCAAGCTTTTTTGCAAGCTTAATCGACATATAATCACTGCAAACTTGTGTGAATTGTTGTAATCTGTTGTAGCACTTCTATAATCACACTTTTTTGCAAGCTTAATCGACATATTAAATCCCCTGCAAACTTGTGTGAATTGTTGTAATGCACCTTACTGAGATTGATGTTTAATCACTTAGATTAACACCAATCTTTGTTGCTAATCATCCTTTAGTCCAAGAACTATCAAGATCTTCACTTCATCCACGAATCTATTACAATTTGCTGTCACTAATCTCTTGAATTAGCCAAAGAACGTTCAATTTTGCACTACATTTGTTAGAACCGACTTGTTGTTCAAGCTTTCTTCACGTTTCTGTAGATTATTTGCTTACATCCAATCTTTTTGTAAAAGTGGATCCACAAAATATGAGATGAAGTTAAAAATTAAACACTTACACCATAGTAAGCAATTTGCACACAAATCTGAATTTGATAGGCTTTTTCTACAAAGATCTGTCCTTTGCTACACTCTATTCTCTAATTATTGACTTTTACACAATAGCTACTACAAACTATGCTTGCACAATGATGTACTTCAAATTTCTTGGTGAAAGTAAGAAAGTTGTGGAGAATTCTCTCTTCTTGGAGAAGCTCCAGTGAGCTATCCCGCCCTTACATAAGCTTCTTCATGTCCAAGAATTTCTCAATGGTAGTTTAGAGTTTGAAATGCTTTCACCTCTTTGAAATTGCTTATTTGTGTATGCTTTGTGAGTTCACATTGTAAACTGTAGGCTTTTGCACCACACTGTAAATTGCACGCTTTTTGCACTCAAGAAATGTGACTTTTGCCTTCAATATTGTTACTAACAATTGTATGTATATAGGAACCTTGGGCACTGGCTGTGTACTAGTTGCACCAAAGGGTTGGGTTCAAATCCCAACAGGGTTGTAATCTTGCAACAATTGTTAGGGGTCTAGCTTTTTGCATGTGTGTCTCTCTGTTCAGTGGTTCTTGACAAGAGATCAAACTTCATTCAAATTGATAAGATCACATTGATTAGCATATATCATTGCTGTAAACTCTTTCTTGGTCAAGAGATTGTCAAGATCACTTCAAACCACCAAGTGTGGAATAATCTTGCATTTCTTCCAACAAGATTCAATAATCTTGTTCACTACTCCAAACAAGCAACAAATTTGCCAAACATCTCTCCTTAATACCACACCAACTTTCCTTGTATGCAGTTAGGTGGATGTTCTAATTGTTGTAAATATCAAAGAAGCCTCACACAATTCTCACACATCAACATGTTAACCAAAATTAGTCATTGATGAACTTAATCATTTTTTGTTACACCAATACTTCTTTTATGCATGTGTGTATGAAGAAAGAAAAAGAAAAAGATCATATTGTATTGAAATATTTATGATGAATTAATGGATTTTAAAACTTAGGATGTATACTTTTAATAAATCAAAGGTTGTGAACCTTAGCATAGTTGCATATATTAAAGTAAACTTTCAAATTAATTTTGGTTGTCCTTTGATTCCACCCACCTACATGGCAATCATATCTTATTGACTTGTAAAGCTTTTTGATAACCTTTTTAAAAATTTTCCTACATCTATACTCACATACTTATGTGGGCATCATCTCGCCCCTACACCCTTGCAACGTTAGGCACTTCTTTAGAACTTTGCTTAATAGTGACTTGATATGGTGGCACCTACTTTAGTGTGTGCATAACTATGTAGTAGGCCTCATGGCCATAGCACGTTATAGTACTATGCTGTAATGCATCATTATTGATACATTTCTAGTTGTGTGTGATCTATACTCTTCATGTGTAAGCTTTAGATCCTTGTTCAGCTCAAGTGTCTCCTTATCGATACAATCTTTGCTAAAGAGCTCCAAATACAACATCCCTTTGTGGGTGTGCTAGCATCTCCTCGTTTGTATTGCTTCTTTGTTATCACACTAGAAAGCTTCACTACTGAGATGAAATGCAAAGTGAGGACTTCCTTTACCTTGATGGAATCAAGAGGGATCCCTTCACTTGGCTCTAATCCACCTATACATATGGATGAGAGACGCTATAAGTGTGGGATGGAAGCCCAAGCCATTCCTAATCCAGTAGGCATCCATTAAGCTATGTAAGATTCAACACAAGGCATGTAAGAGAGTGAGAGAGGAAATGAGGGAGAGCTCACACACCATATATTATCAAGGGGAATGACTTGTTGTCTTGATTTGTGTCAAAATTGCTTATACACAAGGAACTATGTTCCCACTTGACCAACCAAGGCTAAAAAATAGTTCTTGGCCCATAGTCGAACTTCCAACAAGTATAGACATGAAGTCCTAGACTTCCCCAATTCTATGTGTTAAGCTTAAAGAGTTGTCTATTAACGTGCAAAGTTTGGAATGAAGGAATAGGAAGATATAGACTATGTTAGAGAAGTTGACTTCATTAGGTCCACGTGAGCATGTGGACCTAATGAAGTTTGGAATGAAGGAATAGGAAGATATAGACTATGTGTTAAGCTTAAAGAGTTGTCTATTAACATGCAAAGTTTGGAATGAAGGAATAGGAAGATATAGAC
The DNA here is from genome assembly GCF_041138505.1 of Cibotium barometz. Lineage (NCBI taxonomy): Eukaryota > Viridiplantae > Streptophyta > Polypodiopsida > Cyatheales > Cibotiaceae > Cibotium > Cibotium barometz. The sequence continues at coordinate 47,428,608 of NC_141085.1, read as the reverse complement.
TATGTTAGAGAAGTTGACTTCATTAGGTCCACGTGAGCATGTGAAAAAGCTAAAATCAATGGATAACTTGGTCATTGGAGGTGGTCAATGGAAGCATCAAATCAGAGCATGCAAGAACATTAGATAAATGTTTTTACCAATCGAGATGATGAAGTCAATATGGCAATTTCATATTCACAAAGGCATGGCAAAGTCTGCACGCCAATCTTCCAAATTTAAATCATTCTCTAAGGACATAGCCATAAATTGTTTGCAAGAGGTGAGCAAGTCTTTCACACCTAATGGTGCTCAAGGTATTTGTGATAAAGTGGGGATCAGATCACAATCATATGCTATGATTTACAAGTAATTGAATACAGGGTTTAAGACTGTGTTAAAGAGAAAAGGAGTTTTATCTCTTCCAAAGCCCTATCATGTACTATAGTCATGAAATTTGTTAAATAATAAGATCTTGGAGCTCATTCATGAGCCTGTACATCTCTGTCACATACACACTTGTAAATTAAGCTCAAATGCACGCTCACAGACAAGTGTAGGTATAAGCTCAAAGGCACTTCAAAAGGCAAGCTTAAAGGAGGTAGTCTCAAAGGAGGTAATATTCAAGCTACATGAAAAGAGTAACTTTATGTTGGATGTATACAAAGTACAATCTACAATGGTTGAATTCTATAACATGACAGTTGAAGAATGTGGTGGTGTGCTAAAATTTGTTATTAAGCTTGATGAAAGTGAAATTGTAAAGGCTCAAGAAGCTGGAACGAGTAATCTTGACCCTCATGAATAGAGCATTGAATTGTAATATCTTATCAGACCATCCAGATTACTTTAGTGTACAAAGAGAAAATGAAAGATGGTGGCTTGCTGCATTTAAGGTACCAAAAGAAGATCATGAGATATTAAAGGATTTCTTCAATTTAACAGAGATACCAGAAGTTGTGAGACGTCAAAGTGGTGGGGAACTTTTAAAGGTTGATGATTTTGGTGAGTACTTAGTAGAATGGCATCTTGCAGGAGATCTAAAAACTTTGAAGTGCATGTTTGGTGTGTCAAATGGTTCCAATGCAAAGTTCCCTTGTTTGTATTGTATGCAATCAATAGGGTAAAAAATAAGGAGCATATCCTATGGTCAAAGTAGAGATGGGTTGGTGAATCCTTATTTGATAGAAGGTAGAGTTTGGAGGAAACTTGGGTGAATGTTTGAAAATTTTTAGGATATATGCTCAGTTTTGGTGTAAATTTGGTGATTTTTCCTCTAAAATTTACACAAAAAAATGCTACCTTGGGCTAATATATTTAAAAAACCACCATTTTTTTGGGTCTAAAATAGACTAGGACTTTTGGAAGACCCTTGAAAGTTAGCCTTTGGGCTAAAATTTACCCCTATTTTTTCCTTGGCAAAATCAAGAAAAAAAGACAATAATGGAAATAAACATTAGAGTGAAGAGAAATGCATAGATGACATCCTAAATCGTGACCAACTTGTTTGTCGACGAAATAATGGTACCAGTAGATCCAAAGTGGGATCCTATTCTTAAGATTCCCTTGACTAGAGACCATTTTTGCACTTTGCATGTCATGGTGATAATTATTGAGAAATTGGTGTTTTAATATGTGTGTTTTGCTTACAAGATGCAACTTGATTTAGCTTCTCAAGCCGCATGTAGTAAAGTAGAAGAAGCTTTATTAGAGATTGGATTACATCAAGGCTAAGTAAAAAATTAGGAAGGATGAGAAAAAGTCATGCACAAATGGAAATTTACCATGTAAACCATATTTTGGTGGAGTAAAGGTTAGAAATTTTCTTTCTGCACCAAAGAATGAAAGCGGCGAAGTGTGTGAGACAACTAGAGAAGCATGATGGATGGAAGAAGTTGCATGTGGCTGCTCCTGATCAGAGTAATGGAGGAATGACATGGTGGCAAAGTAAATGTGTGGATTGCACTCGACAAATTGGCACCTTTAATGCAAAAGATGACCTTTACATATCGGATGATACATAAGAATTTACATCAACTGTTACTACATTTTACCATTCAATCACTGTTGGTAGAAGCTTGGACTTCAAGTAGCATCACACATTACATGGTAAGACTCATTCTAAATCTAATATTTTAAATGTATACATTTTTTTCATTGTTTTGAGTATGCATATGTTGAGTGGGAATGAAGCATAGCTCTTGAAGGCTCATGGTCCACACTTTGCTAAAATGAGGGAAGTTTGGCAATATGGTCTAAACAAGGCATGGAGCGATCGCATTGGAAAGCCTAATCCGGATTTCAAAAGGCAACGGCTAATGGAGGTGGAATACAGGTTGCTAATCCCATGAGACAATTGCTTGAATGGTGGTATTGGAGGGTAGATATAAGGTATGAGGAGAAGATGTTAAAGTCCATACCTAATGAGTCAGAAGCTGTCTATAGAGCGAGATGTCTAATAAAAAAAGAACGCTATGAGAACTCAACAAAGAACGCTATGAGAACTCAATAGTGAGAGAACACCATGCAAACTGGTTGAGGTCTCAGGAAAGGATTAATAGTCAGTGGAAATGTAGGGAGCAGACTAATGATGGTGGTAGTCTTTAGTAAATGTAGAACTTTGTTGGTCCAATGATTGAAGAAAAAATTAATAATGCTATGTTATTAGTCATGTTAAATTGTGAGAGTGGCTACTTTGTTTTTGAAATATTTGTGTGTGTGTGTGTGTGTGTGTGTGTATATACATATACATATATGTGTGTATACATATATATATATACACACACACACACACATGTATATATATTATCCTCTTATCTCTCATCAAACTTGTGAATATAAAGTGTGAAAGATAAAGTCATCTCACTTCACTTCACTTCGCTCCGCTTTGCTCTCAAGAAGTAGTATGGCATGCACAAAGAAGTTTGCTCGTAAAGCCTAGTTAAGGTACAACCACGATTGCACGAGCTATGAGAGTGGACAGTATGGCTCCTCCTTGAAGATGCCAAAATGCTGCCTTGAGGTGTGCACGACAGCAACACAAGAGGGAATGTTCCAAATGTGTCCCCAACTCTTCCCTTGGGAGTTCCTCGTGGAGGAAATGGCTAGGTTAGCTTTAAAATCATTTAAAAAGAGGTTTTTGGATTAATTATTGATGTTAGCATTAACTAAGAAAGATAAAGGATGCTATATTTTTCCCTTGTTTTGAAAATATCAAATTTCTTGTAGAATTGTTGCTTTCTCTCGAAAAGAAAATGTGGTTTCTCGTATCTTATGAGAATACGTTAAACTAGTGTGTTGCTATCTTGCTTAAATTAAAGTACACGCACATCTTCCCCCCGCCTTGCTAACCCCATTCCTATGCTTGTGTAGTCGGGCGGCCATGTTAGCGAGGCCTAGAGTCGGCCCAAGGCATCCCTCCTACTACCATTAGGAAGTTAGAACTCGCCGGTTTGGCGAGAGTTTTGGATGTTGCCTAGTGTTGCGGGTTCAAGCGAGTGCGGTAAATAAGCCCACCCTAGTGCATAGAAATCCTTCCAAGGGTGGGAGGATCAAGCACGATGGGGAGACTAAGAGGTCGACAGGCCGACTTGATTTCTCCCCAACTACCAATGAGGAGGTGTATGGTCCCATAGTCTATGGAGACTGGAAGGCCGAATTCTAGATTATCGACAAAATAAAACATGGAATAAGAGAGCTTGGATCTGGCTATAGTTGGATTTGAACCTTTGTGATCATTATTTTAAAGTCCTTTGTTTTCTAGTATTGTTGTATATCATTGTTTGAAGTTAAGTGGTTTTTTTTAATGAACATCGTGTAAGATCCCTAATTAATGAACTTGTCTATATATGTCACACAGTGTGAGATTAATTAGAAAACAAAAATGACGGGTGAGTTGGGTGGAAAGTGGGAGGATGGATCACCCTGACGGCACCATCCTATGGATGGGTGGACCAGATTAGTCGGGTAGCTTTCCAACAAATCTAATCAATTTCACTACGCTAAGTAAATAAGTCCCTAAGCAATTATATTCTAGAGGACTAGGTCAGCAGTTGTGCCTTACATAGATGGGAAAAAAGGCGTTGCTTCTAGGAAACAAGGATAGAGGTTGCCCAAGATAGGTTGATTACTCTATGGGTGATTCTATTTTTAGAACTATTTAGGAGACTACACTCCCCCTACTATGCGAGATAGAGCTAGGTCTTACCTAGTAGTCGTATCCTTGTATCTCTACACGGTCAAGGTGTCGATATCTAGGAAATTATTTTAAAGTCTTAGTAATAGACTATCTTAAGGATTCCCCTTTTTAGGTTGGGGACCTTACACTAGCCACAGCCCCAGTCCCAGCCTCAACCTCAGCCCCAACCCCAACCGCTGTAGCCAAGATACCGCAAATGGTGATGGAGGCCAGGTAATGTGGCCTTGTGAGACGACAAATCAAGCATTATCAAAAGACAATGTGCAACTTCATTCCTAAGGTAACATTTGTGAGAGTTGTATGAGAAATTCATAACAACTTAAGGTTTAGGGGTAACTACAGATTTTTGGTTCAGTAAGCAGATTGCTAGCTACCATATCAATGGACATCACAAGCAATGGATGCTTTGCAGGTGGTTGTGGAGGCTTACCTAGTAGATATGTTTGGTGATACCTTGATAGTAACTATACATAGAAATAGGGTCACCATCATCGAAAAGAATATGCGGCTAGTTTGTCACTTGTGCAGATGGAGGGATACTCCTAGAGATGATAGCTGTTTGTTGTAAATATACCAATCTTTTGTAATCATATAACTATGTAGCGATCAATATGTAATTTCATGACTTTGATGAATATCAAGACCTTTTCTTTGCTTGGCTTGTATGGAATTGATTCATGTATGAACCTTTTTTTTATATATCTTGTCTTTGACATGATTGTATTGTGTAAAAAGGCTGTTTTAACAAACCTTGTGAAAAGGGCCTTAATTAAGGAACATGTTTATATATGTCAAACAGTGTGGTAGGATTAATTAGAAAACAAATTGACGCGTGAGTAGGGTGGAAAGTGGGAGGATGGATTCATGCCCGACGGCACCATCCTACGGACGGGTGGACCCAATTAGTCGGGTAGCTTTCCAACATATTAAGTGAAAGCCCTACGTTAGATAAATAGGTTCTCGAGCAATTCTATTCTAGAAGACTAGGCCAACGGGTGTGCCTTGCATGGATGAGGAAAAAGGTGTTGTCTCTAGGGATCAAGACTAGTAGTTGCCCAAATTATGATCAATTACCCTATGGGTGATTTGATTTTTAGAAGACCACGCTCCCCTGCGGGATAGAACTACGTCTTACATATGAATCGTATCTTTGAATCTCTACATGGTCAAGGTGTCGATGAGTAGGAAATTTTCTCCAAGATAAGACTTAGTGGACTATCTTAAGTGTTTCCCCTATTTTTGGAAGGGGGGAACCTTACAAGTGGTATCAGAGCCGATCTTAGTTCCTAGGATTTGTTTTTCAAAGGTTAACTGTCAAGGGATTAAAACAAGTGATTGTTTATCATATGAGGACGAATCAATCATCTCTACTGGCCATAGAAGTTGTTTGAATATCCTCACATGTTGAGACAATCATCCTATGAAATTGTTCTTGTATCTTGGGGGTGCACACGCAAGATATTTGTATAATAAATTTGAGAAATAAGATTGGGGAGAAAACCTTTTGTGAGGAAAAACATAGGGTGATCAAATTAAGAAACTAGTGATGACTGAATAGAAGGATAGACCAAAACATAGGGTAATCAAATTAAGAAACTAGTGACTGAATAGAAGGATAGACCAAAACTTTGTTTAGAGAAATTTTCAAGATATATCTCATTAGTTCGCATATTATAAATTATTAAGATTATAACTCCATTAAGGTTTGAATAGTTGACGTGTGAATGTCATCCATTGGATGCTTTACACTAGGATGATCATCCAAGATCCAGAACCCATCTTAGACAAACATGGATCTAACTTCGGATGTGTAATTCCCAGAGGATCATGCTCTTAGATGTGTCAATCCCAAGGCACCAGATGTGTAATTCTCAAAAAAATGAATGAAGATCTCACATATATTAATCCAGAGTGTCTTTAGATGTGGCACTATGATAAGTATTTGATAGTTTTGAGCTTTTCATGGATACAATGAAAGAAGCAAGTTCACCCTTGCTCATCTAAAAATCATAAGAAATGCCAAATTAGTTGGAAGCATTGTTGTCAATCTAACCATTGGAGCTAGAAAGTCAAAAGCATTGTTGTCAATCTAACCCCACTGGAGCTAGAATCAGTTATGAGATGCCATGAAAGTACACCTTCGTGAAAGGTTTTGTCCTCCAGGATTTCGAGAGGATAAAATGAATGAATTTTTGGAGCTAACCCAAGAAGGGAAGACCCTAAAAGAATATCACCAAACTTTTGTTAAACTTCTCCGATTTGCTCTAGAGATGGATGAGGTAACTCTTCTCCATCGATTCATTTGGAAGCTTAATCTACCTTTGAATAACCTCATCAAGAATGTGAAACCATCCTCTATTTCAGAAGCCATAATTATAGCCAGAGACTGTGATAAAGTTTTTATATATATATATAGAAAGTGTCAAGAAGGACATGAGTCCTTCCATGTTAATCAAGAAGAGGTCCCCTAATTCAAGAGGAACGTCAAGCCCACCCCTGGCTACAAGGAATCATGAGCTAAAGCAAAATTAGGTCAAGAAATAGGGATAGCAGGGTTAAAGATAACCGAATTCAACAAGTATTTCTATGAGTAAATAGAAGAGGATTGGTGCAAGATTCATGTGAAGTAATGTGCATGATGAATAGAGGTATTCTACAAGACGATACTAAGATTATGAAATTGCTATCATAGGTTAGATTGCGTAAAGGATTGATTCCCTTACGTTTTTCCATGATAATTTGTTAAGTACCATACTGCATGGGGGTATAGAATAAGGAATTTGAAGGTTCATATCATATGAGAGGTATATGGATGCATGAAATTAGGATAATAAGGCCAATTAACTTTAGAATAATAAAGACCTTTTGGAGGCACAACAAAACGAGCCAAGCACATGAAATAAAAGACTCTTTAAGAACAATGTTTAGATAAAAGAAGATTTTTACCTAGTGGTGGGGACACCAATTTGAAAGAGACAGGAGGATTTACTTAGATACTACCCCAGCTCGCGAGATGAGGACATCTCGAATCTTTTAAGTGGGGGAGATTGTAAGGTCCCTCCCAAGCCATGTATGTATGTGTCTCTTTTAATATAGATTTCAATAAGGAAAGAGAGTGTAATTAGAGAAGAGTGAGACAACAAGGCTAAAAACATTAGGAAAGTGTTAGAATAAAAATATTAGTTCCAGAAACCCTAAAAGAAATAAGAACATAAGAATAGTTCTATTAAGAGATAAGTATTCCCAAAAATAGAATTTCGAGTTTAGGTGATAAGAGGTCATATTTAGAGTACTTTTACACATTTAGAATCCATGCATACTAAAAATGTGAAAAAACAACGTGTTTCCAAAGATGGCGCGTTTGTGGCTATATACACACGTTTTTGCCTATTCTGCCTACGCTGGCTTGTAGACCAGATGCCTTCCCGTTCTTTTGACTGGTTATATGACCATATTCTGAGTTTTTATCAGAGAGTTATGGCCGAAACAGTTTGCTGTTTCTGTCAGGGTCTCTACACAGAGAAAACTGTGAGAAGGCAGCAAGTAGCCTCAAGATCTTAGAAAGAGAGAAGAGTCACAGTATGAGTAAGAGGAGATAAAGCTTGGAGATGATTGGATGATTTCAATCATAAGACAAGGTATTAGAAGACTCTATTCTCATATGTCAAGTTCTAAAGCTCTTGTTAACAAGCAAAGGCAACGATAAACGACAAATTTCTATAAGGTATACACATATTTTGTTTTTCAATTATATATCATTCTTAGGGGTTGAGGTATGGCCCCGGCTTCTCTATTGATTGTTACAGTGATCTATTTGATTGATTTACCATTTAAAGTTTGCATTCTTTTAAACAACAGCATATGCCTTAATAAAGAATGTCTTATCGTCGCAATCTCAAGTTAAAATGCTAAAATCTTTGTGAAAAGGATTGTTTTCTTAAGAAGATAATATGAATTCTAGTCCTATGGTTTAGTTGAGTAAATGGATTGCTATCTTGGTAAAATTAAGGTACAGGTACAACTCTCCCTACCTTGACGCTGCCCCGTTCTTGTGCTTGTATAGCCGGACGGCGGAGACGTTAGTAAGGCCCGGAGTTGGCCCATGGTATCCCTCATACCATTGGGAGAATGAGGTTTGCCGATTGAGGCGAGTGATTGTGATGCTGCCTAGTTCTGAGGGCCCAGGCTAGTGCGGTGAATTAGCCCACCCTAGTGCGCAGACATCCCTCTGAGGGGCAGGAGGATCGAGCGACGGAGCCTGAGAGGGCGACAGGCCGGTTTGAGTCCTCGCCAGCGGCGGCCGACGATGAGGTGTATGGTCCCGTAGGGTTTTGCCCAGCATGTAGAGACTGGAAGGCCGAATTCTAGATCATCGGTGGTATAAAGAAAAAGATTAAGAGAGCCGGTTTGGCTTGTATGGAATTGATTCATGTATGAACCTTTTTTTTATATATCTTGTCTTTGACATGATTGTATTGTGTAAAAAGGCTGTTTTAACAAACCTTGTGAAAAGGGCCTTAATTAAGGAACATGTTTATATATGTCAAACAGTGTGGTAGGATTAATTAGAAAACAAATTGACGCGTGAGTAGGGTGGAAAGTGGGAGGATGGAATGCCCCGACGGCACCATCCTACGGACGGGTGGGCCCGATTAGTCGGGTAGCTTTCCAACATATTAAGTGAAAGCCCTACGTTAGATAAATAGGTTCTCGAGCAATTCTATTCTAGAAGACTAGGCCAACGGCTGTGCCTTGCATGGATGAGGAAAAAAGCGTTGTCTCTAGGGATCAAGACTAGTAGTTGCCCAAATTATGATCAATTACCCTATGGGTGATTTGATTTTTAGAAGACCACGCTCCCCCTGTGGGATAGAACTACGTCTTACCTATGAATCGTATCTTTGAATCTCTACATGGTCAAGGTGTCGATGAGTAGGAAATTTTCTCCAAGATAAGACTTAGTGGACTATCTTAAGTGTTTCCCCTATTTTTGGAGGGGGGGAACCTTACACTACCTCCCCTGCAAGCTCCCTTTGGATTGCTAAGGGATCATGTATCCCTGTAATGTGGCCAACTGCCTTGTAGTGCACTCCCCTACTGCTCTCTAAGAACATAAAAATTAACTTAGAGCGTCACAGGAGCATGACTTTCTCCAAGCTAGACATTGTAGTGATATTTTTGAAAGTAGCAACTTAGATCAATGCCTTCAACTTAGGTTTTGAAAGCAGCAACTTAGGTTAATGCCTTCAACTTCAAACTATTTGAGGGATTAAGTCTTGTGGAAGATAATGATATCCTTCACCATCCGGCCAATAAATTCTTTCAAGGCTGAGTCTTGGACTCTTCCTCGCCTTTTGGATTTGTTGGCTTGCAAACTGTTTGAGCCACCCGGGGGAGCATGCCTTGTGGAAGATAATGATATCAGCCACCATTTGGCAAATATATTCTTTCAAGGCTGAGTCTTGGACTCTTCCTTGCCTTTCGGATCTGTCGGCCTGCTTGGATGAGAACTTATCAAGGTAAAATACATACTACAAACCAAAAGTGAAAAATATGCATGATAGTTCTAAACTTCTCTCAGCCTTTACTTGAGGATCAAGAGTCTCTGCTGGCTCTTGATCAAGGTATGTCAAGCATAGGATGTCAATGGCAAGGTCATCATCTTTAGGCTCTGCTTGAATGTCTATTGATAGACTGTAAATTGTAAGAGCAATATCCCGTTCAATCAGATTGATTGGAATATGCTCTTTGAAGGAAGTAGGAATGGAGGTTGTGAGAAGGTCTGGGGAGACATGTGCTAAGGCTCTCTTGATAACTTTCTTGTGGCTATCTCCGCTCTTCATAGAGAAGAGTAATTCCACTAGGATCCACCTAGAAATAGAGTTAGGAATGGAGAAGGTTATTTCATTACATCCCAAGCAAAACTCTACCAAGACAAAGTTCTTAGACTCTAGGCTAGACAATAAGCTCTCAAGCTCTATGTTCTTACAAAATCTAGCTAAATTAAGTCTGCGAGGTGAGCATGGCAAGTGTCACTAATCCACTGTTATGGATTATGGAAATTATTGAAATATTTTTGTAGTATACTTTTTATGGATATTTTTGATGATTTGCCACATAGTCTCAGTGACTTACCACACCAGGTATTGGTAGCACCATGTTAGGTAGATAGTCACTAGATATAATCTTGTGCATGTGTTTTTGATAGCAGATCAGTTCGCAGGGCTAGTGCAGGTTGCATGATGATGGTTACACATTTTTGGCGTGCATATTGGATGCACATTTTGGCATCACTATGTTCATGGTGATATTATATTTTTGGCGACATTATATTTATGTGACATTTTATGTAGTGGCTTGGTGGCCGTCATTATCTTGTACATAAAATGGTGGCCCACATATCTATTATGCACATTTAATATAGGGATATATTTATTTAAATGGTTTGTTTACCCTTAGTAGATGGCCCATATTAATTCATACATGACACTTTGCTAAAGTTAAGACCCAAGGTATGGTTCACATTACTTCATGCATAACACTTTCCTAAAGTTTGGGGGGGCAAGGCCCAAAGTGGAAAGTAAAAATAATTTTTGGCTTATAAATTAATAAAAAAAGATATCTAAATACACTTTCTTGAAAGTGTAAGCCATTAAGCAAGTGGGGGGAGATTGTACCCAATGTGTGTGTCGTGCATCTTCTCTTCTTTCATGTTCATATACAAGTCTATTTCTCAATAAGCTATGGTGTTTTGAGAGAGGTAGAGTGAGCTTTGTCCATTATTTTATTGAATTTATGCATGAGGACCATAAATCCCTCCTGCAAGAGTGGTACCAAAGCCAGATCTATATCCAACAATGGTGCAATGAACAGTCTTGGTGGGAAGTGTGCGACCCGTCGGACAAAAAGCCATCAGGAAGCGTGCGACCTGCTACATAAAGAAGCATCCCAGAGGCACGTTGCACAAACATGGTGGGTGTAAGATTCCTCCCCAACCTCTCAGGATGTCCAGTATCTTCCCCTGTAGTCAAATCCCTCTTCAAAAATATAAAAGATCTTGTTTCTACCAGTTTTGGCCTAGAGAGAGAAAATCTTCTAGAGAGTGGTAATTAAGTTTTTAAATATTTTTGGATGGAAAAATATCTCTTCTTATTAAAATAAGTTTTCCCGAAACAAAAGTTCAAAAAGATTTTCAGAAGGTGGATTAGAAATCAAGTATAATCTGTTCAAGAGGCCTTATCCTGAGGGTCAAGATTTTTTTAAGATTCATCCAAATGTGTGGAGGAGATAAACAGAAGAAATAAAGAAAATCCCCCCAAAAATGAGTAAATACTCACATAAGATGAAGAGTTGACTAAGGACAAGGTTATTAGTTAAAAAAGAGAGACATTTAGAAGAAATGATGCATTTTTGACACCTCAGTATGGGGGAATTCCCCTCATGAAGGAGGCACCTATTTCACATGTGGGGGAGAGTTTTAAACTCCCAAATAATGAGATATTTTTATCTCTCCTCTCTCATGTTTCAACTAGATCCAAAAAGTGAGCTAAACTGACCTAAAAATGGTAAAAAATTGACCAAACTGATCTGGAAAATTCTAGAATCAGTTTGCTTGGTTAGGGACTCACTTTTCCTATAAATAGAAGCCTCTCCCTTTGTTGAAGCTTAATAGTGTTTTTTGCACTGTTACCCTACTTCTCCCCAGAGCCAAAAACTGTGAATTTACTTATAATTCATTAGTTTTTGACCTTCCCTCTTCTAAAGTTTGGTGGCCACTCTTGTTTCAAACAAGATTAGATCCCTCAAACCATCAAGCCAAAGGAAAGCTCTCAAATTCTCCTTGTAAGTTGGAGATTCTTCTCTTTTCTATTTCATTTTATGGTTTTTATGATTTTTGTCTTCTCTAAAATGATTATGATGTTATGCCTCATTGAAAAAAGGCATTCCCCTCTCTTCTTTAGTAAATCCAACCATTCTTTATCCTAGATGAATGGTTAATGGATAAAATCAAGTTTTTCATAATGTTTCTCTTTGATAAGTAGAAAATGTTTACATTAGAATGATTTAAATACTCTTGGTGAACTTCTAATTAATTTTAGAGAATTAAAAATTGAAAAATGGTCAGCCATACAAAGCAGGTTATGACGAAATTTTTTAAGGTTGTGAAAAATAAGTTTTACTTTTTTTAATTCAAAAAGAGTAATTCCCATCGTATATGTATTCTTAAAGTGTTAATTTTCATCCTAGATATAAGAAAATGCATACTAAAAATATTTTATTAAAAAAGTGTTACTTTCTTTAGAATTAAATTCTATGCATAGAAAGAAGCATATTGAAATTGTTATTTTGATTATAAAAGTGTTTTTTTCATCATAAATGATTTGTATGCATAAAAGATATTTTTATATATTAAAAGTGTGATTTTTATCATAAATGATTTTTATGCATAAATAGATGCATAAAAGAAATTCTTTTATATTAAAAGAGTGATTTTCATCATAAATGATTTGTATGCATAAACATATGCACAAAAGATATTTTTTATATTAAAAGTATGATTTTCATCATAAATGGATTTTAAGCATAAATTAGATGCATAAGAGAAATTCTTTTATTCTAAAAGTGTAATTCCGACTAAATTGGATTTATGCATGGAAAGATGCATAAATAATTTATTTTAATCCAAAAGTGTTATTCTCATCAATTTTGATTTTATGCATAAATAGATGCATAAAGAATTTTATTTTTAATTTAAAAGAGTTATTTTCATCAATTTTAATTTTATGCATAAATAGATGCATAAAGAATTTTATTTTTATTTCAAAAGAGTTATTTTCATCAATTTTAATTTTATGCATAAATAGATGCATAAAGAATTTCATTTTTATTCCAAAAGAGTTATTCTTATCAATTTTGATTTTATGCATAGAAAGATGCATAAAGAATTTTATTTTTAATTCAAAAGAGTTATTTTCATCAATTTTGATTTTATGCATAGAAAGATGCATAAAGAATTTTATTTTCAATTCAAAAGAGTTATTCTTATCAATATTGATTTTATGCATAGAAAGATGCAGAAAAGATTTATTTTTATTTCAAAAGTATTATTTTCATTGAAATTAAATTTATGCATAGCTAGATGCATAAAAGATTTATTTTTATTTTGAAAGTGTTATTCTCATTAAAATGAAATTTATGCATAGTAAAATGCATAAAAGGTTTATTTTTAATTCGAAAGTGTTATTTTCCTTAAAATTGAACTTATGCCTAAATAGATGCATAAAAAGATTTTTATAAAAGTGTTATTCCTACTAAAGTTGTCTTTATGCCTAATTAGATGTGTAAAGAATCTTTATATCAAAAAATTAGAATTCTCCTACATTCTATAAATAGATATGATAAGATGTGATAGGAATCAGATAGATGTAAATGGATGTATGGATGTGAATGTGGATGTGGATGTATGGATGTAGATGCGGATGTGGATGTATGTATGTGGATGTGGATGTATGAATGTGGATGTGAAAATGGATGTATGGACGTAGATGTGGATGTATGGATGTGGATGTGGATGTGGATGTGGATGTACGAATGTGGATATGAAAATAGATGTATGGACGTAGATGTGGATGTATGGATGCGGATGTGGAATGTATGGATGTGGATGTATGGATGTATGTATGTGGATGTGGATGTGGAGGTATGAATGAGGATGTGAAAATGGATGTATGAATGTGGATGTGAAAATGGATGTATGGATGTAGAGGACTACGTTAGGGAAAAGTTATCCTGGTGGAATTGCCCGTGCTTTCCTGGCAAAGGAAGTTTTTCCGAGTTCGGTTTTGGAGAAACCGATGGATTAGTCTCTTGTCTGGATATCCGTGGTGGGGGCGAGTCCCCGAGTGTGGGACCTTGCTCCGTGCAAGAAGTGCTACTTCCGCTGCTAGCACCCCTGAATTGTTGCGCGGTGGGGATAGGGATCTTATAGTTGGTATCAGAGCCATTTGGCTAATGAGGATCAACCGAGAAGCCAAGAATGTCAAAAATTTATGAAGAAGCAGTAAAAGGTTGTAATTGTGTGATAAAATTCATACAAATTGATATTCAAACTGAAATTCGTAAATTAGTAATTGGGTCTTCAGATGGAAGTACCGCAATTGTATGGAATCCCTGACTTGCTTGAGGCCTAGACATGATGGTATTTACATAATAGTTCCAAGAACCATGACTACTCGTATATATCGAGGGTATAACTATAGCTCTTTACTGACAGTATATACGAGTAAATCCAAGACTTGAACTTATAAGCATTAATGCTATCCAGATGATGAATTCGAATGTGGTTGATATGATTTTTAAATTCTGGTTGTGAATTGATGAATTGATTTGGATTCTGATTGAAAAATGATGATTCCTGAAATTTGGTTGAAATGTAATAAGCCGAGCAAAACCACAATGAGGATGAATGGAACGAGTCCCTGTGATAATGTTCGTAGCTAGAATGACGTTAATGACTTCAACAAATCACTATGAGATTAGTGGATTATGCTGGCAGATTACTACTGTTAACTTTTGATCAGTGGATCAAGTTAAGGGTTGATAAATTAAAAATCTGAAAATTTGAAATCCCCATGGAGGATTGTTTAGATAGAAAAATTCAGTATGATGGACCATTATTGTGTTAAAGATATGAATGAGATAATTTTGAATGAATTGTTAACTGATAATGCATTCTATATGAGTATCTTTATCCCTTGACTCTGTGGGGATTTGACCTATTTAGAGAACCTCGGAATCAGTTGAATCAAAAATCGGATTGAATCATAAATAAAGAGACTTAACAAGAATTTTCGTATTGATAAGAACATGGATCGAGGTCGTCTCGTGGTAGAAATGTTAATCCCCAACTCGATGGAGAAGAGCTCGACCTGGATGTTCGTAAAACTCTTCATAGTTCGCAGCCTGGACCTTTCAAGGGAGAAGGGAAAAACTTGGGCGAGGCTGTGGAGAAGTGGATCGAATCAATGGAAGAATACTTCGATGTCACCGGGTACAAGGAGAAGAGCAAAATGGCTCTTGCAAGGCTAAAGATAGTGGACTCAGCTACAATGGCATGGAGAAACCACTGCGAGACAAACCGTCTAGATCGAAATACCCAAACCTGGACCGATCTCAAAATTTACCTAAGGACGAGGTTCTATCCTCCCGGCTTTTTAGAAACAAAGATGAACGAATTCTTAGAGTTAACCCAAGGGAGTAGAACTATTGAAGCATATCACCAAGCATTCGTCCTCCTCCTCAAATACTCGCCTCCGCTGGATGAAGAACAGCTGATGGCCAGGTTCATTCGGGGACTGAATGAACCTTTGAATATCCTGGTGAAGAATGCCATGCCAGTTTCCATGGCTGAAGCAGTTCGGATGGCGAAGGATTTCACCAAGGCCTTTGATGTCAAAGTCCCGCCAAAGCCAGCACCATCACCTTTTAAAAGGTTTTTATTCCCAGAAGGTGATTCCAACCTTCCTCCGCCTAAGAGATATCAGGGTCAAACCCAAGATATGGGAAGTTCTAGAATGGAAGAAATGTCCTTTTCCCGAAACTCAATCCCCTGGATTTCAACTTCAGAAGTTCCACCCTAGAACAAGAGAGTGAAATGCTATAACTGTCAAGGGTTTGGACATCGCAGCATGGATTGCCCAACTCCTTTTGGATCAAGGTTTTCAGGGCAGGAAAATCAGGGATCAAGATTCCAGACTCCAGCCCCTTCCGTCCAGAGTAATTAGGATTCTATCCGCCAAAATCAGGGAAATCCCAGAGGTAGACCCTCTATCCAACTTGCAGTTTAGTTCCAAGGTAATGCAAGACCTCTACCTCAGAATAGAGGAAGTCAAAGAGAGTTGTTCCCAAATCGGCCGTCCACTTCCAAGGCAGTAACGCTGGAAGTGATTGAAGAAGAAGAAGATGAAAGAGATCATACTCCACCTGCGAGATGAGGACATCTCGCGTTTTTTAAGTGGGGTAGAATATAAGATTCCTCCCCAGTCTCTCAGGATGTCCAGTATCTTTCCCTGTAGTCAAATCCCTCTTCAGAAATATAAAAGATCTTGTTTCTACCAGTTTTGGCCTAGAGAAAGAAAATCTTCTAGAGAGTGGTAATTCAGTTTTTAAATATTTTTGGATGGAAAAATATCTCTTCTTATTAAAATAAGTTCCCCCGAAACAGAAGTTCAAAAAGATTTTGAGAAGGTGCAGAAATCAAGTATAATCTGTTCAAGAGGCCTTATCCTGAGGGTCAAGATTTTTTCAAAATTTTAAATTAAGGTTCCTATAGGCCAATAAGATTCATCCATATGTGTGGAGGAGATAAATGGAAGAAATAAAGAAAATCCCCCCAAAAATGAGCAAATACTCACATACGATGAAGAGTTGACTAAGGACAAGGTTATTAGTTAAAAAAGAGAGATATTTAGAAGAAATGATGCATTTTTGACACCTCAGTATGGGGGAATTCCCCTCATGAAGGAGGCACCTATTTCACATGTGGGGGAGAGTTTTAAACTCCCAAATAATGAGATATTTTTATCTCTCCTCTCTCCTATTTTAACTAGATCCAAAAAGTGAGCTAAACTGACCTAAAACTGGTCAAAAATTGACCAAACTGATCTGGAAAATTCTAGAATCAGTTTGCTTGGTTAGAGGCTCACTTTTTCCTATAAATAGAAGCCTCCCCTTTTGTTGAAGCTTAATAGTGTTTTTTGCACTGTTACCCTGCTTCTCCCAAGAGCCAAAAACTGTGAATTTACTTATAATTCATTAGTTTTTGACCTTCCCTCTTCTAAAGATTGGTGGTCACTCTTGTTTCAAACAAGAATAGATCCCTTAAACCATCAAGCCAAAGGAAAGCTCTCAAATTCTCCTTGTAAGTTGGAGATTCTTCTCTTTTCTATTTCATTTTATGGTTTTTATGATTTTTGTCTTCTCTAAAATGATTATGATGTTATGCCTCATTGAAAAAAGGCATTCCCCTCTCTTCTTTAGTAAATCCAACCATTCTTTATCCTAGATGAATGATCAATAGATAAAATCAAGTTTTTCATAATGTTTCTATTTGATAAGTATAAAATGTTTACATTAGAATGATTTAAATACTCTTGGTGAACTTCTAATTAATCTTAGAGAATTAAAAATTGAAAAATGGTCAGCCATACAAAGGAGGTTATGGCGAAATTTTCTAAAATTGTGAAAAATAAGTTTTATTTTTTATTCAAAAAGAGTAATTCCCATCGTATATGTATTCTTAAAGTGTTAATTTTCATCCTAGGTATAAGAAAATGCATACTAAAAATATTTTATTAAAAAAGTGTTACTTTCTTTAGAATTAAATTCTATGCATGGAAGGAAGCATATTGAAATTGTTATTTTGATTATAAAAGTGTTTTTTCATCATAAATGATTTGTATGCATAAACACATGCATAAAAGATATTTTTTTATATTAAAAGTGTGATTTTCATCATAAATGATTTTTATGCATAAATAGATGCATAAAAGAAATTCTTTTATATTAAAAGAGTGATTTTCATCATAAATGATTTGTATGCATAAACATATGCATAAAAGATATTTTTTTAATATTAAAAGTGTGATTTTCATCATAAATGGATTTTAAGCATAAATTAGATGCATAAGAAAATTTCTTTTATTCTAAAAGTGTAATTCCTACTAAATTGGATTTATGCATGGAAAGATGCATAAAGAATTTATTTTAATCCAAAAGTATTATTCTCATCAATTTTGATTTTATGCATAAATAGATGCATAAAGAATTTTATTTTTAATTCAAAAGAGTTATTTTCATCAATTTTGATTTTATGCATAAATAGATGCATAAAGAATTTTATTTTTAATTCAAAAGAGTTATTTTCATCAATTTTGATTTTATGCATAAATAGATGCATAAAGAATTTTATTTTTATTCCAAAAGAGTTATTCTTATCAATTTTGATTTTATGCATAGAAAGATGCATAAAGAATTTTATTTTTAATTCAAAAGAGTTATTTTCATCAATTTTGATTTTATGCATAGAAAGATGCATAAAGAATTTTATTTTCAATTCAAAAGAGTTATTCTTATCAATATTGATTTTATGCATAGAAAGATGCATACAAGATTTATTTTTATTTCGAAAGTATTATTTTCATTGAAATTAAATTTATGCATAGTTAGATGCATAAAAGATTTATTTTTATTTTGAAAGTGTTATTCTCATTAAAATGGAATTTATGCATAGTAAAATGCATAAAAGATTTATTTTTATTTTGAAAGTGTTGTTCTCATTAAAATGGAATTTATATATAGTAAAATGCATAAAAGGTTTATTTTTAATTCGAAAGTTTTATTTTCCTTAAAATTGAACTTATGCCTAAATAGATGCATAAAAGAATTTTTATAAAAGTGTTATTCCTACTAAAGTTATCTTTATGCCTAATTAGACGCGTAAAGAATCTTTATATCAAAAAATTAGAATTCTCCTACATTCTATAAATAGATGTGATAGGAATCAGATAAATGTGAATGGATGTATGGATGTGAATGTGGATGTGGATGTATGAATGTAGATGCGGATGTGGATGTATGTATGTAGATGTGGATGTATGAATGTGGATGTGAAAATGGATGTATGGATGTAGATGTGGATGTATGGATGTGGATGTGGATGTGGATGTATGGATGTGGATGTGGATGTATGTGGATGTGGATGTGGATGTACGAATGTGGATGTGAAAATGGATGTATGAACGTAGATGTGGATGTATGGATGTGAATGTGGATGTGGATGTATGGATGTGGATGTGGAATGTATGGATGTATGTATGTGGATGTGGATGTATGAATGAGGATGTGAAAATGGATGTATGAATGTGGATGTGAAAATGGATGTATGGATGTAGATGTGGATGTATGGATGTGGATATGGATGTGGATGTATGGATGTGGATGTGGATGTTTGGATGTGGATGTATAGATGTAGATATGGAATGTGGATGTGGATGTATGAATGTGGATATGAAAATGGATGAATGCATGTGGATGTGGATGTGAAAATGGATGTATGCATGTGGATGTGGATGTGGAAATGGATGTATGGATGTGGATGTTCGGTTAGGGGGCCTGGGAACTCTTTTCCCTGGTACCCGGGACAAAACCTAACCAAATTCCTAATTGGATCCCATCACTACAGTGGTTAGGCGGTTTGCTAACCCATGGGACTGGATGGGGTTAGGCTGGACTGATGGATCCGTAAATCAAGACTCAATTTCTGTTTAGCTCGATAGATGAAGTAAATCCCGGACAAAAATTGTTCTATGGAAAAGAATCAACGGCTGTGCCTCTCAATGAGGATAAAAGCGTTGGTCTCTATGATCCAAGTATAGTCTTTTTTCCTGATTTGACTATGGGACTTACAAGTTCGGTCAGATGAGCTTGTTGGAATTAGGGTTGCAGGAATGCACGCACAACTTCAAGAAGATGAGGAAGCTTGAGCACAACACAGTAGTGTATTATGAGTGCCAAAAATGAAAGATAACAAGCCCTAGAAGATAATGGGCGTATATACAATGCACGGGGGAAAAAACCTCCTAGTGAGGGAAAAAGTGCCCCGGCGGTCCTAAGTGTGTTCACACACATCACTACTATAATATGGTAACAAATCCCCCCTGGAGTGATGCGGTGAACAAGAGCTAGCACTCATGTATAGGGAAGTGTCTAGCTATGTGGACGAATCCACAAAAGGGAGTAAGCCCAAAGCTTTGCGAAAAGCTTCGAACTTCTCACGAGGCAGAGCCTTTGTGAAAAGGTCTGCAAGGTTATCCTGTGTTGGCACATAAGCCAAACTGATCTCTCCTGCAGAGAGTCTCTCCCTGACATAATGGTAGTGCACCTCAATGTGCTTCGTACGAGCATGGAACACTGGGTTCCGCGCAACTGCCAATGCGCTCTGACTGTCAGTGAAGATGGTGGTGGCAGATGGCTGCCCAACACCCAAATCAGCCATAAGGCGTCTGAGCCACACACACTCAACCGTAGCTGTGAAAGCTGCCCTGTACTCAGCTTCACAACTAGAAGTGGCCACAGTAGGCTGCTTCTTGCTCAACCATGATATGCATGAGCTTCCAAGCATGAAGCAAAAACCACTCGTGGACACGCGTGTGTCATAACAACCAGCCCAGTCAGAATCTGAAAAAACATGTAAATCTGGCGGCAATGATCCCCCCTTGGGATAAAACAACCCAAGATGCCGAGTACCACTCAAATAGCGAAAGATACGCTTCACTGCCTGCCAATGCTTAATGCCTGGGCTATGCATAAATCTGCTCACCTGTCAGACTGCAAACTGAATGTCTGGCCTCGTAATGCATACATAAATGAGGCAACCAACAGCTGTCTGATAGAGTGTGACATCAAAGTGATCTCCAGCATCATGAAGACTCAACTTCAAACCTGTCTCCATTGGAGTAGCAATAGGCTTGCAGTCTTCAAGGCCAAATCTCCGCAACAATGTTTCAATATACTTTGTCTGACACAAAGCAATACCTCCATCACACTGCTTAAATTGTATCCCCAAATAATGATGCAAATGCCCCAAATCTGACATCTCAAAAGAGGCATTCAAATCAGCCTTAAAATCAGCAATATGACTCTCATTTGGTCCTGTGAGCAGCATGTCATCGACATAGAGAGCAATGATTAGATGTACACCATCCACACGTTTAACATACAAAGTGCTTTCTGTTGGACTATTCTGAAACCCATGTGCAGTCAAATATGCATGTATTTTTTCATACCAAGCTCGTGGAGCTTGCTTTAAACCATATAAAGCCTTTTTTAACCTGCACACTTTGTTTTCCTGCCCTCTTTGAACAAAACCACGAGGCTGCGATACATACACCTCCTCATGCAAATCTCCATTTAAGAACGCAGTCTTTATGTCCAGCTGATGTACATTCCAACCATTATGAGCTGCTAATGCACAGATGCTACGAACAGTGGTCATACGACATGTGGGAGCAAAAGTCTCATCAAAATCAATGCCCTTCTCTTGAGCATAACCTTTTGCAACAAGCCTAGCCTTATGGCGATCCACTGTGCCATCAGGCTTACGCTTCAATTTGTATACCCACTTAGTGCCAATGGCCTTCTTGCCAGGGGGCAAGTCACATAAAGACCATGTACTATTCTTCATAATAGCATCGTATTCTGCTTGCATAGCAGCCATCCAATTTTCTGAACTTTGTGCCTCATCAAATGAAACAGGCTCACTTTCATCGCACATACTAGAAACAGCCAATGCATAACAATCTGACGCATAAGAGGCACCATGAGAGCCAGAACGAGTGCGACTAGACAAAGGGGCATCCAACTTGCTGTCACGCAAAGTCTGCACCAGCCATCTAGGCATGTTCCTAGATCCCTCAATCTCTTGTCTCTCATCCTCAAGTGCATCATGCACATCTGCATCAGATATAGGCTGATCTGTGCCATCATTTAAAACCTGCATAGGCTGAAAAACTGCCTCATGAGGTATTGCACTTGACTGTGCACCACTGAAAAGAGGCAACAATGTATCATAGACATCACGTGAGCTGATATCTGTCTCCTTAGTACATGAAACCAAGGGCTGAACTGCATCTTCCACAAATACAACATCACGGCTAACCAAAATGCGCTTTGTCTGTGGATGATACAAACGATAGCCTTTGCTCTCAGCACTATATCCAACAAAAATACATTTGACAGCTTTGTCATCCAATTTTCTGCGATGTTGCACAGGCACTAATGCATATGCCAGGCAACCAAAAACACGTAAATGGCCAACAGATGGCTTGCGGCTATGCCAAGCCTCATATGGAGTGACAACCTGTAATGCTTTGGTGGGACACCTGTTTAGTACATAAGTGGCACACATGACAGCCTCAAGCCAAAAACCATGTGGTAGACTTTGACTCTTAACCATACATCTTGCCATTTCCATGAGAGACCTGTTTTTTCTCTCAGCCACACCATTTTGCTGTGGTGTATACGGCACTGTACATTGGTGTTTTATCCCACGCTCAGCCAGAAATGCATTAAATTCTGAAGACATATACTCCCCCCCTCGATCTGAACGGAGGGTGCCCATCTTACTTTCTGACACATTTTCAGCCATAACCAAAAACTGTTTGAAGCACAAAAACACTTCGGACTTTGCCTTCAAAGGATATACCCATGCATGCCTGGTAAAATCATCAATGAAAGTCACGAAGTAAAGGTAGTTTCCAAATGATGGAGTTTGCATGGGACCACAAACATCACTGTGAACAAGCTGCAATCTGCGTTCAGCTCTCACTGATCCATCTTTGGGAAAGGAAGCACGCTGCATTTTACCCAATATGCAGCCCTCACAAACATGCTTGACAGGTGCCTCAAGCTTAGGCAAAGAAGACACCATTTCAGATTTCTGCAGGCGCAGCAAACTTGCAAAATTCAGATGACCAAAACGTGCATGCCACAGTTTTGCATTTGAAATAGCCTGCGTATCCATAACAGCACATGCTGAATCCTCTACACATTTGCCATCCATATTGAGCTTATACAGCCCTCGACATAGTGAACCAGATGCTACAATGATGTCACCACAAGAGAGATCATGAACAGTACATCTGTCATCCACAAATTTTACAACCAAACCTGTTTTGGCAAATGCGGAGACTGACAGCAGATTCTTTTTGATCCCTGGCACATACAATGCATCAAAAAGTGTAAAGGTGTTGCAATTTGCAACATTCAGCACAATCTGTCCAGCTCCTTTAACGGGATAAGAGGAGTTATTGGCACAAGTGACAGTATTCCCTGTGGGAGCAGACTCAAGGAAAGTGAATAAACTGCGCTGCGAGGTGATATGCTTAGTGGCACCACTGTCAAAGTACCATACATCTGAATCTACTGCAGACATACATGTGTCATGCAAAGATGGGTCATAACTGCACTGCGCATTGAATGCCCATTCTGTATCTTGAACAACATTAGCAGATTCATTGTTAGAAGGAGAGGCATCTGCAACAGCCATACCAGCCTCTTTCTTCTTAGCCTCTTTCGCAGCCAGCTTAGGACACGCTTTGATGACATGATCATTTCCCTTACAGTACTTGCAAAATGTCTTCTGTTTGTCACCCTTCTTCTCATCTTTGTCTTCCTTCTTTGGTTGCGCAGCATTTGCAGATTTCTGCTTACTAGAAGAAAAGCCAGCTTTACCTTTCCCGCTTCTCTGACTAGCAACGAAAGCTTGATCTGCGACACGCATAATATTCCTGTTTTGCCTTGACTGGTCTTCTTGCAGCAAAACAGAAACTAACTCCTCAAATGATAAGGCATTGGGATTGCCTTTCATCATCAAGCGAAGAGTGGAAGCAAAACCCTGATAAGAATCTGGTAGACCATTCAAAACAGTCTGCACAAGTGAACTGTCTGACAGGATTTCATCTGCAGAAATGAGCTGCTCTTTGAAATCCTTGATCTTTGTCAAAAAGCTATCCATAGAATCACCTTCGTTCATATGCTCACTCTCCAACTGTTTTCGGAGGTAAGCAACACGAGCCTCATTTCTTGCCTGATACAATGTGGCAAGTACATCCCAAGCATCCTTAGAAGTCCTGCAGGAGCGAATATGTGGGATAATGGTACGTTTGACAGACAGCGCAATCAAGGCATGAGCCTGCGCATCTCTACCATCCCAACGAATCTGCTCTGCTGAAAGTGGTGGTTCTCGAACAGCTGCTACAGCACTTGTGCCTGCACCATCATCAACAGTACCTGTTTCTGATGTGTTTGCAGCATTCCCAGCCACAATAGGACGTGCATCAATACCCTGCACAATGTTCCATAACCCCTTTGCTACCAATACATGTCGCATCATATATGCCCACAATGGATAGTTGGTGCCATCCAACTTATCCTCAGCAGCCAACATGCGGAATACATCATTGTTGTCAGCCATGGCCAATGACTGTACTACTAGATGTAAATGCTGTCTGTAAGAGGTAAACCTGTATAAAATCGACCTGTGCTATATAGCACAGCCCAGAACAGACGAATGGGCACCTGTCCTGTAGATTTTAATCTTGACAGAAAATCTGCACAGTAGGACGATTTTGCCTGCGCAGTACTTGGAATGCAAAAACGGAGGGCGAAATGACTTCAGATCAAAATTCTGAAACGAACAAGCCCTACGGGCTCTCCCACGGCATATACTAACCTGCAGACGCTCGTGAAACCTCGTCGCAATCGGAGGAGATGAAGCGGCAGGTGCCGGTGATGCTGCCCGGGAGGAGGAAGCCTGCTCTGATACCAATTGTTGGAATTAGGGTTGCAGGAATGCACACACAACTTCAAGAAGATGAGGAAGCTTGAGCACAACACAGTAGTGTATTATGAGTGCCAAAAATGAAAGATAACAAGCCCTAGAAGATAATGGGCGTATATACAATGCACGGGGGAAAAAACCTCCTAGTGAGGGAAAAAGTGCCCCGGCGGTCCTAAGTGTGTTCACACACATCACTACTATAATATGGTAACAGAGCTCAGCTAGTTAAGGCTTTTGACTACATTAGGAAAAAGTTATCCTAGTGGAATCGTCCGTGCCTTTTGGGCAAAGGAAGTTTTTCCGGGTTCGGTTTTGGAAAAACCGATGGATTAGTCTCTTGTTCGGATATCCGTTGGTGGGCGAGGCCCCGAGTGTAGGACCCTGCCCCGTGCAAGAAGTGCTACCTCCGCTGCTGCTAGCACCCCTGGAATTGTTGCGCGGTGGGGATAGGGATCTTACAGTGGGCACCAAAATCGGCACACCGATGACCTGCAGGTACATCCTAGCACATCCTAGCCAAGGCCCTGTAGAGGATGAAGGTTAGTAGGAGTAAGTGAGTAAAGCCAAGAAGCTCTCTCGCTTCTCTTCACCTCTTGGATCCATGAAAATGAAACCAACAATTATATATACCCCTCTTTCCACTCCCCATGTTTTGACTTATGGGATTTGTCTTTTTCCTTCTCCCCTCTACTCATTCACCCTCCCACTTTTTCATAAACCCACCTCCCCCCAAAATTTCTCCCCAAATTATACTATTTTACTTCTAAAATCTACATCGCGTCTCCAAATTCACCTCTGTAAATCCCCCCCTTCTTCATCTCATCAACCCCGCCGTTGTGAGCTACTACACCCCTATTTTATTTTAAATAACAAAAAAAATCATTGTTAATTCATGTGCAAAGTGATTTGCAAACTTCATAAGCAATGTGCTTGTGAATGCCGACCTCTCCACCATCAACAATTTCACTCTCAAATCAATCCTCTTGCTTCATCAACAATGCCTAAAAATCTTTATTTTATAGTGCAGAAGCAACAAATTGAAGCAAATTGGTCGTGGAAGTATCAAAAGCAAGGTGATCCTCTTCCCACATTCAACACTCAGCTTCACTTTTCTCAACTTGATCGTGATTTGCACTGTGCGAACGAGGAATCAATTTGAAGAATTCAAAATGAATTCTTCTTCAAGTGATGATTTGCATATGGACAATGTTCATGGCTTCACCAATTTTCCACTTCCTGAGCCCACACTCGATCAAAGACTTTCTTTGATCCAAACTCAACTCCAAGAAGAGCAACAATGCTGTATGCACATAGAATCCTTATTAGAGCATGAGAAGCATGGCGGGCCAATGATTCTCTAGAAGATGATCATCTCACCAAGATTCTCAAAGCACTTTTTGAAGCCCAAAGCATATGTAAGGAATCAAAGATAATACGTCGCTCTTTCACTTTTAGAAAATTTGATGGTAGAAAGGATGGTCGCATTGTTCTTTCATGGTTAAGTCAATTTGATGATTACTTTCCTAACAAAAACTTCTCTGAAAGAGACAAAATTAAATGTGCCACTAATCACATGGTTGATAAAGCATCTCTATGGTGGAATGTACTCCACAAAATGTTGCTGACAAGCCAACCACTTGGCTTGAGTTCCAAGACAAAGTCAAAGAGTCTTTTCTTCCACCTCAGTTTCACTTGCAGGCATGCCATGCATGGAGCAAATTCTCTTGGAATGATCGTGACAATGTGTCACAATATACTGAGCATTTTTGGCAAACATTATTACATCTTCGCATGCTAGAAGATGTGCATGATGACACTTTGTAACAAAATTACGAGGATGGTCTTGCAAAGCAGAGGTGAATATGTTCTAACCTTCTCTCTATGAGGTTATTTCTCTTACTCATGATGTAGAGAAGGAGCTTTGCTCCATGGGCATGTTTGTTAGGCCTATGCAAGGGCCTAGTCTAATTAATCGGCAATAACCTTTTGTGGGTATTAATCATCCATTTAGACGATTTGTTCCACCTAATTCTTTCAATTCAAATTGCACTAGCAATGTTCACCACTCACGTGCACCCACATTTTCTCCTAAAAATGTATTTAATGGGGCAACTTCAAAGCCAAATTTTGTAAATTCAAACCCCAAGACTAGTCATAATAGTTCTCACAATGTCCCATCAAAAGCACCTAGGCCTACTCCTACTTGTCATCGTTGCCTAAAGCCGGGCCATATTGTGGCAAATTTCTTTGCCAAGTTACCACTTCTAAAGAAACCAACCACTGTGGTCCACTATATTGAAGAAGAAGCTCGTGAGGTCGATGATGGCACCATTCCAGAATGGACAGAGGACACTCTTCATGATGAGGTTAATCAAGAATCGAAAAACCCTCTAGGTATTCCTCAATCTATCCATTCATTATTATGCATGCAAGGTTCTATCAATGGTCATCAAGTTTGTGTTTTGCATGACACGGGAGTTTGCATGATTTTATTTTAGAAAATCTTATAAGGAAATTACAACTGCACACATCTTCCTCTACATATAAAGTAAAATCTACATTCAAAGGAACTCATTACAATGGCACTCGTGAAGTTAAAAATCTTGAAATCTAAATTGGGTCATATAAAGAGCATCATGATTTCTTGATTGCACCTTTACATTCCATGGACATCATTTTAGAAATGACATTCCGTCATCAACACAATCCTTACATTGATTACAACACTCATACTATGCAATTCACACACAATGGCACATTGATATCTCTCTCTAGTGACTCTTCACTTGAACTTTTTCCATTGATTACACATACACAAGAAAAAAGAGCACTTAGAAAAGAGCACAAAGCATACAGATTTATATGACTGAGGTAGAGATAGTAAATCAAACACTCACCCTACATCAATAACACTTTCTTGATTCTTTTCATGATTGTTTTGTTAATGACTTTTCCTCACATACCTCCTTCTCGCTCCCATGACCATAAAATAGAGCTCTTTTGCCAGAGGAAGTCAACCACCACATCGTGCACCTTATAGACAAAAACCTTTGTAAAATAGCAAGAAATTCAACACCAAATTAAGGAATTACTAGATAAAGGATTGATACGACCTAGTAGTTCACCATTTGGAGCACCAATCTTGTTAGTTCAAAAGAAGAATAAGACTTATCTCATGTGTGTCGATTACCATGCATTAAATAAAGTGACTATAAAAAATCATTATCCTATTCCTAGAGTAGATGATTTTCTTGACAAATTGAAAGGTGCTTGTGTCTTTAGCAAGATAGATTTAAAATCAAGTCCTCTCATCAAGTGCGTATGGACCCCCACTGATATTTTTAAAATTGCATTTCGTACTCAATTTGGTCACTATGAATTTCTAGTAATGCACTTTTGCCTTACAAATGCACCAGCCACATTTGTTTGCATGATGCATAGAATATTTTTGAACCATCAAGATTTTGTGATTGTTTTTTTTATGGCATTCTTATTTTTAGTCGCTCCGAAAAAGAACACATTGAGAATTGTTTTTAAACTTCTTAAAGAGAACCATTTGTATGCAAATCCTGAGAAAAGCTCTTTATTTCAAAGTGAAATTGAATATCTTGGGCACATTGTTTCTGCTGATGGCATTTGTAGACCCTAAAAAGATAGCAACCATTACAGACTGGCCAACTCCCAAGACTGTACATGATGTGAGATCTTTTCTCGGACTTTCAAGCTTTTATAGAAAATTTGTGTGAAAGTTTTCTCTCATTGCATTACCATTGACGTTACTGTTGAAAAGAAAATTGTTTTTTGTTGGGGTGATAGTCAACAAAAGTCCTTTGACCATCAATATCTCTTAACTGATGCACCAATCCTACAATTACCTGACTTTACTATACCATTTTTTCTAGTTGTCACTAACATTAGTGGATCTGGTATAGGAGCCATTTTGATGCAAGATGACCATCCCTTAGCATTTGAAAGTCGTGAACTAAAACCCTTTGAACTCAACTATAGCACCTATGATAAGGAACTTTTGGCCATGGTACTTGCTGTTTGCATGTGGAAGCACTACCTCATGGGTTCAAAATTCTCGATTAAGATTGACCAACAAAGCATTATACACCTACTTAGTTAGCCTTGATCTCCCACTGTCATATTTAATGGGATTCCTTCATTCAAAGTTTTCACTCCATGATTTAATATCAACTGTGTCATGCTAATGCTGTTGCAGATGCTTTGAGCTGCAGACCATTAATTAATAACATTTCTGTTGTTCATATTGAATCTTTTGATGCTATGCATGACAGTTATGGCCATGATGTTGATTTTTCAAATGATTGGAATGCGCTTAGTCATAATAACTATTTGCCTCTCAATAGTTATTCAAATGCTGAAGGTTTCCTATTCTTTGAGAAAAGATTATGCATTACTGCACCATTTAAGCATATTGTTTTGCAAGAAATGCATGAACCACCTTATGTTGGGCATTGTGGCGTACTTTCTACTTTGACATCATGTGGAAAACTTTTTTATTGGCCTACCATGAAAAAAGATATTGCAACATATGTCTCTGATTGCATTGTTTGTCAATGTGTCAAGCATCATCATGGAAAACCATATGGACTATTGATGCCTTTGCCAATTTCGAATGATCAACGGGAAGAAATTTAAATGGATTTCATTATGGGATTACCTACTACTTCTTCGCATAATGACATGATTTGGACCATAGTAGATAGGTTTAGCAAACAAGTATACTTTGTGGCATGTAAGAAGACATTGACTGCTCCACTTGCTGCAAAGATATTTATTAAAATTGTTTTCACTCATCATGGTTTTCCTACACTATTTGTTTTTGATAGAAACTCTTCCTTTTGCAATCATTTCTGGATAGCTTTGTTTCCAAATTTAGGCTCTAAGATGGACTTTAATTCCACTTTCCACCCAGAAATCAATGGCCAGACTAAAGCTACTAATAGCACTATCATGAACCTTTTGAGGGCTTATACCATTGAAACCTTTTAATTGGGATGAGCATTTGTACATTCTAAAATTTGCTTATAACAATACCACCCACTCTGGAAAGGTACCCTTCAAAGTTGTCTATGGAAGAAGTTACCTACTCCAACTTCTAGAATCGAAACACAAGTTTCAACCTAGACCATTTTGCTTGTGACCATACCTAGATTTTGGCTGAAGTGCCTCAATCTATTCAGAAAGCTCAAGAAAGATATACAAAACAAGTAAACAAGAAGTGAAGACCTATGCAATTTCAAGAGAATGACATCGTTTGGTTAAGAATCAGAAAATGTAGAGTTAAGAGCAATGAAAAGCACCCCAAGCCTAAACTCGCTCCACATTTTTATGGGCCTTTTAGCATTCTCAAGAAAATCAATAACAATTCTTTTAGATTGAACATCCCACCTCACTAGTGTATACACAAATCCTTCCATATCATCTTGTTACACTCGTTTAAGGGAACTCTTCCACTTTATCTTGTTCTAGATGACCCACCTCTTTTACAAGAAGACTCAGAAATTTTAGTCCCAGAATCTATCCTTGACCATGACTAGACCACCACTCGTATAGATACTATTTATCATCAATACTTGATTAAATACAAGAATCACTCTATTGAGGAAGCATAATGGATACCTAAATCATCGTTGTCCGCTTATTGTGCCCTCGTTATTGCCTATTTATAGTCTCCTTGATTCCAACTATGTGCACAAACTCACCAATTAAGGCAATGTACATATATCAATTTGTGTGTATAGACTCGTCGATTTGTGGCAGTACACTATGTGTAGACTTTCTGATTGAGGCAACACACTCTTTTTATGTAGACTCACCAATTGAGCCAGCATGATTACTTATAATTATAATTAAATATAAGTATATCTTATATATAAACTTATAATCAAAATTATGCTTTACATTATTGATTTACTTTTTACATCAAGCGCAGATTTAATTTACACTTCTACTTATTTTTCAAGAACTAAAAAATTGCTCGAATGAACACAAATTTTGAAGAAGCCAAAAATTTATATCATTAATTTGATATGGGGAATGCTATAACTGCTCCACAATCTCAAGGATATGAGGGGCAATAAATTTCTTGCATGTAATAGACTTTTCATATCCACTCCTAACCTTTATACCATCTAGCTTGAAATAGAAGTTTATAGGAAGATCATTTAACATCAACGATATCTCTTGTTTAAGAAAGGCTAGAGGCTAATTACTCTCCACGTTGGATGAAATTGTATTGTGGTCCTCCCAAAAAATAGCCACATCCACCGTAGTAGAGTATGTGGGATTCCGTAAATCTTGATCTAAGCTTAGCCAATCACCTCTTAAGAGTTTCCATCTTCTATACCTGAAACACATACATAATGTTTGTCGAGCAATGAAGTACCTATTCAACAGTCACATTCATTCCAGTTATATTCATTACAACTCTCACCTGAATGTGACATCCCACTTTGTGACTTTGGCACTCAATTGTATCATCATGACAAGTTCTCTTTGTAGTATCACCCAAGATATGTGTCATCTAGCCCCAGTAGAGTTGGACTTTCGCAAGTATAGGTGATTTAGTTTTCTTCAGTTCTTATTACAAGATGCAAAAAAATAGACAAAGCAATCTAAAGGAAAAGACCAGATCAAGTGAACATCTTTTGAGGATGTGGATGTTTTCATTGCAGTATGCAGATCATTTGAGAGTTTTAGCGTGCAAGCTTGAATCTAGTCTAAGCTGGGACATGGTCGTTCAAGGTTTGACAAAGAAGGTAGTGGTATATTCTACAAAGAGCCTGTAAGATTCCTCCCTCCAGCTTTTGAGGTGTGCAGGTATAAGAACCTTCCCTTCTGATCTTATAATTATTTCCCTCTTTGAAATAAAAGAAAGATCCTGTTTTACCCTGTTTTGGCCTGGAGAGAGAAAATGTCTAGATGGAGGTAATTCAAAATTGAGATATTTTTGCATATAAAAATCCTCCTAGTGTTTAAAATAGTTTCCTCTGAAACAGAAATTCAAAAAGAACCTTCCAATGTGCAATTGGAATTAATTGAAAATAGGTAAAAAGGACCTTAGCCTAAGGGTCCAGATTTTCAGAAAATTTTGAATTATGCTCCAATTAAGGTTCCTATGGACTAATAAGATTAATCCAAATGTAGGGAGGAGATAAATTGAAGAATAAAAGAAAAACCCTGCTCACATAAGATGAAGAGTTGACTGAGTACAAGGTTTATTAGTTAAAAATTAAGAGATATTTATAGGAAATGATGCATTTTTGACACCTCAGTGTGGGGATCTCCCCTCATGAAGGAGGTGCCTATTCCACATGTGTGGAGGAGTTTTAAACTAAAAAATAATGAGATATTTTCATCTCTTCTCTCTCCTATTTCAACTAGATCCAAAAAGTAAGCTAAACTGACCCAAAAATGGTCAAAAATTGACCAAACTGATCTGGAAAATTCTAGAATCAGTTTGCTTGGTTAGAGGCTCACTTTTTCCTATAAATAGAAGCCTCCCCCTTTTGTAAAGCTTAATGGTGTTTATGCACTGTTACTCTACTCCTACCCAGAGCCATTTACATTGAATTTTCTTGATAATTCAATTGTTTTTGGCTTAATCCTCTCCAAAGTAATTGGTGGCCACTCTTACTTCAAAGGGTAAGCTTGTCACTTCTTGGAAAAAAGTGGTTCTTCTAGTCCTCTAAACTTGTACTTCCCTTCCACGGATTTCTTGGCCATTTTAAGAGGTTCGTCCTTATAGTCTTGATCGATCCATCTTCACTTCCCTCACCTCATCCTTCACATTGAGAGTAATTTGAACTAGTGGTTTAGGGA
The DNA here is from genome assembly GCF_041138505.1 of Cibotium barometz. Classification (NCBI taxonomy): domain Eukaryota; kingdom Viridiplantae; phylum Streptophyta; class Polypodiopsida; order Cyatheales; family Cibotiaceae; genus Cibotium; species Cibotium barometz. The sequence goes on along the minus strand of NC_141085.1, from coordinate 47,396,185 downwards.
TAATTTCTATTTCTAAATAGCCAAGATCATCAATCCTGGGGTTTTTCATTCCCCTCATGAGCTTGTGAAGTTTTTTTTACTTTTCTTTGGAGTTCTGGGATTCTCTCTATCAGGAGAGTTCCATCAGGACCATTTAATTATTTCTCTTCATCCAAGGTTATTTGACTTACTAAATCTAAAACATCCTTGATCTCAGCATAACCTGGATGGTCTTTTGGGTCCTTTTCCCTTGTTTCATTACCACTAGGACTTTTTGAGGTCCCTAGTTGATTAGGTACTTTTGTTGTCTCTAGGGAGGGCAATGTAGTTTTTCCCTTGCTACTCGTTTCTTATTTTTAGTGCTCTTGGAAGTTTCTAATGCTTGGGTTGTAGACTAAGGACTAGCATTATCTTACTTTTGTTGGGCATGTGTCCTAGTCACAATCCTTACTGGTACTTCATGTTCTTCCTTTGTGCTACAAAGAAGACCGGCAAATGATTGATTATGTCAAACTTGCTGGAGGTGGTTTGCAGCAGTGAGATGGTACTACTCTCTCTCTCTCTCTCTCTCTCTCTCCACATTTAGCTTGTCTCAAGCAAGAATCAAGCAAGCCTACCTCAAGCAAACACACACACACACACACACACACACACACACACACACACACACACACACACACACACATACATGTAAGCAAGCAACTCTACAAGATTCCATAGACAAAGATAGACATAAACATAGAAGCATGCAATGTTACAAGATTCCATAGCCAAAGATAAACATAAACATGGAAGCATGCAAGAATCAAGAAGAGAACAAGACAAGCACGAAGGAAGGAGCTCCCAAGCTTGAGCTCAAATGGCTAGATAAGAGAAAGCTAAGATAGAGCACACATGGATTGTGGAAGAGGAGGAGTAGGTTTGAAACAAAATCCAAGAACCACCCGCTTCTTTAGCTCTGCATATGAAATCACAACTTTCCTACCTATTTTTGCTGCGTGAACCTCTAATGGTGGGCACGGTGTCAAAGATTGTGCCCATTGGCTTAAAGCCTCATTTTTAACCTGGGAAGAATCTAAGGTCATCAAGATGATCTAGACCCCCTTAACTTCAATTATAAATCTAAAGATATCATTGCTTAAAGTATAGTAACAAGAATTAAAAGGAATGACATCAGACTCAAAGGTCAAGTCATCAGAGGGCCAAAATGCTCCAAATGGCATAAGAGTTCAAAAGTCAGCTCGTAAAGGGCCAAAATGAGCCTAAGGTATAAGAGTCAAGAGTCAAGTTTGCAAAAGGCCAAAATTTTCCCAATAAAAATTCCTAAAATGTTTCATCTCTTATACACATATGTATACAATCGATACTTCACAAGTCAAGCCGATTGTGCTAGAGAGACAAGCATAGTCGAGTCGCCTATGCAAGATACGGTAGGCATAAGAGTCAAGTCCAATTGAGTCAAGAGGAGTGACAGAGTTAAGTCCTTGAAATACATAAAAATCACAATAGGAACACTTTTAGTGAATCTCTCCATCAGAAGCCCATGACCATCTACTCACAACTTGGCTTGCACCACATGCTTGTTTGGAACTTTATTCTCAAAGAATCTAGGTGGCACACCTAACTGACACAAGCATTAGGCACTCTTCTATCCATTGATCTCTTAAGCACTTGTAAAATTCCACATCACTCATGAAACACATAGGCTATAAAACCTTGAGATTGAAAGCTCACATAAACCCTCACTGAGTGTCTTGCAGAGCATGACAAAACTGCATGGATCAGGACTAGGGTAGTAACACTACATGGTATGGAATAGGCACAAAACTTGTTGAGACCCATGCACTAATACTTTCTTTTAAAAATCCCAAAGGTAAATTCTTGGATCGCAAATGAATCAACTCTCAAAACAATCCTATTTCATGAATCGCCGATCCAGGGGACTATTAGCCTCTAGGACTTCTCAAAGTTTAAAATCATCATCATTGAGATCTCCGATCCCACCCCTTAAATCGACCATGATCCAAATTCTTGAATCATCAAATGCTTGAATCGCTCAAATTCTTGAATCATCAAATGCTTGAATCATCAAATGCTTGAATCGCTCAAATTATTGAATCTCTTTCTTCTCAAATTGGTCGACTTGGCAGGTGTGATTTCCCTTTTTTACTCCAAGGATCATTAATCCGACCTTATGCCATATCATCAATTAAGTATATAAGTTAACTTGTAGCGATCAAACCCTACAATATAGAGCTCTTATAAACACACGACTTGACCAAATGCCCTATGCAGACAAGCAACCACACTCTCTTCAATTCCCCCACCAACCTGCGCTACAACTCATGTATCAAGGTAGGCACCATGCTGGTCATGCTGGTCACACCGATCTCATGCTTTGAATGTTTATCAAGATTTCTTCCATTCACCTATGCACAATCTTCTTGGGAAAACACATATAACTAAAAGTTTTGTTAACAGCCTTGGATGCCTTGAGCTATTGTTGGGGAAAAGAATATACACTTTACATATAGTCTTAGCATGCAAAAAGTAGGGTTAAAAAAAAGGCCTTATTTTCCTTCGTGGTTGTCACGAAGGCTGTAACACCTGTGATGACCGACGGCAGACCGGATGGCCATGTCCGGGGTTCAGTGGGAGAGGATGCCCGTGCGGAGTCATGGGCAGCCAGGCTAATGTGGACGGCAGGCCACACACTATATAGCGTGGGGGATGAGGGGCAATCCTCATTCTTCCTCTATGGGTGGGTGGTGAGCCAGAGGCCGTCCCATCCTATGGTAACGCTCGTAATGGCGTTACAGGTATCTAACACTGGTATCAGAGTGTCGGTTCGATAGGGTCGTCAGAGTCCGCGCGTGACCGGGGACCGGAGCCCACTCAATGGTTTTCAACCATTCATCTTCTCATCCTTATCTCCACAATGGAGTGTGTGGAGGGAGGCGGCCAAGACATTTTTGAAGGGAAGAACTCTCTCTGTCTCTCTCTCTCTCTCTCTCTCTCTCTCTCTCTCTCTCTCTCCCCGTCACACCAACAAATCGAATTGCAGGTAAGCATCTCGTTTTGTTTTTTTTTCTACGTTGAAGCTTGTCTGCGAAACAAAATTTGTTTGGTAGAGAGAGGAAGTCGCCTGGTTAGGCAACGTCTGTTTACTATTTTGGGGGGGCGAAGACCAGCCCCACGACCCGTAAACAGACGAGAGAATGCTAAAAAGCCAGCATTGATTTTGCGTGGGGGGGCGAAGAGCACCCATAATCGTGTTTGAGGGGGGGCGACGACCTCACGTAGAAGATACGGTTCCAAGCTGAACTACGGTGTGCAGGGGGGGCTTGCCTTGGAAATGGGAGGAGCTGTGCGGGCGGGAATGATGCCCAACGCTACGGCTGTGCAAAGGGAGGCTAGCCCAGGCGGCCAGCCCTCAGGCGCAGCCAGCCCTTAGGCGGCCAACCCAGCGGGTGGCCAGCCTAGCGGGCGGCCATCCCAGGCGGCCAGCCCAGCCCACAGGCGCGACGGCAGCGGCGGCCAGCCAGGTAGCGCAACAGGCGGCGGCCCGCCAGGCAGCAGCCAGCCAAGCTAGTGCAGCAGGCGCCACTAGAGCAGAGAAAAAAGAAAAATAATAAAAATAAAAAATTATTTTTTTATTTTAATTGTTCATTTTTAATCAAATTAAAAATTAAAGTAAAGTAAAACGGATCCTCTCTCTCGACTCGGTTGGGGAGGGATAATCCAAGCAAGGGATAATCCGATGTTTCTGTTGTGTATTTCTGGTTTATTGCATTGTTTACATTGCAAGTAAATAAAAATGTCTGCCCGTCCTAGTGTGTCTCCACCCACTAGTCTGGTAGGTTTTTCAGGACTTCTCTCCTCGATCGCGCGGGCCTTACCCCGACTGAGTTAGCTAGCCGTAGACGCCAGGCCGTCTCCCGTTCAAAGGGGTGCTCTCCGAGCACGTCTCGTGACCCACAGGCGCCTTCCATGTCTCGTGACCCTGCCCTTGACCTTGGCATGCCCGTAGAGGCCGCCGACCTGGCTGACCCCGCTCCGGCCGATGAGCTGGATTATATGGACACTGACGTCGCCGAGGGAGACGATGACCTCTTGGCAAACCACGACTTTGACCAGTACCTTATTGACCTTGCCGACATCCTCACGGAGACGGAGCGCTCTAGTGGGATGTTTAGATATGTTAACACGCAATTGACGACCTTACAGAGGGTCCAGGATGACGTCACGATGCTGTAGGGCATCTCCACACGCCTAGATGTGTTGTCCACTATTTCGACATCTTCTCCTCTTCCTCGTGATAGACGCCCGCCTGCGACACGCATCAGCATAGCCTCACCCGTGGTCCTGGGAGGACAGGCCGCAGTGCCTGCGAGGTCACCCGTAGAGGCAGCCTCGGCGTTACTTAAAGATTTTAAGTTGCCTAGTTTTGGCGGCAAGGAACGAGAACGTAACAAGGATTCTGTTAATATGTTCTTAGCAAAATGGTCGGACATTCATGAGCTACGTAAGCAGCCTAGTCATGTGCAGCTCGTAGAGGCTAGTTTCTTATTGTCTGGCAAGGCATACAAGTGGTGGATGAGTCTTACCACTCACCCTACCACTTGGGCAGCTTTCGAAACAATGTTTCGAAAGGAGTTTTTGCTAGGCAATGAAGAAGAGAGAAGTTGGGATGCATGGGACAAGTGTTCGATAGAACACAAGACCCTCACCCAGTACATCTCTGACTACAGAGAGCTCATACTCAAGTTGAAGGGAATCGATGCATTCCAAACATTGAGGGGCTTCAAACGAGGCCTAACAAATGATTATCTTGAGTATGTAGAGCCCTTGCAGCCTAAGGACCTCTCTCAGGCCATCAAGTATGCGCAAATCTATGATGACATCAGGCACCGTGGTGCACGAGATGGGGCAGGGAGATCAGTGGATAAAGAAAAAAAGGGATCGGGGTTTAAAAGAAAGGGTTTCCGTAGTGAAAAAACAGGAGAGAGGACGGAGGGGAGTCAGGGGGTCGTTGGTCTAAAAAACCAAGACCCTTCAAGAAAAAACGAAGTTCTGAAACCCACAAAAAGGAGCAGTACTTGCAAGCACAAAAGGAAAATCGTTGCTTCAACTACAATGAAGTGGGGCACAACAAGGCTGATTGCCCAAAGTTAAAAGCAAGCACTAGTGGCAAGGCGCCTAAGAGCGATGGTAAATCCTCTAGGCAGTTGCACACGGTGCAGACGCTACCTCTTAGTGCCAGAGAGTTCAGAGAGGTTACGGTGAGTCATTGTGATGAGCGTCACGCTTGTTCAGTGACACCAGCTATGTGGCAGCCTAGTGTTGGTTTGCATGACATGGTGCACATGTATGGCACCATAGGTGGCCGTAGAGTTACTATCTTTATAGACGATGGGGCTAGCCATAACTTTTTGAACTATTCATTGGTCAAGAAGTTGAAATTAAAAGAGACCGCAAGTGATCATGAGTATACCGTTGGTTTGGCCAATGGTTATAATAAAAAGGTATGGAATACCGTGGTCTTGGGAGTCCCTTTGATCATGCAGGACTATGAGGCCGTGCTTGACTTCCAGGTCATGCATTTGGCTAGAGCAAATGTTTACTTAGGCAAGGAGTGGCTGTATAGCCTCGGTCCTAGCCTAGTTCGGAGTTATTTACACACCACATTACAGTTTGAGTCTGGGGGTAATAACATCACCCTTTAGGGAGACCGTAGTGTCCCCTTTTCACCACTTATATCATCGCTCAAGTTATGTCACGCGGTCCGTAGTGGCCAGGTAGCACAACTATACGCTTGTTACCCTCTTGTAAATTCTGTTTTCGTAGCTGAAACTGAAAGTAATGTTTGCATAGACAAACATGGAAAACAAAGCCTTGGAAGAGACCCACTGTTTTTTGAAAACCCTGTTTGGCATGCATGTGATGATGAAACAAAGTCCAAGGCAAAAGAGACTCTAAAAACAAAGTACATAGATGCTTTGAAAAGTTTATTGCAGGAATTTCAAGTTGTCTTTCCTATAGAGCTTCCAGATGGTTTACCACCATCAAGGGAAGTAGACCATGGCATCGAAGTTATGCCTCGGTCCAAACCAATAAGCAAGCCTGCTTATAGGTTGAGCCACTCCCGAGGCACAGAAGGTGGAAAAGCAGTTGACCGAATACTTAGAGAAAGGGTTTATTCGCCCTAGTTCGAGTCCTTGGGCATCACCGATCATTCTGGTAAAGAAGAAAGATGGTTCTATGCGCATGTGCATAGATTATCGGGCTCTTAATCAAGTCACGATTAAGAATAAGTACCCTATGCCACGTATGGACGAGTTGTTTGATCAACTCTATGGGTCGAAATATTTCTCTAGGATAGACCTGAGATCTGGGTATCATCAGGTTAGAATTAAGGTCGAGGATGTTGCGAAGACAGCATTCAGGACACGATTCGGTCACTTTGAGTTTTTGGTTATGCCGTTTGGGCTAACCAATGCTCCAGCAACTTTTATGACGCTGATGGACAGTGTTTTACGTCCATACTTAGGAAAATTCATAGTAGTTTTCCTAGATGATATTCTTGTGTACAGCAAAACGCGTAAAGAACACTTGGCACATTTGCGATTAGTGTTCCAGTTATTGTGACAACACAAGCTATTTGCGAAGGAGAGCAAATGTGAATTTTTTGAAAGAAAAATTCACTATTTGGACCACAATATATCTGCCCATGGTACGCGGATGGAACCTGAGAAAGTGGAAGCTATTCTCAAGTGGCTAGCCCCGAAAAATCTCGGAGAACTGCAGATTTTTCTTGGCATGTCGGGGTTTTACCGATAGTATGTAAAGGACTACGCGAAGATCGCAGTCCCGTTAACGGATCAATTGCGCACAAAAACAAAGAATATATGTCAGGAGGGAGACCAACAAAAGAAGCTTCGAAAAACTTAAGGTAGCCATAACAGCTGCACCTGTTTTGACTATAGTTGACCCTATTGAGCCGTTTGTCTTGGAGACAGATGTTAGTGGTGAGGCCATTGGAGCCGTGCTTTTGCAAAGGGGACGCCCTGTTGCATTTGAGAGCAAAAATTAGACAGGGCTCAGCGTAACTACTCGGCTTACGAGCGGGAGTTACTGGCCATCGTACATGCACTTAAAAAGTGCATGTACTTAAAAAAGTGGACACTATTTATATGGTGCCACTTTTGAAGTACGTACGGATCACGAAAGCTTGACATGGCTTTCGAGTCAAAACAAGTTGAAAGGTCGGAAAGCTCGGTGGGCGGAGCTCCTACAGGAGTTTGACCTTCAGATTCGCTACCAAAGGGGTAAATATAATTTTGTGGCGAATGCGCTTAGCCGCATGCCACCAATTAATGAGTTAAGCTTTACGGTTTTCAAGAATGAGTTCTTGGAATCTCTCCGTGGCTTGTGTGAGCATGATCCTGTCTTTATAGAGGTCTGGCGTGCTGTACGCGTACGCACTTTGTCACAGCCGTGCCCACCTTCCTCGCCAGCTGGCACGTAATGCTAGTCCGGAGAGACTGGCCGTAGGTGCGGCGGGTACCGAGGTGAGAGTTAGTCCGGAGAGGCTAGCCGAGTCTTCGGGGTATAGTTTTGAGCCAAAAAGCTCAGACGTAGGCCCTTCATCACCTTTGTTTTCCGACACGGTTTCAAAGGATGATGCTAAACTTCGTCGGGGGGAGAAGTATGCTAACTACTCCATTGACGACGGGTACTTACTCTACAAGGGTAGGGTGTGTGTACCAACTATTGGTGACTTTCGAGCATGCATTCTTAGAGAAAGTCACGATAGTCCAAGTGCTGGTCATCCCGGGATACAAAAGACCTATACACAGTCAAACGTCAATTTTATTGGCCTAGTTTGTTCAAGGACGTCCAGACTTATGTGCTGTAATGCAATAAGTGTCAGGTCAATAAGCATGAAAGGCTAAAGGTTGGGGGCTTGCTCCATCCTTTAAGCATTCCTCAAGAATAATGGGAAAGCATTTCCATGGATTTCATCACCGGTTTACCCATGACAAGTTGAGGGAATGACTTGGTCTAGGTGGTGGTGGATAGGTTAACCAAGATAGCAAAATTTATTGCCACCAAGAAAACGGTAAAAATGCCAGAGTTGGCAAAACTCTTTATTGAACATCTCTATAAGCTATATGGCTTGCCCGCAGATATAGTGTCAGATAGAGATAGAAAGTTCAACAGCCACTTTTGTAGGGAAGTCTTCAAAAAGCTGGATACTACTCTGAGTATGAGTACGGCGGACCATCCGGAGTCTGATGGTCAAACAGAAAGGGTTAACTAAATACTCGAGGATATGTTGCGTTCTTATGTAAGTAAGAAGCAATCAAATTGGGAAGAATATTTGCCCATATTGGAGTTTGCTTATAACAGCTCCAAGCATTCAGCGACGGTGACTGGATTTACACCATTCATGTTAATGTATGGATTCCAGCCGAGATCTCCAATGGCTGTAGGCCTAGAAAAGGAGAAGATTCAATCTGTCAAGGATTTCCTTGAAGATATGAATGATATGCTCAGAGCCGCACGTGAGAGCATTCGTATCGCTCAGGATCGCGCTAAAACTTATGCGGATAAAGGACGTAGAAAGGTGACCTTTGCAGAAGGTGACTTTGTATTCCTCAAGGTTCCTACGCAGTCAGAAACCATGAAAACGGGAAAGTGTGATAAACTTTCTCCAAGATATTGTGGTCCTTTTAAAATCCTTAAGAAGATTGGGGACGTAGCATATAAACTTGAGTTACCGGAGAGTTCTCAAGTCCATCCTGTCTTCCATGTCAGTAAACTGAAGAAATCAGTTCACGGGTTAGAGAACGCAGTTTCTCCAGAGATTTTGGTGGACTTGATAGAGCCACCAAAGATACCACATGAACCTGAAAAGATTCTACAGTATCGTGACAGACAAACCCGACATAAAGTGTACCAGGAGGTACTTGTTAAATGGACAGATAGGGATGAGGAGGTAGCTACCTGGGAACGCCGTAGTGCAATTTCCAAAAGGTTTCCCCAGTTTGTTTTCGAGGATGAAAACTCTTCTTAAGGGGGGGTAATATCACGAAGGCTGTAACGCCTGTGTGACCGACAGCAGACCGGATGGCCATGTCCGGGGTTCAGTGGGAGAGGACGCCCGTGCGGAGTCATGGGCGGCCAGGCTCTAGTGTGGACGGCAGGCCACACACTATATAGCCTGGGGGATGAGGGGCAATCCTCATTCTTCCTCTATGGCTGGGTGGTGAGCCAGAGGCCGTCCCCTCCTGTGGTAACGCCCGTATAGTGGCATTACAGGTATCTAACAGTGGTGTGGCCGTATAGACATACGACCACACACAGTGGGATTACCCCACCTTAAGGATTGGCAATGTTGTGTTGTGAAGGGATTGTGGAGTGTTGAATCAGCCTGATTTTAGTGTCAACAGCATAGTTGGATTGGTTTGATTCTAGGATTGCATGCACAAATAGATTGTCTACCTAGTTAGATTGTTCACAAGTGGAATCGATGTGACCAGGTAGGATCACAATGATTCGAGTGCATAGTCATCCCTAGTGATTTTAGAAAATAGAACATTGGTTAGGTTTGGCAGCATTTTTACAAACTGTCATTGTCTAAAAGGGATGCATGATGCTAATTGATGCTCACGATCAGGCAGTAGCTTTTGTGAATGCACATGCATCCAAAGTGATGCCTTACAACATAACTCGTGAATGCAAGTAGTATATGCCACACTTACACTTGACAAGTTAGTGAAGCTCATCAGAGCTAAGTGGAGCATAATAAAGGGCATTGAGCACAATGACTGTCACCACCCCTATAAAAGGGAAGGGCAAAAATTCTATAGAAGAGGGCCCTTGCCAATGTTGTATATACCCCTAGAGCTCTTTGAAGCTAGGGAGAGTTATCTGGAGGTAGCAAGCCTTAAAGCCATGGAGAGTTATCTGGAGGTAGTAAGCCTTAAAGCCATGGGTGGCACAATCCTCAAATTCCAATTTTGGGATCCACTAGCCTTCACGCACACTACTCTATGGATGTCGCCAACCCAAAATGCCAAAAGCTTACATTGGAGGATGAGATAACAAGATAGTTGTTGTAGAAGATTGGGCTGCTACCCTTGTTTGAATCTCCTCCTTGGAATGGACCTAGCCAAGCATTACTACGCCATACATTCATGACAACAACTATATGGAATAATTCATCATACAGTCACCCCAAACTAGGGCTACCAAGAAACAAAAGAAGAATTTTTAAAGCCACATAAGAGTTGGTCCGCCACACATTTAACTTACCCATGGTCACACCAGAGAAGTGGGATTTAAGAGTGGGATTTCAAGTGCATCAATAAATCGTAGAAAAGGTAGCCTATTTTAGGATGACAAGCACAAACTGCATTTTAATTGGTGGTGCTGATGCTGTGGGAGCAACAACGAAAAGGGGATCTTTACATGAATCCTATTTACTATGCAATCAGGGTGAAATCTGTAGTGGGGAAAGAGGCTACAGTGAAGTAGAGTAGGTGGAACCAAGGTTGGAAGAAGCTGAGAAGGCAAAGATGGAGGATGCTTTCACCATGTTTTTTTTATGGTTCTTACAAGAAGGCTCATCATGAAGCTTCGGGAGGGTTTGTTCTTCATGACCTTGGAGGGAACAAAGTGAAATAGTGGACTATGAAGTTGTAGGTAACAAGTCACAAAAGGAAGCCGAATATGCAACTTTGGAAAAAGGTCATCTTCCAGAGAACTTGGAGAAATCCAAGAAATATGCTTTTGTCAAAAGAGAAACAAAGTACATTTTGATTAATGATGTCTTGTATCTGAAGGGTGCAGATTTGGTACTGAGGAGGTACACCATGGAGAGAGGAGATTTATAGGATCCTTGAAGCTAATCATGAAGGGGCACGTGGTGGTCATTATGCTTTGAAGATAACTTTGCATAAAGTGTTTTTGGAGGGTTATGTTTGGCCTAGTGTCCAAAAAGATGTATCTCATTAGTGTAGGTCTTCTATGCCGTGTAAGTAAATGGGTAAAAGGGTGTTAAAGTATGAACTCAGGCATACTTTTCTCTCTTTTGATGTGTTTGAAAGATGGGGTATTGATGCAGTCGGGCCTTTTCCCATGACATCCAGAGGGAAATGCTACATTCTTAATACTATGGATTATCTTTCAAAATGGGAAGAAGCTAGAGCTATGAAGCAGGTTGAAGCCAAAGAAGTAGCCAGGTTTATATATAAAGATATCAACTGTAAGTTTGGTGTACCTTTGGAGCTCCTCTTAGATAATGGACTAGGATTTAGAGAGGATCTCATGACTCATTTGTGTGCTAAGTTGAGGATCTCATGACTCATTTGTGTGCTAAGTTGAGAATTCAACATAAGTACACTACTCCTTATTATCCCTAGTGTAATGGGATGAATGAAAGATTCAATGGTGAACTTATGAAGATGTTGACCAAAATGATGGAAAGTTATGGTAAAACTTGGGATTTAGACTTGTCGGGTGCTTTGTGGGCTTACAGGGCTGCAATCAAAGAAGGAATTAGGTTTTGTCCTTTTCATTTTGGTGTTTGGAAAGGAGGCTTTGCTACCTATATAAGTGGAGATACCAGCACTAAAGGTACTGATGAAACATGAAGTAGGTGGTAATGCCTTACAACAAAGACTTTTGTATTTGCAGGAACTACAACTTGACAGAGTTCGAGCTTTTGAGCATTATGCTCAAGTGTTGCTGAGAATCAAGAGAGATTTAATCAGGAAGTCAAAGACAAAGACATTGGGAGGGGGATTTTGTCCTCAGATATGACAACAGCCTGGATAGTACGTTTCAAACAAAGTTCTAGATCAAGTGGGAAGGACCATTTTGTGTGATAGAAAAATTCAAAAATGAAACCTATCAACTTGCAGATCTAGATGGGAAGTGGCATAAGAAGAGAGTAAATGGGTATAGGTTGAAGAAGTATATAGCTCGTCTTATGGCCATAATAAAAGATGAGTTTTTTTGGGGGTCAGATTGCAGATGTAGATTTTTCTCAAGAAGAAGAAGGAGATTTTCGCATGAGTAATCTATTTTCTACTGTGCTGAGCATGAATGCTCTAGTAGTTTGGGGGAGGGAAAAATATGTGGCATTAGAAAAATAAACCAAAAAAACATGTATATATGTATAGAATTCTGGAGTTTGTGTGTCAAGCAATGATGGTTGGTTTACACTTAGGGTAGATGTCACAGCATGGTTGTTCTTCAGAGTAGAGGGGATTGTGCTTTGAAATTTATTTCTACATTTTGTATATATAGCATTATGCATGGTGTGTGGGGGAACATCACAGCTCGTGATGATGATGTATTTTGTCAAAAAAAATTCCATGTTGGATATGTTGCAAACCCCATATTAGCACATGGGTAATAATATTTGGGGATAGCAAACTTTGAGAGCGGTTGTTTGGGGAGTTAGGATCCAATGGTTGATGGCTTCTTTTGATGGGATTAGGCCAAATTATGGTAACCTTAAGGTTTTGGCCAAAGGTTGTAATGGGGTTTCTTTACCTTGTATATAAAGTATTAAAACAAAGGTTTTTTTCTTGTAAAGCCTTACTAACGTGTAACACCTTAGCGGCTAGCGAATGGGCAAGATGACGAATGGAGCGCTAGGTTTGCTAACGACCTAGTCACCACGGGAGCCTCTGGAACGTCAAGAAGAAGCAACCAAAATCAAAATAGAAAGAGAATGGCTGAAGGAGTCGTCTACTGACAAAGCAAGGCAACCATGTGCAGAGCCGGCACCATCGGCATTATGGATGGACGGAATGGAGTACTTGGCCACCTCAAAAGATGCTCGAAATCGTATCATTATAAATAGAGTAGTAGGTGAACGTTAGCGGGTGGATGAAAATTGAGAAGAGGGGGAGACTCTACTGATCTCTCTACCTAAGCTCAAACAAGAGTGAGCCATACTAACTGCTATGAGCTCATCAAGTTCCACCTTGTTTATTTTTTTGAGGGCGAAGCTCAAGCCCACCATGGTGAATGAGATGAAGGCTTCAAAGCTGCAAATACTATTGAGATTTTTTTTTTTGCACTTGAGTAGCTGGGTGGGGGGATTTGCTTGGTATCTGAGTTTTTCCTTGTAGTAGAAATTTAATGTAGTTATCTTACTCTTTCTCATTTCCATTTGAGTTTTGGTTGCTAGCTCTATTCACACAAAAAGCATTGGTGGTTTGATTCAGGTGGGAGGATATTCACATGATATTCATAAGAAGAGATCATCTTTGATGTGTCGTGAAGCTGGGGCATGTTCTTTGGCTTTGATGGAGAGGCTATCTACACCATTCAACTTTATAGTCAAAAAAAAATGAAGATCATCTTTGGCTTGATTCGGGCAAGGGTATCTTGTGTGCATGTGTGATGTGAGAGTGTGTTGTGGAGATGTTTCTCTTTGGAATGATCATGGATATGTGGTGTTGTTGAGTTGGTGTTATTGTGGTGGTGTCTATTCTATTCAAAACCTTGTAAAGCTTCACTCTATTCTAATGTGTGTATGTTACGTGTGGGGTGTTGTGTGAATGCACTCTCTCAAGATATTCAATTATGGGCATCATATTAACTGGGTTTTGAGTTGATAGGCTAAGTTCAATTCAAGGAGAGGAAGGTTGAACATAAGCTAGATTTATATGTCAATGAATATTCCCAAATTGTAACAGTCCAAGTGTTATATGTTGTTATAGGTTTGGGGGGTGGAGAAAGGATTTACACCATGATTCTCTCTCTTATATTGGAACCCTGGCTGCAACACATATCCACTGTGGTTTTTCCACTCAACATTGTAGGTTCTTTCCACATTGATCTCATGAGTGGTTTGTCCTACTCCAATTACCAAAAGGTAATGTTCGTATTGCTCGAGATCTTCCAGACTGGGTAATAGATGCAGAAATTGTAGAGAAAGAAGAGGTGGATAGTAACTGACTTTATGTGGATGTTTTGTATCTCTTGATAAAAAAAGTCATGTATCTACCTTATGGTTGTGCGCCCAATAGTGTTTTTTTTTTATAGAGTCAGGTTTCTTGATATATATCAATCATGTTTCTCTTCCTTGGGTTTGCTATGGTAGTGGTTTGGTCATTATTCTCATGGGGTTTTTTTATGTGAAGCTGAGAGGCATTTATTTTAACTCCATATTCGAGTGTGTTAGTGGGGTTTTTTTAAATTCCATTCAAGTGTGTTGATGGGGTTCTTTATGTGAAGCTAAGAGAGGCATTTTTTTAATTCCACTCAAGTGTGGTTTTCTTGTCAATTAGGTGTGCACTTACCCAATATCTAGCGTTAAGCCATATCTACTTATTTGGAATAAATTCAGTGTAACATCATCTTGGGCAGTTCATGTTTATTCAGTAGGGGTTGGTCATGGTGGTTTTGGGATTCAATAAAGAGTCTTAGGGTGTTCCTCTCATATGTTCTAAGGATTTAGGGTTGGTAAAGAAGAGTTGTAGAGGCAAAGACTGATTTCCACTCGTCACCTCACAACGTGCTTCAACAGAGCTCACTTATACCCAAATCCTATTAAGGCAAAAGAAAACTAGGCCAAGCTGATTAATGTTAAGATTAAGAGGGTGTCTATACTAAAGAACCCAAAGAAACCATACCTTGGAATAGCTCCCTTGCTTACAAGAGTCATTTATCGGGCCACCATTGACTCCCTAAATAAGCTCCCACCACCACTAACACAGCAAGAGCTAGTCCCTAAACTAAAGTCACCACCCAAGGACAAGAAGGACAAGACCAGGGTAGTAACCATGAGTAACCACCCAAAAAGAAAAAGTTTGCTCCACCCATGGAGCACAGGAACATTTCAATTGAGTCTAGGTTAGAGCTAGAGACCGACACTGAAGCAAATGAAGGAATTTAAAAAGAGAAAGAGAAAGGCACAGGAAATAGGCAAGGAGGCTATGGCTGAGGCGTTGAAGAGAAGCAACAAGCACTTCATGACCACAACCTAGCCCCACAACCCATAATACAACCACCACCACCATGTCAAGCCACCCCTTAGCAATGTTTATAATAATGCAAGTAGCTGGTAACTTCTCTAAACTTTCTAAAAATGCCAAGCAATAGACAGTGTAATGGCTAGATGCATGTGATGTTGTGAATCATGCAACAGTGCCAAGCTCAAGGGCTAAAGGAGGGATGCATTGAGGTAATAGTATACAATACACTACAGCTTTTACACTCACATGTAGAAAAGGTGCAAATGTATAAGACTACATTGAGAGATGCACAAAGCATAGATAAAAGAGAAGGTGACGTCTGAGAGTTCACACAAATGACATCCCTATTGGAAGACCACCTATCCAGATCTAACAAGATGGTCCAACATAAAATCCAAATTTTCAACAAATTCAGTGATGATCTAGCAAAAGCATGCTCTAGGGCTGACAAGTAAAGGTAACAAGATGTAAAGAGACCTAGAGCAAAATACTAAAGATGTGCGGGTGTAGCTGAAGGTTAAGGATGACCGAGTTAAGGCCTTGGAGGAGGAGTTGCGTTTGTTAAAAGATACCCAAAAGCAAGTCAAAGAGCCTTTAACACCTTGCACTTCCTTGTCGACACTAGTAAGGAGAGGGATGCTACTTTGAAAGATGTAGCATTAATGCTCCAAGACCTTTTATGCGATAGCAAGAGCCCATGTAATTGTATGAAGCTTATCAAATATATCTTGGGCCCCACTTTTATTTGCCAAGGATGCCGCTCCCCTCTCCAGGTTATAGTTTACCACACTATGCAAGCATTACCCCAAGTACTAGAAGCTCATGTCACCATCATGTTCTTTCAAAAGGACCTTGGCCTTACAAAATTTTGAAGATTTATATCAAGCTAAAATTTTCCCCATGATAATGAAATTTATTGCATGGGTATTCTAATTAAAAAAGGAACCTCTAGATTTATCTAAAGATTGCATCAAGCTGACAGCTGAGGAGTACATGGCTAGAGTGCCAATTGACATCATCCACATTCATTTACATCACATCCTTTCACATATTCTCACATCTCATTCTCATCTCTTCATTCATATATCCACATCCATTTACATCACATCCTTTCACATATCCTCACATCTCATTCCCATCTCTTCATTCACATCCACATTCATTTATATCACATCCTTTCACATATCCTCACATCTCATTCTCATCTCTTCTTTCACATCCACATCCATTTCACATTTAGTAACATTTTCTATTTTTTGATGTCGATGGGATTTTTCTAATATTTCTGCCAATTGCTTGGCCTAGGTAAAGGTTCTTTTTCTCAACGGATATTTTCATATTCTTTCTTAATTTTCTCAAGTGAAATATATTCAATATTCTTCTTTTTGAGTAACAGATTCATGGGATTTACAAAAATCAATTCTACACATATTTCCCAATAATGCTCAGAATTCCACTTTTGATAAATACTCATAATTTGAATTATGCTTAAAATTCCTCTTTCTACCATTTAATTTCTTGGATCTCAAATATCACGGGAATTCCTCTTTTTACATTTAATTGATTGAATTCTAAATGTCATGGGAATTCCTCTTTTATCATCAAATAAATTTATCTAAAATTCCTCTTTTCTTTAATAAAAATATCCATTAATTCAATATGCCAAGAATTCCATTTTTACTATTTAAATGATTGAATTCCAAATGTCACGGGAATTCCTCTTTTATCATTTAAAGATTTCTCATGCATAAAATAAATTTATCTAAATACCCTCTTTGACATCCATCCAGTCATCCACATGCATGTCTATCCACATCCATCCATACATTCACATTCACATCCACATCCACATATATTCACATCACATCACATTTCATCCACATCATCTCATCACATTCACATCCACATCCCTTTACACCACATCACATATCATCCACATCCATTTACATCACATCACATCCTTTCACATCCACATCCACATTCATTTACATCACATCCACATCCACATCCACATCCATTTAGATCACATCACATCCTTTCACATCCACATCCACATCCATTTACATCACATCACATTCTTTCACATCCACATCCACATTCATTTACATCACATCACATCCACATCCACATTCATTTACATCACATCCTTTCACATATTCTCACATCTCATTCTCATCTCTTCATTTATATCCACATCCATTTATATCACATCCTTTCACATATCCTTACATCTTATTCTCATCTCTTCATTCACATATCCACATTCATTTATATCACATCCTTTTACATATCCTCACATCTCATTCTGATCTCTTCTTTCACATCCACATCCATTTCACATTTAGTAACATTTTCTATTTTTTGATGGTGATGGGACTTTTCTAATATTTTTGCCAATTGCCTGGCCTAGGTAAAGGTTCTTTTTATCAACGGATATTTTCATATTCTTTCTTAATTTTCTCAAGTGAAATATATTCAATATTCTTCTTTTTAAGTAAAAGATTCATGGGATTTACAAAAATCAATTCTACCCATATTTTCCAATAATGCTCAAAATTTCACTTTTGATAAATACTCATAATTTGAATTATGCTAAAAATTCCTCTTTCTCCCATTTAATTTCTTGGATCTCAAATATCATGGGAATTCCTCTTTTTACATTTAATTGATTGAATTCTAAATGTCATGGTGGGAATTCCTCTTTTATCATCAAATAAATTTATCTAAAATTTCTCTTTTCTTTAATAAAAATATCCATTAATTCAATATGCCAATAATTCCACTTTTACTATTTAAATTATTGATATCCAAATGTCATGGAAATTCCTCTTTTATCGTTTAAATATTTCTCATGCATAAAATAAATTTATCTAAATACCCTCTTTGAATTTTAATAAAAATATCCATTAATTCAATATGCTAAGAATTCCACTTTTCCCATTTAAATGATTGAATTCCAAATGTCATGGGAATTTCTCTTTTATTATTTAAATAAAATTACCATAATTTTCTCTTTTCTTAATTATTTAATTATGCATAAACCTTAAAAATTAGTTTTCCATTGAATGTGATGAAAATCATTCTTTTAGCATAGGATGACCAATCCTAAAATATGGTAGGAAGTCCTCTTTTCACGTTATGCATAAGAATGAATTACGTATCAATTTCTTAGGTATGAATTATGTGTGAAATAGGCGCCTACCTTAAAGTCTCCCCCCTCCTTTTACCAAGGTGTAAAAAATGTAACATTATTCCAAAATATCTCATTTTTTTAGTAATATCTCATAGTTTTTAACTAACAAACCTTGTACTCAGTCAACTCTTCATCTTATGTGAGCATTTACTCATTTTTGGGTATTTTCTTTTATTCTTTGGATTTATCTCATCCCCACACTTGGATTAATCCTATTGGCCCATAGGAACCTTAATTGGACCATAATCCAAAATTTTAAAAAAATCTTGACCCTTAGGCTAAGGTCTTATAAATCATTTTTAATTAATTCCAAATGTACATTGAAAAGTTCTTTTTGAATTTTTGTTTTAGGGGAAACCATTTTAGACACTAGGAGGATTTTTATATCCAAAGATATCTCCATTTTGGATTACCTCTCTCTAGATATTTTCTCTCTCTACACCTAATGCTCTACACCCTATTGAACAAAGCCAGGAGGTTGTGTGATATAAACCTCTTCCTGCAGAGCACCATTCAGAAATGCAGTTTTGACATCTAACTGATGCACTTTCCAATTTTATGCTTAGCCAATGCAACCAGAATCCAAATGGTCGTCATACGTGATGTGTTGGAATTAGGGTTGCAGGAATGCACACACAACTTCAAGAAGATGAGGAAGCTTGAGCACAACACTGTAGTGTATTATGAGTGCCAAAAATGAAAGATAACCAACCCTAAAAGATAATGGGCGTATATACAATGCACGGGGGAAAAAACCTCCTAGTGAGGGAAAAAGTGCCCCGGCGGTCCTAAGTGTGTTCACACACATCACTACTATAATATGGTAACAAATCCCCCCTGGAGTGATGCGGTGAACAAGAGCTAGCACTCATGTATAGGGAAGTGTCTAGCTATGTGGACGAATCCACAAAAGGGAGTAAGCCCAAAGCTTTGCGAAAAGCTTCGAACTTTTCACGAGGCAGAGCCTTTGTGAAAAGGTCTGCAAGGTTATCCTGTGTTGGCACATAAGCCAAACTGATCTCTCCTGCAGAGAGTCTCTCCCTGACATAATGGTAGTGCACCTCAATGTGCTTCGTACGAGCATGGAACACTGGGTTCCGCGCAACTGCCAATGCGCTCTGACTGTCAGTGAAGATGGTGGTGGCAGATGGCTGCCCAACACCCAAATCAGCCATAAGGCGTCTGAGCCACACACACTCAACCGTAGCTGTGAAAGCTGCCCTGTACTCAGCTTCACAACTAGAAGTGGCCACAGTAGGCTGCTTCTTGCTCAACCATGATATGCATGAGCTTCCAAGCATGAAGCAAAAACCACTCGTGGACACGCGTGTGTCATAACAACCAGCCCAGTCAGAATCTGAAAAAACATGTAAATCTGGCGGCAATGATCCCCCCTTGGGATAAAACAACCCAAGATGCCGAGTACCACTCAAATAGCGAAAGATACGCTTCACTGCCTGCCAATGCTTAATGCCTGGGCTATGCATAAATCTGCTCACCTGTGAGACTGCAAACTGAATGTCTGGCCTCGTAATGCATACATAAATGAGGCAACCAACAGCTGTCTGATAGAGTGTGACATCAAAGTGATCTCCAGCATCATGAAGACTCAACTTCAAACCTGTCTCCATTGGAGTGGCAATAGGCTTGCAGTCTTCAAGGCCAAATCTCCGCAACAATGTTTCAATATACTTTGTCTGACACAAAGCAATACCTCCATCACACTGCTTAAATTGTATCCCCAAATAATGATGCAAATGCCCCAAATCTGACATCTCAAAAGAGGCATTCAAATCAGCCTTAAAATCAGCAATATGACTCTCATTTGGTCCTGTGAGCAGCATGTCATCGACATAGAGAGCAATGATTAGATGTACACCATCCACACGTTTAACATACAAAGTGCTTTCTGTTGGACTATTCTGAAACCCATGTGCAGTCAAATATGCATGTATTTTTTCATACCAAGCTCGTGGAGCTTGCTTTAAACCATATAAAGCCTTTTTTAACCTGCACACTTTGTTTTCCTGCCCTCTTTGAACAAAACCACGAGGCTGCGATACATACACCTCCTCATGCAAATCTCCATTTAAGAACGCAGTCTTTATGTCCAGCTGATGTACATTCCAACCATTATGAGCTGCTAATGCACAGATGCTACGAACAGTGGTCATACGACATGTGGGAGCAAAAGTCTCATCAAAATCAATGCCCTTCTCTTGAGCATAACCTTTTGCAACAAGCCTAGCCTTATGGCGATCCACTGTGCCATCAGGCTTACGCTTCAATTTGTATACCCACTTAGTGCCAATGGCCTTCTTGCCAGGGGGAAAGTCACATAAAGACCATGTACCATTCTTCATAATAGCATCGTATTCTGCTTGCATAGCAGCCATCCAATTTTCTGAACTTTGTGCCTCATCAAATGAAACAGGCTCACTTTCATCGCACATACTAGAAACAGCCAATGCATAACAATCTGACGCATAAGAGGCACCATGAGAGCCAGAACGAGTGCGACTAGACAAAGGGGCATCCAACTTGCTGCCACGCAAAGTCTGCACCAGCCATCTAGGCATATTCCTAGAGCCCTCAATCTCTTGTCTCTCATCCTCAAGTGCATCATGCACATCTGCATCAGATATAGGCTGATCTGTGCCATCATTTAAAACCTGCATAGGCTGAAAAACTGCCTCATGAGGTATTGCACTTGACTGTGCACCACTGAAAAGAGGCAACAATGTATCATAGACATCACGTGAGCTGATATCTGTCTCCTTAGTACATGAAACCAAGGGCTGAACTGCATCTTCCACAAATACAACATCACGGCTAACCAAAATGCGCTTTGTCTGTGGATGATACAAACGATAGCCTTTGCTCTCAGCACTATATCCAACAAAAATACATTTGACAGCTTTGTCATCCAATTTTCTGCGATGTTGCACAGGCACTAATGCATATGCCAGGCAACCAAAAACACGTAAATGGCCAACAGATGGCTTGCGGCTATGCCAAGCCTCATATGGAGTGACAACCTGTAATGCTTTGGTGGGACACCTGTTTAGTACATAAGTGGCACACATGACAGCCTCAAGCCAAAAACCATGTGGTAGACTTTGACTCTTAACCATACATCTTGCCATTTCCATGAGAGACCTGTTTTTTCTCTCAGCCACACCATTTTGCTGTGGTGTATACGGCACTGTACATTGGTGTTTTATCCCACGCTCAGCCAGAAATGCATTAAATTCTGAAGACATATACTCCCCCCCCTCGATCTGAACGGAGGGTGCCCATCTTACTTTCTGACACATTTTCAGCCATAACCAAAAACTGTTTGAAGCACAAAAACACTTCGGACTTTGCCTTCAAAGGATATACCCATGCATGCCTGGTAAAATCATCAATGAAAGTCACGAAGTAAAGGTAGTTTCCAAATGATGGAGTTTGCATGGGACCACAAACATCACTGTGAACAAGCTGCAATCTGCGTTCAGCTCTCACTGATCCATCTTTGGGAAAGGAAGCACGCTGCATTTTACCCAATATGCAGCCCTCACAAACATGCTTGACAGGTGCCTCAAGCTTAGGCAAAGAAGACACCATTTCAGATTTCTGCAGGCGCAGCAAACTTGCAAAATTCAGATGACCAAAACGTGCATGCCACAGTTTTGCATCTGAAATAGCCTGCGTATCCATAATAGCACATGCTGAATCCTCTACACATTTGCCATCCATATTGAGCTTATACAGCCCTCGACATAGTGAACCAGATGCTACAATGATGTCACCACAAGAGAGATCATGAACAGTACATCTGTCATCCACAAATTTTACAACCAAACCTGTTTTGGCAAATGCGGAGACTGACAGCAGATTCTTTTTGATCCCTGGCACATACAATGCATCAAAAAGTGTAAAGGTGTTGCCATTTGCAACATTCAGCACAATCTGTCCAACTCCTTCAACGGGATAAGAGGAGTTATTGGCACAAGTGACAGTATTCCCTGTGGGAGCAGACTCAAGGAAAGTGAATAAACTGCGCTGCGAGGTGATATGCTTAGTGGCACCACTGTCAAAGTACCATACATCTGAATCTACTGCAGACATACATGTGTCATGCAAAGATGGGTCATAACTGCACTGCGCATTGAATGCCCATTCTGTATCTAGCACAACATTAGCAGATTCATTGTTAGAAGGAGAGGCATCTGCAACAGCCATACCAGCCTCTTTCTTCTTAGCCTCTTTCGCAGCCAGCTTAGGACACGCTTTGATGACATGATCATTTCCCTTACAGTACTTGCAAAATGTCTTCTGTTTGTCACCCTTCTTCTCATCTTTGTCTTCCTTCTTTGGTTGCGCAGCATTTGCAGATTTCTGCTTACTAGAAGAAAAGCCAGCTTTACCTTTCCCGCTTCTCTGACTAGCAACGAAAGCTTGATCTGCGTCACGCATAATATTCCTGTTTTGCCTTGACTGGTCTTCTTGCAGCAAAACAGAAACTAACTCCTCAAATGATAAGGCATTGGGATTGCCTTTCATCATCAAGCGAAGAGTGGAAGCAAAACCCTGATAAGAATCTGGTAGACCATTCAAAACAGTCTGCACAAGTTAACTGTCTGACAGGATTTCATCTGCAGAAATGAGCTGCTCTTTGAAATCCTTGATCTTTGTCAAAAAGCTATCCATAGAATCACCTTTGTTCATATGCTCACTCTCCAACTGTTTTCGGAGATAAGCAACACGAGCCTCATTTCTTGCCTGATACAATGTGGCAAGTACATCCCAAGCATCCTTAGAAGTCCTGCAGGAGCGAATATGTGGGATAATGGTACGTTTGACAGACAGCGCAATCAAGGCATGAGCCTGCGCATCTCTACCATCCCAACGAATCTGCTCTGCTGAAAGTGGTGGTTCTCGAACAGCTGCTACAGCACTTGTGCCTGCACCATCATCAACAGTACCTGTTTCTGATGTGTTTGCAGCATTCCCAGCCACAATAGGACGTGCATCAATACCCTGCACAATGTTCCATAACCCCTTTGCTACCAATACATGTCGCATCATATATGCCCACAATGGATAGTTGGTGCCATCCAACTTATCCTCAACAGCCAACATGCGGAATACATCATTGTTGTCAGCCATGGCCAATGACTGTACTACTAGATGTAAATGCTGCCTGTAAGAGGTAAACCTGTATAAAATCGACCTGTGCTATGTAGCACAGCCCAAAACAGACGAATGGGCACCTGTCCTGCAGATTTTAATCTTGACAGAAAATCTGCACAGTAGGACGATTTTGCCTGCGCAGTACTTGGAATGCAAAAACGGAGGGCGAAATGACTTCAGATCAAAATTCTGAAACGAACAAGCCCTACGGGCTCACCCACGGCATATACTAACCTGCAAACGCTCGTGAAACCTCGTTGCAATCGGAGGAGATGAAGCGGCAGGTGCCGGTGATGCTGCCCGGGAGGAGGAAGCCTGCTCTGATACCAATTGTTGGAATTAGGGTTGCAGGAATGCACACACAACTTCAAGAAGATGAGGAAGCTTGAGCACAACACTGTAGTGTATTATGAGTGCCAAAAATGAAAGATAACCAACCCTAAAAGATAATGGGCGTATATACAATGCACGGGGGAAAAAACCTCCTAGTGAGGGAAAAAGTGCCCCGGCGGTCCTAAGTGTGTTCACACACATCACTACTATAATATGGTAACATGATGTAGGTGCAAAAGTCTCATCATAGTCAATGCCTTCCCTTTGGGCATAGCACTTGGTAACTAATTGAGCCTTATGTCAGACTTCCGTTCTAGCTTAAGCACCCACTTGGTGACTATAATACACTTGTCAGGAAGGCAGATCACCTCCTTCAATGCAGTAGCGATGAGGGCTGTCTCTACAAAATGAGATGCATGTCTAGAGCTAGCTCCTGTTCTTGTGGTTATTTTAGGTGCATTTCCATAGTATTTGCAAGCATGTGTGTGTGGAATGTCATGGTATTTGCATGCATCATGATTGTCGATGTTGTCCATTGGTGTAAGCACATTGCATGGGTATGGTGACGATTAACATTGTATTGTACATAAAGAGGAGGTTGTATGTAAGAGTGAAGAGAGAAGAGAGAGATCGAGGGGAAGAGAACGAGGGTTAGTATGATGAGTTTCGAATTCAAGCTTTGAGGATGGTTAGGTGGGAACGCAAGTTTGTAGACCTTAATGTGGTTACAAATGAAAAGTTTCAAATAAAAAAAATGGAAGGGTGGGTAGTTTTAGCACCCGTTGGTACTCGCCAACTTCTTGAGAGAATATAAGAGAAAGAGAGAGGGAGCGTTTCTTTCTCTGGCTAACGTGAAGAACAGGAGGAGGAGGAGGAGGAGGTAAGCTTGTTTGTTGTTGTTGTTAATGAACTCTGTACATAAAGAGAGAGAGAGAAAGAGTATGGGTGTGTGCGTGTCTTGTATGAGAAAGAGAAAAGGCCTGGTGCCTGCATGAAGAAGGTGGCGGAGACCTTGGCCAAGTGTCGGCCTGCACAACACAGAGAGGGGCTAAGCCCTTGCGCTTGAGGTGGACGGGTTGGCTTCCTGCGGTCAGGAGAGCTTGGCGTCGTGAGCGAGACTAGCTATGTGAGCATGGAGAGCCACGGAGAGGTGGTTGCGCACGAGGCTGGCAGACCGCTTGTGCACCATGGTGGGCCGCCTATGTGTCATGTACACAAAAGGGGTCAACCCCTCCGTCTAAGGTTGAGCGGGCTGGTCATCAGCCAGGTGTGCCTGAGCAGTGAGCACTAAGGTCATGGGGCATAGGCCAAGCCCAACGGATAGGGATGGTCGCATGTGCGTGACCGGCACGCATGGAGAGATTCCACGAGGAAGGTGCACGATACGGGGTTGTCTTGCTCTAGTTGCCATGCTGGGGGCTCGACCCCAAGGTGTGTTCGCCTTAGGGCTGGCCGACAATTGGCTTTGTGTGGTAGGCTCGACAGATAGAACTTGGTATAGCATGAGTATGGCCGGGTGCGTACCAAGAAGGAGAAACCACCC
Organism: Cibotium barometz; assembly: GCF_041138505.1. Lineage (NCBI taxonomy): Eukaryota > Viridiplantae > Streptophyta > Polypodiopsida > Cyatheales > Cibotiaceae > Cibotium > Cibotium barometz. Next base: position 47,370,957 of record NC_141085.1, on the reverse strand, counting down.
ATACGGATTGGCCGTGCATATGAGGCGGCTAATACACATGGGCCAGATAGTTGGACGGCTGTTTGCCTGGCAAGGAGTGACGCTTGGCTCAGTGGACAGAGCCTAGGCCGCATCTTGGAGCTGACCAGCATATACATGGACCAGGTACCATAATGGCGGACCTTGGCCACACTACTAAGGGGGATGCTCATGAAGAGAGCAAGCACACACCTAGGAAGGCCACCCATGGTAGACTGTGAGAGAGAGAAAGAAACGTGTGTGTGCATGTGGGAGGTCTCCATGCTCTCAAGCTAAAATGAAGAGAGAGAAGGTGGGGAACCATAGCAAGTAGAGGAGACATTGTGTGTGGGTAGAAGAAGAAGGAAAGAAGAGAGAGGGCAATATGGCTACGCTATGTGTGTACATGCAAAATAGGAAAGAGAGAGAAAGAGATTTGATCACTTTGACATGGTGCATACTTAAAAGTAAAAGCATGAGAGTGTATGTGTGTACATGCAAAATAGGAAAGAGAGAGAAAGAGATTTGATCACTTTGACATGGTGCATACTTAAAAGTAAAAGCATGAGAGTGTGAGAGAATGTATTAGATTGTGTGCATTATTGTTGTGTTTGTGTTTCAGGAGGAGGAAGAGAAAGAAAGAAGAAGAAGAAGAGAGTTCACGAGAATAATGAGTAGAGAGAGAGAAGAAAGAAAGAAAGAATTTTGAAGTGTGAAAGAGAGAGAGTGAAGAGTGGAGTGAAGTGAAGATTAGCCAAATGTTGAATGCAGTGATGCTTTTGCAGATTGACTGAAATGTGGAAGTGTTGGAAATATCGGTTCTTTTTCATTAAATTCTTGGAAACAATTTACACAAAACCATTTTGACATTAAATTTCTTTATTCAGTTTAGAATGGTGAAGTTGTGTCTTGATGATCTGTTGGGTCGTAGTAGTTTGTTCTTTTCCATTTGTGTGTCTGTGTGGGTGTGTGTAAATAAAACATTGTAAATTATTTCATACAAAAAGATGTCTTTTCGGTGTGTGTTTCTAGGATTTAGGCTGTGTGTGGTTGTTATTTAGGACGCATTCACTGTTTTAGTGAGTATTTAGTGCGTTGGACTAGAGAGTAGGAAGGCCAGTCATTTTTTGGTGCGTTCGCCGCCGGGAGATCACTACCTAGTTAGTAGCTACGGGATATCTCGGCGCATATATTTTGCGTGTGAGAACCAGGGTTTAGGAGTTCAAAAAAAAAATGACACGACTCCTAGGATCAGAAGGACTTAGGAGTGGCCGTGAGGAGTCAAATGAGAGAGGGGCATTGGTAAACACATGTGATTTTTTGGAGAGTTTTGCTAACTGGGTTCCGTACGAAGAAGAACGACAAGAGTGGGAGGACATATTAATTCAAGAATATTAACCACGGTTTCCCAGTGATGTGATACATAAGATCAAGGTCACATACTGCAAGGATTATCTTAGATCCATAGAGCCCTTTGGTTTGTTCCATGCACCAATCTGGTGGAAGTGGTTTATCAAGGCAATTTTAAGGTCCATCAAGCTAGATAATCCAGAGAATCACGAAGAACCTCAGGAAGTAAGAAGTGCATGAGTGAGTCTACTCAGGGTCGAATAATTGACCCAAGACAAGCAAGGGAAGAAAGGAGGAAAAGGAGGGCTGAACGAGCTGAAATCCATCTTGCTGCGCAATTAGAGTTAGTGAACCTATTGTTGAGAGAGCAAGAACCAAACGTGACACAAGGAAGATCCTTGGATAGCAGGGTTAGCGTTCCTTCTAGTCTAAGCGGTGAAGATCTTTCGTGTGATGACCAAACAATAAGGGATTTAGGAGTCAGCAATCGACCTGTACAAGTTGATAGCCCAACAAGAGAAGAAAGAGAGACTATTGCAGGCACTAGCGGTACTATGCCTAGAGGACTTAGAAGCTATCCGCGATTACCTAGGGTAAGACCTAGAGGACTTAGAAGCTATCCGCGATTATCTAGGGTAAGACCTAGAGCTTTAAATTTCTGGGACAATCCAACTTTTGAGGTATTACCATTTTTCCAAATGGCTGTTTTAGCACAAAGAGCAACAATCCGGTTAGCCGACTTTGTGCAATTTGCGGGACTTTGGGACGAGGATCCTGATGCGCATTTACAAAAGTTTGAGGTGACGTGTTGCTAACGAGATAATTGATCAAGATCAAAAGCTGCATATCTTTTCGGCAACTTTTAAAGACGAAGCAGCAAGTTGGTATGGCAACTTGGATGCAGCCTCCAAGGCCACGTACCAAAATCTATCAACATCTTTTTTGGCCAAATTTAGAAGGCAAGTTTTTCAAGATAGATTGGCCCAGCAATTAGACTACTTGTTACAAGGAGTGAACGAGAGCATTGACCATTACATACAGCGCATGGAGACCATTGTGAGGAAGATTGGAGTAGCAGCCCCTAATGATGACACACAAAAGCGTCGTTTGGTTGATGGTCTAAGGGATCCAGAGGCTCAGAAGTATGTTGGGCTTCATCGGCCTGTTGATTTGAATGCGGCCAAACAAGAAGCTAGAAACTGGGAAGAAGAGGTACAACTGGGACAGCAACGACGGAGGGAATTACTTTATGGCCCTATGGGGACATCGCCTATGGTTAGCTCTATGGGACCCAAGAGGTCTCAACAATTGCCGGTCCCTCACAACCACAAGTGGTTGTTAATACAAATCCAGCATCATACATGCCTCCAAACCCATATATGACTGCACCGGCATATATGCTTCAGACCGGAACACCACCACCACCTTTAGTGAGCGAGGCAAGGGTGGGGGACATTGTGACAAGTGTGTTGGGAAAATTTAAAGAGGAGATCTTAAGTGCTGTGCAAGCTCCAGTAAGGGACGTTATGGCTATAGAGCCACAGCTACCTACTATGCAAGCCAGTGCGCAAAGTCCACCCCGATCGAATATATGGTGTGGGAAATGTCATGGCTATGGGCACTTGGCTATAGAGTGTCCTACTGTATCTCGAGTCGTACCTGATCAACCACGAATCTTGTTTTGTCCTTATTGCTTGAAAAACAATGATACAGAGGAAAATTACTTCATTAAGTAAGCACATGAGAGAAGGCAAGCGCAAGGGATGAACACTAATTTTAATTGCATGGATAAGAATAATATTACTTATGAAATTGGACCTCCACCTCGACCTCTCATGCAAAGAGGAATCCCAGAACCCTATAAGCAACAATTGCAACAAGGATTACCCGCACAAGCCCGACCTCCATTTCCACGAGGGTGAGGGCAAGGTGGAATAAGGGGACAAAGGCCAGGGTCACCATATCGGCCATATTTTGGCCGGGGTTATCAAGGATATGGAAGTCCTAATACAATTACCCAAGGAACAGTGATTTGTTGGAACTGCCACCAAGAAGGCCACATTGCTGCATATTGCCCGAATGCAAGGGCACACCAAGATTATGTTCCTTTATGCAAGCAATGCAGTGAGGAGGGCCACGAGGAGAAAGATTGCCCTAAAAGTAATGCAAAATTAATAGGGGACAAAGGGAAGCAAATTGTAGATGAGGGTCCAAGTACTTCAGCAAATTTAGTGGAAGTAGTCCCTATAGTAGGTGCTAGGAAAGAATCGGTAGACAGAAAATCTAGAAAGGTGACATTCTCTCATAATCATCCAATGGTGGGAGTTGTCACTAGATCCCAGGGGAAAGTGCAAAGGACTGCGGAAAGCTTGCCGAAATCAACCCAATTAGAAGGAGGAAAAGTAAGCATGCTTAAGGAGGCATCTTTAGAGGAAGTTGCAGAGAGTCAAGAGCCAGTGTCGGATGAGCAATCGTCTGATCAACCTCCCATAGCACGCGTAGGAAAAGGCCCTCACTTCCAACTTGGTGTAACACCATTCCCTAATAGATTAAAAGTACCACGTGCTAAGAAGGTCGGGATAGGTGCTAAAGTTGATCCAAAACCTCAATTTGATTTATGGATATATTGGAACGGTGTGAGGTGTCTATTAGTCTACCTACATTAGCGGAGATCTCTCCAATATGTTGAAAGCAGATGTATCAACGACTTGCACGTCGACGTTCGCAGGTGAGAAAAGAAGTAACACCTAAAGAACCTTTGGAAACAGGAGTGCAAGTAATTGATATGTTTATGGATTCTGAGGCTCTGACTATTACGGTAGAAATTGGACATCATCAGGTCATGGGGATACAGCTAGATGGAGGAGCTGCGGTGAATCTCATGACTGAACACACAATGGAAGAGTTGGGCCTAAAGGGTTTAGAGCCCACAAATATCATGTTGCGAGTAGCAGATCAACGTCAAGTGAAACCCTTAGGTCTGCTTCAAGGAGTAAAGACTATAATAGCTGGATTGGAGTTTTGGGTTACCTATCTAGTAGTGCGACCACATTCCTATGGTGCAGCGTTTCCAATCTTGGTAGGATGACCTTGGTTAGTACAAGCTCGATGTGTTCAAAAGTGGCATAAAGGGATAATAACCATAGGTCCATGCACGGATAGAGTTCAATTGAGGGTTGTGTCTAAAGAATTCTTGAGGGAGTTCACTAAACCACCTTCTACAACCGAAGAAATGACGGGATATGGAAGTGATACATCCGTTGGTGAGGAAGTAGTCCAAGAACGCTTTGCATTAAATAAAGATAAGTATGCTCATTTTCTTCAAAATGGGTATCAAATGCAAATGGTTGATACGGATGAGCCTATAATGCAAATGGTTGATACGGATGAGCCTATAATGCAAAAGAGAGAGTGCTCTAACTTTGCTTTGGATGCCGGTATGGGAGAATATCGAGTGCATTTTTCTTCGGAGAATGACTCTGACAATGACATTACCGATTGGTTGTCATCACCAGAGGAGTGTTTAGTGGATTGCTTTTGCATGGATACAATCAAGCAGAGGAGAGCAGACGATGGGGATAAAGCAAGGCACCAAGAGCTATATGCCCTTATTGAGAAATTGCAAGACTACTTAGAGCTAGAGCGAGTTTTTTCTAGTGAGTCGACGGACGCATTATTAAAGAAGGTGAAGCTGCTAGAGGAAGATAAGGGACGAGCTGAGATAAAAATTAGACATTTGCAAGATTTGACCTTGCAACTTGAAGAGTGCCGTCATGAAGAAGAAACTTCTTGGGAAGCCTTACTTCGAGAAAAAGATCGTGAGATTGGTCGTTGTCGACAAGAACTCAAATATGATGCGAGGTATACTCGAAAGTTGCTCAAAGAATGTGAGATATAAGCAAAAAGATAACAAGAGTGAGGATGGCTCATCATTGCAAAAGATGAGTAGAAGGAAAAATAAGTCATTTTCCAGAGAGTTCTTGAAAGAACAATACAATGAAACAATAGGAGGTGATGGAGGAGAGTTCAATGATTGGACTGATTCCAAGATGATTGAGGTAGTGAGGGATGCTTTTATGGTCCAAATTGAGGAGCCTATCAATGATGAAGAGGAAATAGACCCTTTAATGGTGATACCTTATACCCATGAAAGTCTTGTAAGTGCTCATTCTTTGCACAAATAGGAGGAGGAGTGTAACACCAAGCAAAAGTTTCTAGAAAATGTTTGTTTCAAAGTGAGAGACCATCCACCTATACAAGCTAGATCTCGTCGACGATTAGCCTTTGTTTCTGATGCATTAGAAATTACTCAGCGCTGGGAAGTTGAAGAGGGAAAATGCTTTACATTGGGGAGTCAATTGCAAGAATGAACCTTAATTAGATTGAGAGAGGTTCTACAAACATACAAACATGTCTTTGCTTGGTCCTATAAAGACTTGCAGGGAGTGAAACCTGAGATATGCCAGCATTACATTGATTTAGAGCCAAACGCTAGGCCGGTATGCCAACGTCAAAGGCGCACAAACCCTGTCTATGCAGAGCTTGTGAAAGCAGAAATAACAAAGCTGTTAGATGCGGGTTTCATTTATCCTGTGGCATATAGTGAGTGGGTTTCCCCAATTGTAATTGTTCCAAAGAAAAATCGTAAGATTAGAATTTGTGTGGATTATCGAAAGCTAAATGATAAGACTAAGAAGGATCACTTTCCATTGCCTTTCATTGATCAAGTTCTAGACCAGGGCATAAATTGTATTCCTTCTTAGATGGTTTTAGCGGTTATAATCAAATACAAATCCACCCAGATGATCAACCAAAAACCACTTTTACAACAGCATGGGGAACTTATGCTTATCGAGTGATGCCATTTGGATTATGTAATGCTCCATCTACTTTCCAACGGGTGATGATGGCTTCATTTCAAGAGTTTTTACAAAAGTGGATGGAAATCTTTTTGGACGATTTTTCAGTTCAAGGGGATGAGGAGGATATGCCTGAGAAGTTGGCTAAGGTCTTTGATCGTTGTCAGCAAACCGGTATTTCCTTGAATCCGGAGAAATGTGTTTTTGGCATTAAGAAAGGAATCTTGTTAGGTCACGTGATTTCATCTGAGGGCATTACTGTGGATGATAGTAAAATCAATAAGATACGTGATCTGCCTGCTCCTACAACCATGAAGCAATTACGAGGGTTTTTGGGACATGCTAATTATTATCGCCGATTCATATTGAATTTTGCTTCGGTGGTAAACCCTTTAACTACTCTTCTTTGGAAGGATGTACCCTTTGAATGGTCACAAGATTGTCAGGAGGCTTTTGATACGATCAAAGATCGATTGATAAAAGCACCAGTTTTGATACCCCCAGATTGGTCTAAACCTTTTCATATTCATGCAGACGCTTCACATACAGTTGTAGGAGCAGTTCTTTGTCAAGCAGACGATAAGAAGGTAGACCATTCGATTTATTATGTGAGTCGCAATTTGACAGAGACAGAGAGAAATTACACTACAACGGAGAAGGAATGTTTATCCATGGTATTTGCCGTGAATAAATATCGACATTATTTATTAGGCAAGTTTTTTACAATTTATGTGGATCATTAAGCACTAAGATACCTTTTGAACAAGACAGATCTTGTGGGGCGAGTAATTCGATGGATGTTACTTTTTCGAGAGTTTGATTTTGAGGTGGTTACTCGTCCTGGAAAATCTCATGTATTGGCGAATCATCTTTCTCGACTTTTGACTGAGGATATTGAGGAGGGAGTGGATGATGAATTGCCTGATGCGGCATTATTTTTGACCGATTGTACACTTCCTTGGTTTGTGGATATTGCAAATTTCTTGAGCACTGCTCATTAGGAGGCGCCAGCAAGTATGAAAAAAAGAAAATTTTATTGCAATCTCGCCACTACACCCTCTTTGGTGGTTATTTGTATCGTTATTTTCCTAGGGAGGGGGTGTATCGTCGTTGTGTGCGAGAGGATGAGATACCTTCTATCTTACGTGCACTTCATGATGAGCCATGTGGAGGTCATTTTGTGGGGGAATTAACCGCTCGCAAAGTATTGCTAGCAGGGTATTGGTGGCCAACTGTTTATAAAGATTCTTTTGAGCATTGTAAACGTTGTGATAAGTGTCAACGGGTTGGTCGACCCACACCACAATTTGCGACCCCTTTAAATCCAATCTTGGCTTCAAAACCTTTTGAGAAATGGGGAATTGATTTTGTGGGTCCGATTGATCCACCCACTCGTTATCGATCCAATCGATACATTCTTGTGTGCACGGATTATGTGACCAAGTGGGTTGAAGCTAAACCTTTGAAAACGGATAGGGCATTGGATGTTGCCAAATTTTTATATGAAAATATCATTACTCGTTTTGGTTGTCCGTTGGAGTTGGTGAGTGATCGTGGTTCTCATTTTTTAAATGAGACCATTATGGAATTAACGGAACTTTACAAAATCAAGCATCGAAAATCCACTCCGTATTATCCTCGAGCTAATGGTCAAGTAGAGGTGACCAATCGAATACTGGGAACGATTTTAACCAAGACAGTATCGAAAAATCGACGCGATTGGGATGAGTGATTGTTTGAGGCTTTGTGGCATACCGTACCACATTTAAGGTTACGACTCAAAGTACACCTTGCACTCTAGTGTATGGTACAGAAGCAATTTTTCCAATAGAGAAGGAAATACCCACATTACGCGTTGCCTTGGAATCTCGACTAGGTGAGAAAGAATCTTTAGAGGCTCGATTACTGGCCTTGGTGAGGTTGGATGAGATACATTTAACGGCTCTGCAAAATATTAAGGCGATGCAACATAGACGAAAGGCTTGGCACGATCGTCACATTAAGGTGAGGGAGTTTCAAAAGAATGATCAGGTTTTAGTCTATGACAATAGATATTATAAGTTTCCTGGCAAATTACAAATGAGGTGGTTAGGCCCTTTCAAGGTGTTAGAGGCCTTTAATAATGGTTCTTTGATTGTCCAAGATACTGATGCTGTAATAGCTCCTTTTCGTGTTAATGGTCTTAGGGTGAAACATTATTTTGTTTAAGTTGGTAATACGTGGGTCAAGTTGGTTCATTGTATATTTTTCACATGAGTTTTGCTCTTTATTATTTTGTGTTGTTTTGATGGGATTGGTGGGTTTATCAGGTTTTGGTGCGATTGATTCGATCTTCTTTTATACAGGTGGTATACAGGTGGTATGGAGTTTTCTCTCAATGCTTTGTTTTATTTTCTTCATCCTTATGTGGTTTGGTTTGGGTGGGATGGTATTATAACATGAGTTGTAGACCCTGATTGGGTTGATGAGTTGGAGTGGTTGTTTCGGTGGTTGGCTGTCGGGGAATCTCTTCCAATTGCCGAGAGCGACTTTGGTCGCATGGCCCAATCTTTGGCCGTTATTGCGCCAGAGATTTTTGGTTCAGGTGTGGACACCTTAACCAATGCGTCCGATGATTCTTCGGATGATTCTTTTCACCCTGAAGATGTTGTGGCAGACTATCTTGATGAGGAGGATAAGGATGAGGGTTTGGGCTTTGGCCTCCCTCATGCCTTGTATCGATACTTCTACCTAGAGAGAGTAGTTTTGTTTCGAGAGCTGTACTTTTGAACGAGACAGAGGGCCATGGGGTGACACCTCAACTTTTGCCCTTTTGGTGTAGTGAATGCGCCTGTGAGTTTTCGCACCATTTTTTCTGAGTCCCATGATGTCAATTAGTTTTGTTTTTCTTGTTATTTATTTCAAAAAAAAAACTTTAAAAAAGGAACAATTGTTTTGTTTGTGTGATTTGTTATGTGTTTTTGTTGTTTGTTTTGGTTTGCATGTGCATTGGTTTTTTGTGTTTGTTTGTTTTCAATTTTAGGTACATTATGTTTCTTGGAAGTTGTAAGCTAATTGTTTGAATGGTTAGTATGTGCAGATATGGTATTTTCTTTGTATTTTTGCATTGCTAGGTGCAAGGAGATGGGGGAGTAACTTGGGAACAATGATATCATAGTATTGAAGATTGTTTTTGGACATGCAATTTTTGCTACTAAGAGGATATGCAGTGTTCCACAGGTGTATTTTCTCCGATATATTTGGTTATTTTTTTGGTATCACTTGCATGGTGTGTGTAATAATGGGGATTGTGAGTTGTGTTAATCCAGTTGCAATTGCTTGGTACTCGACTTATATGATTCTTTCTTTTGGAAAGATTTGGGGTTTATTAGTCAAGGATACTAATTCTATGAGTTTCTTACTGAGCTCTGTAGTAGAAATTGGTCATTATTACCACATTCATCTTAACTAGGCATGTGCTGCATTGACTATATTTTTTCTCTTTAATGGTAGGTAACAGCTTGGAAGTGCTTAAGAACTCTAGTGGAAGGAACTTTTCTCCCTTATTCCTGGGTTATAATGACCATAATAGTATCGATTTTCATGATGAGCTTGGGGAGGGTTTTCAAATCATTGCCTTTGAAAAATGATGGAAAAAAAAGAAAAAAGAGAAGAAAAAAAAAGAAGGAAGAAAAATAAAAATTCAAATGTATGTATGTGGTATATGTGGTCTATCGCCTTAATGGTTCTTGGTAGGTGAGGAGAGTCATGCTGGCAGGGTTGTCAGTACTCTAAACCGATGCCTTGGGTTGTTTTGGGATAGCCATCGCCATGTGAGCTTGGTAGGTTCTTGGAGTCAACCTAGCCGGGTGGCAAGGTCTGAGGATCGCAGCTTAGTTTCATATGGGGTGGTTGCCATTGTGGTGTACATTTGGTTTTTAAAAAAAAATCAAGCGAAAAAAAATGAAACGAGAAAGGCATGGTTCTGATATAAGGGAATTACAATCAGGCAATGACTTCCATGGTTAGTTGTGCTACTATTGTCTTTATGAAATATGGAAGTGAGTGGAAGGTAGTTTTTCTAGAGTTTTGTAGTTATGGATGGGTTGTTTCCTATTTGTTAAAGTGGAAATATTATAGACATAGTGAGGATGTTGTGGTAGTTGCTAATTTTTACTGTTTCTTGGGATTTGATGTTTGCTTAATAAACCTTTTTGGTTTATCTATTGGTTAGTGTTACATAAGTTCTTGTAGTGGTGTTTGCAACTTGGATTTTCATTCACTCATTTATGTGTGCTGATGTGAAGGTGTTGAAGGTTTGTTTTTGTTTTTGTTTGTTTGTTTGGTACGGTATAATTCTAGTGTATAGTTGGTGATTGTTTCAGAGTGATGAAGTGGAGATGTGATGCTAGGCAGTGATGGTGAAGAAGTTAAGTGTGGGGGAAGCTGTGAAGTGAAGTTGCTGCTGTGTTCGCGAGGACGCTCACATTTCAGTGTGGGGAGAATGATGACCCCTGGATCGAAGCCATTTTTAGCAATTTTTAGGGTTTATATAGGGTCAATTGTGGTTATTTTAGGTGCATTTCCATAGTATTTGAAAGCATGTGTGTGTGGAATGTCATGGTATTTGCATGCATCATGATTGTCGATGTTGTCCATTGGTGTAAGCACATTGCATGGATATGGTGACGATTAACATTGTATTGTAAATAAAGAGGAGGTTGTATGTAAGAGTGAAGAGAGAAGAGAGAGATCGAGGGGAAGAGATCGAGGGTTAGTATGATGAGTTTCAAATTCAAGCTTTGAGGATGGTTAGGTGGGAATGCAAGTTTGTAGACCTTAATGTGGTTACAAATGAAAAGTTTCAAATTAAAAAAATGGAAGGGTGGGTAGTTTTAGCACCCGTTGGTACCCGCCAACTTCTTGAGAGAATATAAGAGAAAGAGAGAGGGAGTGTTTCTTTCTCTGGCTAACATGAAGAACAGGAGGAGGAGGAGGAGGAGGTAAGCTTGTTTGTTGTTGTTGTTGTTAATGAACTCTGTACATAAAGAGAGAGAGAAAGAGTATGGGTGTGTGCGTGTCTTGTATGAGAAAGAGAGAAGGCCTGGCGCCTGCACAAAGAAGGTGGCGGAGACCTTGGCCAAGTGTCGGCCTGCACAACACAGAGAGGGGCTAACCCCTTGCGCTTGAGGTGGACGGGTTGGCTTCCTGCGGTCAAGAGAGCTTGGCGTCGTGAGCGAGACTGGCTGTGTGAGCATGGAGAGCCATGGAGAGGTGGTTGCGCACGAGGCTAGCAGACCACTTGTGTGCCATGGTGGGCCGCCTGTGTGTCGTGTACACAAAAGGGGTCAAGCCCCTCCGTCTAAGGTTGAGCGGGCTGGTCATCAACCAGGTGTGCCTGAGCAGTGAGCACTAAGGTCATGGGGCATAGGCCAAGCCCAACGGATAGGGATGGTCGCATGTGCGTGGCCGGCACGCATGGAGAGATTCCACGAGGGAGGTGCACGATAAGGGTTGTCTTGCTCTAGTGGCCATGCTAGGGGCTCGACCCCAAGGTGTGTGCGCCTTACGGTCTGGCTGACAATTGGCTTTGTGTGGTAGGCTCGACAGATAGAACTTGGTATAGCATGAGTATGGCCGGCTGCGTACCAAGAAGGAGAAACCACCCATATACGGATTGGCCGTGCATATGAGGCGGCTAATACACATGGGCCAAACAGTTGGACGGCTGTGTGCTTGGCAAGGAGTGACGCTTGGCTCAGTGGACAGAGCCTAGGCCGCATCTTGGAGCCGACCAGCATATACATGGACCAAGTACCATAATGGCGGACCTTGGCCACACTACTAAGGGGGATGCTCATGAAGAGAGCAAGCACACACCTAGGAAGGCCACCCATGGTAGACTGTGAGAGAGAGAAAGAAACGTGTGTGTGCATGTGGGAGGTCTCCATGCTCTCAAGCTAAAATGAAGAGAGAGAAGGTGGGGAACCATAGCAAGTAGAGGAGACATTGTGTGTGGATAGAAGAAGAAGGAAAGAAGAGAGAGGGCAATATGGCTACGCTATGAGTGTACATGCAAAATAGGAAAGAGAGAGAAAGAGATTTGATCACTTTGACATGGTGCATACTTAAAAGTAAAAGCATGAGAGTGTGAGAGAATGTATTAGATTGTGTGCATTATTCTTGTGTTTGTGTTTCAGGAGGAGGAAGAGAAAGAAAGAAGAAGAAGAAGAGAGTTCACGAGAATAATGAGTAGAGAGAGAGAAGAAAGAAAGAAAGAGTTTTGAAGTGTGAAAGAGAGAGAGTGAAGAGTGGAGTGAAGTGAAGATTAGCCAAATGTTGAATGCAGTGATGCTGTTGCAGATTGACTGAAACGTGGAAGTGTTGGAAATATCGGTTCTTTTTCATTAAATTCTTGGAAACAATTTACACAAAACCATTTTGACATTAAATTTCTTTATTCAGTTTAGAATGGTGAAGTTGTGTCTTGATGATCTGTTGGGTCGTAGTAGTTTGTTCTTTTCCATTTGTGTGTCTGTGTGGGTGTGTGTAAATAAAACATTGTAAATTATTTCATACAAAAAGATGTCTTTTCAGTGTGTGTTTCTAGGATTTAGGCTGTGTGTGGTTGTTATTTAGGACGCATTCACTGTTTTAGTGAGTATTTAGTGCGTTGGACTAGAGAGTAGGAAGGCCAGTCAGGGGCCAGTGTGAAATCCGTTGAGAACCACAAATAACTGTATTCTCTTTAATTAATGCATCACCCAAGGCATCTAGGTTAAAGGGTTGTTTGCTAATCTAGAGCAATAGGGATATTTTTGCTCTGCTAAATCTGTTGATGGGTTGCTATACAACAAACAGATGACTGATTCAGAAACAAGACAATCTCAATAGAGGAATTAGCAAAAGTACCAAACAAATGTATCAATGTATCAAATACATCAGTAGCATCAAGGGATGACTATAACCGATAGGAAAGCATGGGTTGAGATGCATATTCATCAAAGATGACATCTCTAGATACGATCGACTTTTTGGCTGGACAAAACATACAATTGATATCCTTTGCTTTCACTATTATACCCCACAAAGATACATTTCAAAGCCTTTGCTTCAAGCTTATGTCTGTGCTGTGTTGGTACATACACATAAGCCAAATAGCTATATGAGTAATGACTAGAATTTTTTCATGCTAAGATTTATAGATTTCAAGGCCTTAATTGGACAACGATTCAATACATAATTGGCACACATGACCGCTTCAAGTCAAAATCTAGAAGAGGCAGATCCTTGCTTTTAAGCACATATCTAGCCATTTCCATTAGTGTTTGATTCCAACGTTTAGCCACACTATTCTGCTATGGTGTATAAGGAGTAGTACACTCATGAGAAATGCCAGGGGCATGAAAGTAGTAAACTCATTTGACAAATATTCCCCCCCTTTATTAGAATGCAATGCCAACAGCTTATGATTGCAAGCATTTTCAGCAAGAGGAAGAAATTGATAGAAAGATGAGAAGACATCCGACTTGACTTTCAAACTATACACCCAATAGAAGCGTGTGTAGTCATCAATGAAAGTCATAAAGTACAAATGTCCACCAAAAGAGGGAGCCCATAGGACCACAGAGATCACTGTGAACTAGCTGCAGTGGGCAAGTAGCATAGATAGTGCCATCTTTTATAAAGGATTAATGATGCATTTTTCCTAGTATACATCCCTTGCATACATGCTTGTGGGGGAGTTACATAGGTGGTAGCTCATGAACCATAGCTTGATGTTGTAAACACAAAAGAGATGAAAAATTCAGATGACCGAACTAAGCATGCTAAAGCTCAATGTCACCCTGAATCCATGGCATGGAAACAGTCAAAGCATTTGCATGAGGATCAGTATTCCTATCATACATGTCAAGCCTGTATGGTCCATTGCGTAGTGAACCAGATAAGAGAAGCGTATCGGAATCAGTTCTATCATGAATGGACCATCAATGATCAGAAAATTGTATCTTCAATCTATCTTTGGCAAGTGCTGAGATAGAAATGAGATTCTTGTAGATTCCAGGTACATATAAGGTGTCAACACAAGAGTATAAGGATCCCTAGAGCATGAAGTTAATTCCACATTGCCAATTCCTTTGATGGCATAGGATGCATTACTAGCACACAAAATTGTTCCACCTAATGGAGCATCTCTGAAGGTAAAAAATAGCTGCATGAAGTAGTGTGCTTAGTGGCACCAAAATCAAAGTACCAGTCATCAGCATCTGACAAGGATAGACAAAAGGTAGGTAGATCGCTATAGGTTATTGTCAGTGCATCATGTGCAAAATTTTCTCCCTCTATTTTGTCACTTGTAGTAGCAGCAAGTCCTTGCTGCTTCTTCTTTTTCTTGCTTTCCTTCCGCTTTCGACCGTCCTCTAAAACATGACCAGGTTTTTTACAGTAATTGCATCTCTTCTTCTTCAAAGTTGGCTCTTCCTTAGGCTTAGGGTTATCTAATTGGGCTGATGCTTTGCCCTTAGGCTTAGCACAAGGTGAAGCCCCAATTTTTCCTTTGCCATAATGGGAGGTTATGAATGCTTGATTGAAAGTAAGCATTTAGTTCCAATTGGAATGAGACTGCTCTTCCTGAAGCAAGAGAGCCACCAACTCATCAAAAGTATAGAATTCAGAATATCCCTTTATCTCAGGAGGCAGTAAAGCCCTTATATGATTAGAGATCCTTGACACAGGTCAGAAATGCATTAGATTCACCCTCGATCAGAAGCTCCAAGTCAAGATTTTTCCAAAGATAGGAAACTCGGGCTTCATTATTACGAATTTGATATATAGAGAGGCAAGGACATCCCATGCACTCTTAGCATAGGAAACTGATCAGATGTGAGGAATAACTTGCTGTTGAGAGCTATAAGTGCATGTGCCTGTGCATCTTTGGCATCCCATCTAAGTTGTTCTGGTGTAGGAGGAACAAGGATGTATACTACCAGTAGAACCAAATTCACTGGATTCAACAGCGGATCCAAAGGATCTGTTGATAGAAAAAGAGGGTCCAATAGGACAGGTCTCAACACCACATACATATACCCACAGGTTCTTAGTCACCAGAACATGAAACATTATATATATACCCACATACATATACCCACAGCCACCAGAACATGACACATTATATATACCCACATGGGATAGTTGGTTCCATTCAATTTTTCCTCAACGGCACAGCATGCTGAATAATTCATTTATGTTTCCAAACATGGTGCACATCAAAGGAATATATAGACCGAAGTCTATCTAACAGGGAGTACTTGTAAGGGAGTCAAAGTACTTCGAATGTCTATAGAGAGTTGTGCAAATTTACCAAAAGCATGTTGTGAAATTGGATAGAGAAGCAGCAGGTTAGAATCAGCTGACCCCGGAAGCTAGCGTGAAATCAAAAGACGTGGAATCAGAAGGTCTGATGTTGACGTGTAGACAATAAGCTTGAATGCTGACGTAGCGGCAAATCCAAAGCTACGAGGAATTAACAGGTCTAATGCTAATGTAGAGTCAGGAGGTCCAAAGATGACGTGTCATTGCAATTCTAAAGATGCCGTGGAGTCAGCAAGTTTGAAATAGTTGATCAGTTACAATAGATCTAAAACAACAAATCTGAAATAGTAGGGCAAATGTTGACGTGGTGCAACAGATCTAAAGTAGGAGATTTAAAATAGTACGGCAGATGCTGACGTGGTGTCAGCAAATATAAAGCAGTAATGCTGAAACAACAGCTCAAAAATAGCAAATATAAATCAGTAGATCTACATAAGCAGCTCTGATGTTGATGTGGCGTTAGTAGATCTGAAACAACAAGTCTAATGTTGATATTGAGTCAAAATCAGTAGGTCTGAAGCAGCAAGTCTAATGCTAATGTGATATTAGCAGTTTCAAAGATGTGTCGTTTCACAGATCCAAAAGTCGACATGGAATCAGAATGTCTAATGTGCTGATGTGTCGTTAGCTGTTCAGAGTCGACAGGCTCTAACTCCGCTGAAAGTAAACCCGTCCAACTACTAAATTTAAACTATGAAACGTTGGTTGATGCTGCCTGAAGATAGGAAACTGAAGACATAAAAACAGAATTTTGAACCTAGAACAAAGTTCTGAATATTGAAAGTCAAGAGCCACGCATTGAAAGCAGCGAAGAGAAAAGTGATGAATGCTGAAGATTGAAAGCCACTGAATACAGAAAGCAAAGGGCTAATCCATAGATAAGGCAATACTGAGACATAGTTAAATGAGCTGACCAAGCAAAATTGAGTGATGCAAAGGTCAAATGCGCAAGAGGAATGCTGAGGAGCTGACAGCTCAAAGCTCACAGACGTAGAAGTCCAATGTGAAAAGAAAGTTGAGTGACTGAACAACAAAAGCATCAAGAGCAGAACCGGTTGAAAAACTCTAATGTAAGTTGAGTGGTACACCTGCTATGTTTCATAGACTTATGTGCACAACATACAAGGTTTCCTATGGAAGTTCTTAGAGCTCTTCATGGGGGATGATCTCTACGTGAACTCAAATTTGAAACGAGAGCTCATACCCCATCTACGGGGGCTAGTGTTGGAAATATGCTGACCTTAGAAATTGTGTCTGAATTCTAAAAAGTGCAAGTTCTTGGTTAGGCGCGGGGGGTAATCCTAGGGCATGTAGTGTTTAAAAATAGAATCTCCATGGATGAAGGAAAGATTCGAGTGATCGTAGAACTCGAAAGACCCGAAACACCAAAAGCATTTCAAAGATCCATGGGTCACATGGGGTATTATAGATGTTTTGTGTGGACTGAGGAGTGCGAAGAGTCATTCCATAAACTTAAGGAGGCCTCCGGTTCTTAGAGTGCTAAGGTATGATGTCATCTTTCATGTACACATAGATGCATCAGCTTATGCTATATGATGCATATTAGCTCAACTTGGAAACAAAAACATGGACTTACCTAGTAGTTATGCCAACAGAAAACTCAATGATCTAGAGAAGATTTATAACCATAGAGAGGAAGGGCTTAGTTATGGCACATAGATAATATATGTGTATGTGGTTATGCAGCTTGAATGCCACCTCTTGTAAAAGGATTATAGACATTGCCCTGAGTCTATCTTCTCAGTGGGGTAAGACCTCCCTATGTAGGATCCCTGTTCCCACCGAGCAATGGATTCGGGGTACTGGCAGCGGAAGTAGCACTTCTCGCGCGGGACAGGGGTCCCACACTCGGGGCCTCGCCCACGGATATCCGGATAAGAGACTAATCCGTCGGTTGTTCCAAAACCGAACCCGGAAAAACTTCCTTTACCGGAAAGCACGGGCGATTCCACCAGGATAACTTTTTACTCTAACGTAGTCAAGATCATTTCTGATCGAGATGATCCGATTACATCTATAAGATACTTAGTCAGTTCAAGGAAGAAACTTGCACTTGGATCATTGGGATCAACGCTTTTTTCCCCATTCAAGAGGCACAGCCGTTGATTCCTATCCATAGAACAGTTTCTGTCCGGGATTTATTTTTATTTTTTTCTATCGTAAAAACAAAAGTTTGAGTCTCGATTTACGGATCCATCAGTCCAGCCTAACCCCATCCAATCCCATGGGTTAGCCAACCGCCCAACCACTGTAGTGATGGGATCCAATTAAAAATTTGGTTAGGTTTTGTCCCGGGTACCAAGGAAAAGAGTTCCAAGGCCCCCTAGCCGGATGTTCATGCAAAATAAAACTAGTCACACCACTCACACACCCAATATGAAATTGCCTTTTTCCAACCAGATTCAACCAGTTTAAAACAATCCTTTAATAAAACCATATTATCACCATCTTCCAATTTATCCAATTGATTCTTAATTTCCCATCATTCCTTCATCAGAGTATCTATGGCATCATTGGCAACTAGAACGCTCAGGAGCCGTTTCGATAGTTCCTAGCCCATAATACTTGGCAATATAATCACTTAACAAGATGGACTCTCGTTGAAGATCAGCAAGATCAACCAACAGATCCATATAAGGAGCCATGGACTCATCCATTGAAGACCAGCAAGGTCAATCAACCAGATCCATGCTCGATTTCAGAAAACAACTCCAACTCTGTTCCAATATCTTCCTCGACGCACGCGTGGGTATCCTAGGCAACCCAGAGCCCGAGCACCGTATGGTCAGCACCCTCTAGGATCCTTCGCAGGTAACCTAGCGCTTCACGCATAGGCCGCTTCCTTGGCCCCTCATCCACCGTACCGGAAGCTCACCATTTTAATCGCACCGAGGCTGGTCAAGACCTCGGCCGACCTTGCTACGCGAGACGTCCTTCATTGACTCCCCGTCAGCAGTTGCAACTTTACCATCACGACTTTAATCACAAGACGGTCAAAATGCTCCCCCAGCATTCTTGACATAAAACAATCATTTACAAACAGCATTTACAAACAGTATTTACAAACAGTTTACAACACAATTTCTATTTTAACTTTCATTTTTCCACATTATCCTTCATCAATCTACATTACTTATTCCATATTCCATTTATATGTATACTCATCCCATCACATCATTTCTATCTCATCACTTCAGATTCCCTCACATCGCATATCGTATATTCACATCCATACATCCACATCTATATGTGTACATTCACATCTACATGCATACATCTACATCTCTATGCATACATCCACATCCACATTCACATTCACCTCCATACATCTACATCTACATGCATACATCCACATCTCCATTCACATCTACATCTATACATCTACATCTACATGCATCCATCCACCTCCACATCCACATCTACATCTATACATCTACATCTACATGCATACATCCACATCTCCATTCCCATCTACATCTATACATCTACATCTACATGCATCCATCTACCTCCACATCCACATCTACATCTATACATCTACATCTACATGTATACATCCACCTCCACATCCACATCCGTATCTACACATCTACATCTACATGTATACATCCACATCCACATCTATACATCTACATCTACATGCATACATCCTCATCTCCATTCACATCTACATCTATACATCTACATCTACATGTATACATCCACATCCACATCTATACATCTACATCTACATGCATACATCCTCATCTCCATTCACATCTATATCTATACATCTACATCTACATGCATCCATCCACCTCCATATCCACATCTACATCTATACATCTACATCTACATGCATACATCCACATCTCCATGCATAATAAAATTCTTTTAATTAATCTAGGATGATAGTTCCTAGAATATGGTAGGAAGTCCTCTTTTTATGCTTTGAATGAATTTATTTTATGCGTAATTTCTATAAAAATTTTGCCATAGCTCCGCTACTATGATTGATAAATCTCAATTTTTTTCTAAGGGATAAAGCTCATTATTAAAGAAATAATTAGAATGGTCTCTAATTGGATCATCAATCCATAATGGTCTCTAATTGGATCATTAAGAAAACAATTAGAATGGTCTCTAATTGGATCATCAATCCATAATGGTCTCTAATTGGATCATTAAGAAAACAATTAGAATGGTCTCTAATTGGATCATCAATCCATAATGGTCTCTAATTGGATCATTAAGAAAACAATTAGAATGGTCTCTAATTGGATCATCAATCCATAATGGTCTCTAGTTGGATCATTAAGAAAACAATTAGAATGGTCTCTAATTGGGTCATCAATCCATAATGGATTGAATCATCAATGTGCATAAACTAAAAGCATAGCAAAAGCCATTAATTTGGCCTCAAGCATAGCTTAATCTTGGATTAAGGAAAAGCTTTATGAAAAGCTTCATTTGGATTGAGAATGGGTCATGAGTATGACCATTTCTTGAGTGAGAGAGAGAAATTATAAAAACCATTAGAATTTAAATATAGGTGGAAATTAACTTCTATAGCATTTATTAAATTATGTAACTCTTCACTACTATTCACCAATTAACTTCAATAGCATTTAAAAAAACCATACCAATTAAACTTCTCAAGCTTGAGAGGGGTTGAGAAGAGAGAATCATTGAGAAATCATAGAAAAGATCAAAATTCAATATACTTACCTTATGATTTGCTTGATTCTTTATTCACGGTAGAGGCCCCCAACCAATCAATTGGTTTAGTATGTTGATGGAGCCACCAATGGGGATTGAAGAAAGAGGGAAGTATCAAAAACTAGTGAAATATTAAAGAATTCACAGTTCTTGGCTTAGGTAGAGTAGAGTAACAAGGCATAAGACACTATATATTTTAGCTTAGGTGGAGTAGAGTAACAAAGCATAAGACTCTATCTAATTTGGCTTAGGTGGAGTAGAGTAACAAGCATAAGAGACTATATATTTTGGCTTAGGTGGAGTAGAGTAACAAAGCATAAGAGACTATATTTTGGCTTAGGTGGAGTAGAGTAACAATGCATAAGACATTATATTTTTTTCAACAAGGGGAGGCTTCTATTTATAGGAAAATTTGAGCTCCTAACCAAACAAACTGATTCTAGAATTTTCCAAGTCAGTTTGGTTGAATTTGGACTAGATTTGGACCTAGTTTGGTTACTTTTTGATTCGGTTTGGTTCCATTTTGATTTGGTTTGGTTCAAGAGAGATGAGAGACAAAAATATCACATTATTTTTGAGTTTAAAACTCATTCAAGCATGTGAAATATGCACCTCCTTTAAAGAATTCCCCTTCCTTACATATGTGTCAAAATTTTATTGCTCATAGTTTTTTACTAATAAACCTTGTACATTTTCAACTCTTCATCTTATGTGAAATATGCACCTCCTTTAAAGAACTCCTCTTCCTTACATATGTGTCATAGTTTTTTTTTTACTAATAAACCTTGTACATTTTCAACTCTTCATCTTATGTGAAATATGCACCTCCTTTAAAGAACTCCCCTTCCTTACATATGTGTTTATTTACTAATAAACCTTGTACATTTTCAACTCTTCATCTTATGTGAAATATGCACCTCCTTTAAAGAACTCTTCTTCCTTACATATGTGTTTATTTACTAATAAACCTTGTACATTTTCAACTCTTCATCTTATGTGAGCATTTACTCATTTTTGGGTATCTTCTTTTACAAATTGGATTTATCTCCTCCCTACACATGGATTGATGCTATTGGCCCATAGGAACCTTAATTGGACCATAGTCTAAAGATTTATGAAAATCTAGACCCTTAGGCTAAGGTTCTTTATACCAATTTCCAATTAATTCCAATTGTACATTGGAAAATTCTTTTTAAATTTCTGTTTCAGGGGAACTCATCTGAATTATAAGAGATATTTTTCTATCCAAAAATATTCAAAATCTGAATATTCTCTCTCTAGAATATTTTCTCTCTCTAGGTTAAAACAGCCACAACAAGATCTCTTATATTTTAGAAAAGGAATTGATTACAGGGGAATATACTAGACATCAAAAAGGGGTTGGGGGAGGAATCTTACATTCTACCCCACTTAAAAAACGCGAGATGTCCTCATCTCGCAACTTGGAATAATTTCGCAAGATGCACGAATATGAGACTTAGAGAAAAATTTTAATCACGATTAACCACCAAGAAAAGTCTTAAAGAGAGCAAGATTCAAAATAAGAACAAGATTTAAACTTTATTCATTCACGGGACTTATACAGTAAAGATAGAAGAACTCTTTACACTTCCATAAGCCCGTCCATCATATGGTCACAAAAGCAGTCCTCACAAGCTGCACAAGTATAGGGTAACTCATCTATGGGAATGATTCTGCTGGTTATTGCCGCACCTATCTCAGTGGTATGAGGTGATCTAACAAAAGGACCTCTGAGAGGCAAGCCAAAAACGGGATAAAGGCATATCTTCTCATGAGGAAGAAAACACGCCAGTAAGAAGACCCGCTCAGAAAACCCAAGATGCCTTGATCTCATGACGCAGTAGCATCGAGGACCCAAACCCAAAGCTTCAATAACCATGGCCAAGCGGACATTGTTACGAAAGTGCTGCTGACCCCAGGGTGTTACCCTAGTTATGTTTTGATAGGTCCGCCATTTGGTCTGCGCTACAGAAGTTCCTAGGTGAGGAAAAAGTGAGCGCTCATACTGTTCTATAAAGTCTTTCTTCACAGACTCTCTTGCGTCTTGAAGGTGAGAAATCATCAGGGATAAAACTAATTCCTGTTGCCAAGCCATGAAGGAGATTAAGAAAGAAAGGAGATTGATGGGAGTAAGATTACTGTGAGCGACAAGTAAAAGTTACGACTTATATAGAGGAAGGAGCTAGCGTAACCTAGAAGCCAACGGTAACTTGCCACTGAAGTTTTATCGTCTTTCCATAATTTATGTTTGACACATTTTTCTATAGAAGGCATTAAGAATTTTGAGATGAGGAGATAAAAGAAGCTTGTAGGCTAAGTCACCTACTTTCATTGAATTCAGATATAAAGGTCACAATATCTGGGGGATAACTTCTTATACTCCCCAAGAGATAAAGAACTTCTTTTGGGCCATACTCGAATGAAAACCAAAACCTTGGTATCCAAAACACCGATTCTCACTTCTAAACTCATTGTTCTAAATCCTTAAAATAGGCGTGACTCCTGAGAAGTATTTTAGGAAAAGGGTATTCCTTTTTTTTAAACAGAAACTTTCTTTTATTTTAGAGAGGGAATAATTATAAGATCCGAAAGGAAGATTCTTACTCCTATATACCTCGAAGGCTGGAGAGGAATCTTACATTCTACCCCACTTAAAAAAATGCGAGATGTCCTCATCTCGCCAAGTAGAGGACAACTCTTTTTCTTAAGATCCAATTTATTCTGGGGTTCCTTATATTCTGGTCAACCCAACAGAACACTGGGATAAATATCCCTTATATAGAACTCATTATTAAATAACAATTCATTCAGATCATATCATTCATATCTTTAACATGATAATGGTCCATTAGACCGAAAAGTTTCCTTCGAAACATTCCTCCACGGAAATTTCAGTCAAGCAAGTTCTCAATTTGACATCCCTTAACTTGATCTACCGGTCAAATATTAACAGTAGCAATCTAACAGCACACCCATTAACCTCATAGTGATTTGCTGAATTCATTATCATCATTCTAGTTATGAATATCATCACAGGGATTCGTCCCATTCCCCCTCATTGTGGTTTCATTATATTTCAACTAATTTTTTTAAAAATCAACATTTTTCAATCAGCATTTTCAATCAGCATTTTCAATCAGAATCCAAATCAATTCATCCATTCTCAACAGAGTTAAAAATCATATCAATCACATGCAAAATCATCATCTGGATAGCATTAACGCTTATAATTTCAAGTCTTAGATTTACTCGTATATACTGTCAGTAAAGAGCTGCAGTATACTCTCGGTATATACGGGTAGTCACGGCCCTTGGAATTATAAGGTAAATACTATCATGTCTAGGCCTCAAGCAAGTCGGGGATTCTATATAATTGCGGTACTTCCATCTGAAGACCCAATTACCAAATTACGAGTTTCAGTTTGAATATCAAATTGTATGAATTATATCACACAATTATAACCTTTTTGTGTTTCTTGATAAATTTTTGACATATTTGTCTTCTCAGGTGATCTTTATTAACCAAATGCTCTGATACCAACTGTAGGATCCCTGTTCCCACCGAGCAATGGATTCGGGGTACTGGCAGCGGAAGTAGCACTTCTCGCGCGGGACAGGGGTCCCACACTCGGGGCCTCGCCCACGGATATCCAGATAAGAGACTAATCCGTCGGTTGTTCCAAAACCGAACCCGGAAAAACTTCCTTTACCGGAAAGCACGGGCGATTCCACCAGGATAACTTTTTACTCTAACGTAGTCAAGATCATTTCTGATCGAGATGATCCGATTACATCTATAAGATACTTAGTCAGTTCAAGGAAGAAACTTGCACTTGGATCATTGGGATCAACGCTTTTTTCCCCATTCAAGAGGCACAGCCGTTGATTCCTATCCATAGAACAGTTTCTGTCCGGGATTTATTTTTATTTTTTTCTATCGTAAAAACAAAAGTTTGAGTCTCGATTTACGGATCCATCAGTCCAGCCTAACCCCATCCAATCCCATGGGTTAGCCAACCGCCCAACCACTGTAGTGATGGGATCCAATTAAAAATTTGGTTAGGTTTTGTCCCGGGTACCAAGGAAAAGAGTTCCAAGGCCCCCTAGCCGGATGTTCATGCAAAATAAAACTAGTCACACCACTCACACACCCAATATGAAATTGCCTTTTTCCAACCAGATTCAACCAGTTTAAAACAATCCTTTAATAAAACCATATTATCACCATCTTCCAATTTATCCAATTGATTCTTAATTTCCCATCATTCCTTCATCAGAGTATCTATGGCATCATTGGCAACTAGAACGCTCAGGAGCCGTTTCGATAATTCCTAGCCCATAATACTTGGCAATATAATCACTTAACAAGATGGACTCTCGTTGAAGATCAGCAAGATCAACCAACAGATCCATATAAGGAGCCATGGACTCATCCATTGAAGACCAGCAAGGTCAATCAACCAGATCCATGCTCGATTTCAGAAAACAACTCCAACTCTGTTCCAATATCTTCCTCGACGCACGCGTGGGTATCCTAGGCAACCCAGAGCCCGAGCACCGTATGGTCAGCACCCTCTAGGATCCTTCGCAGGTAACCTAGCGCTTCACGCATAGGCCGCTTCCTTGGCCCCTCATCCACCGTACCGGAAGCTCACCATTTTAATCGCACCGAGGCTGGTCAAGACCTCGGCCGACCTTGCTACGCGAGACGTCCTTCATTGACTCCCCGTCAGCAGTTGCAACTTTACCATCACGACTTTAATCACAAGACGGTCAAAATGCTCCCCCAGCATTCTTGACATAAAACAATCATTTACAAACAGCATTTACAAACAGTATTTACAAACAGTTTACAACACAATTTCTATTTTAACTTTCATTTTTCCACATTATCCTTCATCAATCTACATTACTTATTCCATATTCCATTTATATGTATACTCATCCCATCACATCATTTCTATCTCATCACTTCAGATTCCCTCACATCGCATATCGTATATTCACATCCATACATCCACATCTATATGTGTACATTCACATCTACATGCATACATCTACATCTCTATGCATACATCCACATCCACATTCACATTCACCTCCATACATCTACATCTACATGCATACATCCACATCTCCATTCACATCTACATCTATACATCTACATCTACATGCATCCATCCACCTCCACATCCACATCTACATCTATACATCTACATCTACATGCATACATCCACATCTCCATTCCCATCTACATCTATACATCTACATCTACATGCATCCATCTACCTCCACATCCACATCTACATCTATACATCTACATCTACATGTATACATCCACCTCCACATCCACATCCGTATCTACACATCTACATCTACATGTATACATCCACATCCACATCTATACATCTACATCTACATGCATACATCCTCATCTCCATTCACATCTACATCTATACATCTACATCTACATGTATACATCCACATCCACATCTATACATCTACATCTACATGCATACATCCTCATCTCCATTCACATCTATATCTATACATCTACATCTACATGCATCCATCCACCTCCATATCCACATCTACATCTATACATCTACATCTACATGCATACATCCACATCTCCATGCATAATAAAATTCTTTTAATTAATCTAGGATGATAGTTCCTAGAATATGGTAGGAAGTCCTCTTTTTATGCTTTGAATGAATTTATTTTATGCGTAATTTCTATAAAAATTTTGCCATAGCTCCGCTACTATGATTGATAAATCTCAATTTTTTTCTAAGGGATAAAGCTCATTATTAAAGAAATAATTAGAATGGTCTCTAATTGGATCATCAATCCATAATGGTCTCTAATTGGATCATTAAGAAAACAATTAGAATGGTCTCTAATTGGATCATCAATCCATAATGGTCTCTAATTGGATCATTAAGAAAACAATTAGAATGGTCTCTAATTGGATCATCAATCCATAATGGTCTCTAATTGGATCATTAAGAAAACAATTAGAATGGTCTCTAATTGGATCATCAATCCATAATGGTCTCTAGTTGGATCATTAAGAAAACAATTAGAATGGTCTCTAATTGGGTCATCAATCCATAATGGATTGAATCATCAATGTGCATAAACTAAAAGCATAGCAAAAGCCATTAATTTGGCCTCAAGCATAGCTTAATCTTGGATTAAGGAAAAGCTTTATGAAAAGCTTCATTTGGATTGAGAATGGGTCATGAGTATGACCATTTCTTGAGTGAGAGAGAGAAATTATAAAAACCATTAGAATTTAAATATAGGTGGAAATTAACTTCTATAGCATTTATTAAATTATGTAACTCTTCACTACTATTCACCAATTAACTTCAATAGCATTTAAAAAAACCATACCAATTAAACTTCTCAAGCTTGAGAGGGGTTGAGAAGAGAGAATCATTGAGAAATCATAGAAAAGATCAAAATTCAATATACTTACCTTATGATTTGCTTGATTCTTTATTCACGGTAGAGGCCCCCAACCAATCAATTGGTTTAGTATGTTGATGGAGCCACCAATGGGGATTGAAGAAAGAGGGAAGTATCAAAAACTAGTGAAATATTAAAGAATTCACAGTTCTTGGCTTAGGTAGAGTAGAGTAACAAGGCATAAGACACTATATATTTTAGCTTAGGTGGAGTAGAGTAACAAAGCATAAGACTCTATCTAATTTGGCTTAGGTGGAGTAGAGTAACAAGCATAAGAGACTATATATTTTGGCTTAGGTGGAGTAGAGTAACAAAGCATAAGAGACTATATTTTGGCTTAGGTGGAGTAGAGTAACAATGCATAAGACATTATATTTTTTTCAACAAGGGGAGGCTTCTATTTATAGGAAAATTTGAGCTCCTAACCAAACAAACTGATTCTAGAATTTTCCAAGTCAGTTTGGTTGAATTTGGACTAGATTTGGACCTAGTTTGGTTACTTTTTGATTCGGTTTGGTTCCATTTTGATTTGGTTTGGTTCAAGAGAGATGAGAGACAAAAATATCACATTATTTTTGAGTTTAAAACTCATTCAAGCATGTGAAATATGCACCTCCTTTAAAGAATTCCCCTTCCTTACATATGTGTCAAAATTTTATTGCTCATAGTTTTTTACTAATAAACCTTGTACATTTTCAACTCTTCATCTTATGTGAAATATGCACCTCCTTTAAAGAACTCCTCTTCCTTACATATGTGTCATAGTTTTTTTTTTACTAATAAACCTTGTACATTTTCAACTCTTCATCTTATGTGAAATATGCACCTCCTTTAAAGAACTCCCCTTCCTTACATATGTGTTTATTTACTAATAAACCTTGTACATTTTCAACTCTTCATCTTATGTGAAATATGCACCTCCTTTAAAGAACTCTTCTTCCTTACATATGTGTTTATTTACTAATAAACCTTGTACATTTTCAACTCTTCATCTTATGTGAGCATTTACTCATTTTTGGGTATCTTCTTTTACAAATTGGATTTATCTCCTCCCTACACATGGATTGATGCTATTGGCCCATAGGAACCTTAATTGGACCATAGTCTAAAGATTTATGAAAATCTAGACCCTTAGGCTAAGGTTCTTTATACCAATTTCCAATTAATTCCAATTGTACATTGGAAAATTCTTTTTAAATTTCTGTTTCAGGGGAACTCATCTGAATTATAAGAGATATTTTTCTATCCAAAAATATTCAAAATCTGAATATTCTCTCTCTAGAATATTTTCTCTCTCTAGGTTAAAACAGCCACAACAAGATCTCTTATATTTTAGAAAAGGAATTGATTACAGGGGAATATACTAGACATCAAAAAGGGGTTGGGGGAGGAATCTTACATTCTACCCCACTTAAAAAACGCGAGATGTCCTCATCTCGCAACTTGGAATAATTTCGCAAGATGCACGAATATGAGACTTAGAGAAAAATTTTAATCACGATTAACCACCAAGAAAAGTCTTAAAGAGAGCAAGATTCAAAATAAGAACAAGATTTAAACTTTATTCATTCACGGGACTTATACAGTAAAGATAGAAGAACTCTTTACACTTCCATAAGCCCGTCCATCATATGGTCACAAAAGCAGTCCTCACAAGCTGCACAAGTATAGGGTAACTCATCTATGGGAATGATTCTGCTGGTTATTGCCGCACCTATCTCAGTGGTATGAGGTGATCTAACAAAAGGACCTCTGAGAGGCAAGCCAAAAACGGGATAAAGGCATATCTTCTCATGAGGAAGAAAACACGCCAGTAAGAAGACCCGCTCAGAAAACCCAAGATGCCTTGATCTCATGACGCAGTAGCATCGAGGACCCAAACCCAAAGCTTCAATAACCATGGCCAAGCGGACATTGTTACGAAAGTGCTGCTGACCCCAGGGTGTTACCCTAGTTATGTTTTGATAGGTCCGCCATTTGGTCTGCGCTACAGAAGTTCCTAGGTGAGGAAAAAGTGAGCGCTCATACTGTTCTATAAAGTCTTTCTTCACAGACTCTCTTGCGTCTTGAAGGTGAGAAATCATCAGGGATAAAACTAATTCCTGTTGCCAAGCCATGAAGGAGATTAAGAAAGAAAGGAGATTGATGGGAGTAAGATTACTGTGAGCGACAAGTAAAAGTTACGACTTATATAGAGGAAGGAGCTAGCGTAACCTAGAAGCCAACGGTAACTTGCCACTGAAGTTTTATCGTCTTTCCATAATTTATGTTTGACACATTTTTCTATAGAAGGCATTAAGAATTTTGAGATGAGGAGATAAAAGAAGCTTGTAGGCTAAGTCACCTACTTTCATTGAATTCAGATATAAAGGTCACAATATCTGGGGGATAACTTCTTATACTCCCCAAGAGATAAAGAACTTCTTTTGGGCCATACTCGAATGAAAACCAAAACCTTGGTATCCAAAACACCGATTCTCACTTCTAAACTCATTGTTCTAAATCCTTAAAATAGGCGTGACTCCTGAGAAGTATTTTAGGAAAAGGGTATTCCTTTTTTTTAAACAGAAACTTTCTTTTATTTTAGAGAGGGAATAATTATAAGATCCGAAAGGAAGATTCTTACTCCTATATACCTCGAAGGCTGGAGAGGAATCTTACATCCCTATCTATTGCATCCACATCTATTACGGCTTCTAATTCCAAGTGTCTAGATAAGGTCAATGGCATAGGGTTTCACACCTGGCAAAACAAAGGTCAAGGGCCATTTAATGAGAAAGAACCTATGGAGCTTAGTCAAACCACAAGTAGAAGGAGAGGGAGAATGAGTTGTCACTAGAGCTACCACCGTTACTTTGCAAGCAAAGGATGAATATGAATAAGCTTTAGGGATAATAATTACAGCATTAGATGATAATTTTATACATTATATAGATGATGCTGACACTACAACTCAAGCTTGGGAAACACTTGAGAAAATCTTTGGTGCTAAAGCAAAGCATTCTAAGATTAGTCTTAAAATGGAACTCTATGGACTCACAATATAAGCAAATGAAGGAGTGGCTTCACTCATCAATAGGTTAAAGAGTCTTATGACGCAACTTGTGTATGTCCAATGTCTTGTACCTAATGAAGATGTTGTTGCCATCTTGTTGAAGACTATGCCTTCAAAATTTGATCAACTTGTCACTGTGCTTAAAGAGAAGGAACCTATTCCTTCTTTGGAAAGTGTGATAAACTCTTTGCAGGAAGAAAGAAAAAACAAATCAAAGACTTTCAAGAAGATGCCTATGCCATCTCCACCATCAACAACAAGAAGAAATGTGCAACCTGTGGGAGGACTAATCACCAAACAAAGGATTGCTTCACCCAACAACCCTTGTGTGCACTATGGAAAGACAAATCATCCATCACAAAGATGTTATCTCAAGGACAATAACAAAGAGAAGGTCCACACTGTTGAAGAAAATCACTTTGTAGAAGTCGCCGATATTGTTGGACCTGGAGATGATGATGATTCCTATGCTTTGTAAAAAGTTGTCACTGTCCACTCTTGTATGGTCAAAAAGCCTTAGTTGTTTTCTTTCCCTTGTTGTTTGTAAAGAGTACTCAAACCTTGTTATTGTATGGTTGAGACTCTAATGTATAAAGGGGGGATGTTGTTAGGCTCAAAACTTTTACTAGAGTGTCAAGTTTGGCTTAAGGGGGGTGTTAGAAATATAAGCCCAACTTGTCCCTTAGCCATAAAACAAATGTGCATAGGATGAAATGCTAGCCTAAGCTAAAATCAAAGTGTGTAGCATCACTCCACATGTCCATCCATATGTCAAGGGGCATCCCTACATCAAAGGAGTTGTGGAGCATCTTTAGGAGAAGCATCTAGCTCATATACATCATCTCAGTGATGTCATCTAGGATTGGATCCAAAGGCTATATAAAGCCCATGTAGCACTCACATTGGTTATGAAGCAATGCAGTTATTTTTTGAAAAGATGCAGGGGGGAGGAGAGCTTGAGCTCTTGCAAGCACACACACACACTCACAAAACCCTAATAGAGAACACACAAGGTGAGAGGCTGAAAATCTTCTTCTTCTCTACTCAACACTCAACACACCATATACAAGAATAAGAGTACACAATAATATGGAAGGTACTCAACCAATACATACACGGGTTCTCTATAGTGTGAACCCGACTAAATGAGCTGGCGCTATAACTATGCCAGTCTCTAGAATGGCTGTCACACAGCCTGTCATCCCACTGGCCGCATATCACCCAAGATCTCACCAACCATGCCAGTGGTGTAAGTGCGGGGCCTATCCCCCAGGCGGGTCATCAGTGTCCACCGCCTCACTAGACGAGCTCGATATCTCAACACTCCCCCTCAAGCTCAACTCCATCTCATGCACACCAAGCGAATCCCTGAATCTGCGGAGCTTCTCTGTACCCAATGCTTTGGTGAAGATGTCAGCTACCTGATCCTCTGTGCTGACATAAACAAGGTCAAGGTCTCCTGCCAAGACCTTCTCTCTGACGAAGTGGTAGTGGACCTCTATGTGCTTCGTACGAGCATGAAAGACTGGGTTCCTGGCCAACTGTATACTGCTAATGTTGTCACAGAAAATGACAACTTGTCTATCCACTGATAGACCCAAATCTGCAAGTAGCTTTCTCAACCAAGCTACCTCACATGCTGCCATAGCAGCTCCTCTGTACTCGGCCTCTGTACTCGATAGAGCAACCGTAGGCTGCTTCTTGCTACTCCAAGTCACAGCAGCACTCCCCAAAGAAAACATGAATCCACTGGTAGATCTTCTGTCTGAGATACTACCAGCCCAATCAGCATCTGTGTACCCATGTACACATATCTCTGTCCCAGTCTCATAGAATAGTCCACAATGTAAAGTAGACTTCACATACCTCAGTATGCGTCTCACTGCATCCAAATGCAGTTTCCGTGGAACCTGCATAAACTGACTCACCAACCCAACAGCATAGCTCAAATCTGGTCTGGTGATCGTCATGTAGATCAAACTTCCTACTATGCTCCTGTACATAGTAGGATCCTCCAAGATCTCTCCTGAATCTGCACTCAACTTGCCATTCTGATCCAATGGAACAGAAATAGGCTTACAGCCTGTCATACCATACTTGGACAACATGTCCAAGCCATACTGTCTCTGCAGTAATCCAATACCATGTGGTGACCTAATCACCTCAATGCCCAAGAAATATCTGAGCTCCCCCAGATCCTTCATCTCGAACTTCTGTCTAAGCAAGATCTTTACATCAAAGATCTTTGCATCATGGTCCCCCGTAATGATCAAGTCATCTACATAGATGACAACAAGCACAACCCCTCTATCACCATGTCTCACATACAATGAGAAATCTGCATTGGCTACATGAAAGCCAATAGTGACAAGATATTCAGAAATCTTGTCAGACCATGCTCTTGGTGCTTGCTTTAAGCCATACAAGGCTTTCTTCAACCTGCAAACATGCTCGGGGTGACCCTCATCCTCATAACCAGGTGGCTGCAACATATACACCTCTTCTTGCAAATCCCCATGCAAGAATGCATTCTTTACATCCATCTGATGTAAAGACCATTGCTTTGACGCAACCACTGCGATCACAACTCTCACCGTTGCCATCTTGGCAACTGGGCTGAAAGTTTGCTCATAATCAATCCCATATGTCTGCGCATATCCTTTGGCTACCAACCTAGCCTTGTACCTGTTTATGCTTCCATCACTGTTATGTTTAACTTTGTACACCCACTTGCATCCAATGGCTTTCTTGCCTTCAGGCAATTGCACTAAATCCCAAGTTCCATTTCCATATAGTGCATCCATCTCCTCATCCATAGCTTTCTCCCAACACACATTTCCAACAGCCTCATCAATGCATGTGGGCTCTACAACCTGCACAACCTTTGCCATATATGCATAGTGATGTGCCACATAACCATCATATGTAAATCTCTGCACAGGGTTCTTCACTCTCCCTGATCTTCATAGCTTTTCATTCATGGCTTTCATAGCCTTCTTTACACCAGGTGTTCTCATAGCTGGGATCCCAAGCTCCTCGTCAAGGCTCATATCTGAGCCACTAGACTCTCCATCAACATGAGAATGCCCTGCAGAAATGTCAGGCATACCAAGGGGCTCAACCACTTTCTCTTTTCCTTTACGTGATGTACTAATCACATTTGCAGGGCTGGTATTATGACGCAGCCTGCCACTCCATGGTCTATCAACAGACCCACTAGATGAGGACTCTCCTGGTCCACTCAAAGACTGTGATTGCTGACCTGCATTCTGTGCAACCACACTTCCACTCACATCAGCCCCAACAGCTTCTTTTTCAGCAGCATACCAGCTGCTCATCTCATCAAAGACAACATCCCTGCTTACCCTCAGCTCACGTGTAGCAGGGTTATAACACCTGTATCCCTTTTGCTCAAGGGAATATCCAATAAACACACATTTTTCAGCTTTCGGGTCCAGCTTAGTTCTCAGCTCATCTGGCACATGCACATATGCAATGCATCCAAAGACTTTCAGATGAGACAAATCAGGTTTTCTGCCAGTAAACTTCTCCTCTGGAGTTACATCATGTATGGCTGCAGTTGGAGTCCTGTTCATGATGTATACTGCTGTAGAAACAGCCTCAGCCCAATAGCAATGCGACATATTCTTCTCTTCCATCAATGCTCGCGCAATCTCAGCAATGTGCCTGTTTTTCCGCTCAGCAACTCCATTTTGCTGCGGAGTGTATCTGCATGTATACTGTCTCCGAATACCATTCTTCTTCAAGAATTCAGAGAACTCATTGGAGAAGTACTCTCCCCCTCCATTTGACCTTAGGCACTTTATATATTTCCCTGTTTGCTTTTCAACCAAAACTCTGAAATTCTGAAAGTGAGTGAACACCTCACTTTTCTCTTTCATGAAATATACCCACACTTTCCTTGTGTGGTCATCAATGAAAGTCACATAGTACCTGCAGCCTCCCATAGATATGGTCTTCGTAGGACCCCATACATCTGAATGCACAACATCTAGTGCATTTCTGCTCACATATCTGTTACGTGGAAACACATGCTTTGTTTGCTTCCCAAATTGGCATGCTTCACATATTTTCTGCATACCTTCCACTTTAAATTTTGGCAGCCCTGTCACAATTCCTTTTGTCTGCATAGACTTCAATCTCTGCACATTCACATGTCCAATTCGTTTATGCCATATGTCTTGTCATGTGGTTTGAAGCGCCTGAATCCACATACCATACATTATCTTTTTGTGCTGCATCAACATTTTCAGACATGGCATTCACAACATGCTGCATAACAAACAACCTTTCATTATCCTCATTATTTCTGCTTGAGGATGCATAGTTGTTTTGCTGCACTTTCCCATTTTGCATGTCAGCCTGCTTCTTATAACATTCTGACTGCACATGTCCAGGCTTACCACAATAATAGCATTCACGTGCATCATTATATTGCCTTTGCCAATTTCCACGGCCTCTTTGACTCCCCCTGCCTCTGAATTTGCCTCTTCCACCTGCGTGCTGTTGTTGTTGTTGTTGATTCTGGGACTGTTGTTGCTGCTGCTGCTGCTGGCCATAATTTTGATTACCTGTTCGGCCACCTCCTTGACCGCGTCCACGGCCTCCTCTACCTCGTCCTCTTCCTGAACTCGTGTAGAAGGCCTGTTGCTCTGAACTGTTTTTGCTTTGTGAAGACTGCTGGTCTTCACCCAGGTTCTTCTCTTCGATAATCAGCATAGACACCAAATCTGTAAAGTTGGGAATGTTTTCCCGAGTCTGAATAGACGTCTTGAACGCCTTGTATTGTGGCCCGAGACCACGTAGACAGACTTCCACCTTGTCATCATCATCTACTGACACACCAATAGATGCAAGGGATTCCACAATACCCTTTATCTTCAACGCATAGTCATTCACAGACATGCTCTTTTTCTCCAAATCTGTAAAGTTGGGAATGTTTTCCCGAGTCTGAATAGACGTCTTGAACGCCTTGTATTGTGGCCCGAGACCACGTAGACAGACTTCCACCTTGTCATCATCATCTACTGACACACCAATAGATGCAAGGGATTCCACAATACCCTTTATCTTCAACGCATAGTCATTCACAGACATGCTCTTTTTCTCCACAGTATGAAGTTCATTCTTCAACGCAGTCCGAAGGACTGTATAGTTGCCCTATAGCTTTACTCCCGCGAAAAAAGCTCCTCAATCAGAGATCGTTTGCCGGTGCCTCCCGTAGAGCTCCCGACAAGGGTGTAGTCACCAACACAATAGGGAAG
Organism: Cibotium barometz; assembly: GCF_041138505.1. NCBI lineage: Eukaryota > Viridiplantae > Streptophyta > Polypodiopsida > Cyatheales > Cibotiaceae > Cibotium > Cibotium barometz. The sequence continues at coordinate 47,335,843 of NC_141085.1, read as the reverse complement.
AGTAGTTGAAGCTCTTACCCTCGTACCGCTTCCTGTGGTTCTCTTGCTTGCAGCTCAGCCTTTGCACGAACCAGGCTCTGATACCATGAAAAGATGCAGGGGGGAGGAGAGCTTGAGCTCTTGCAAGCACACACACACACTCACAAAACCCTAATAGAGAACACACAAGGTGAGAGGCTGAAAATCTTCTTCTTCTCTACTCAACACTCAACACACCATATACAAGAATAAGAGTACACAATAATATGGAAGGTACTCAACCAATACATACACGGGTTCTCTATAGTGTGAACCCGACTAAATGAGCTGGCGCTATAACTATGCCAGTCTCTAGAATGGCTGTCACACAGCCTGTCATCCCACTGGCCGCATATCACCCAAGATCTCACCAACCATGCCAGTGGTGTAAGTGCGGGGCCTATCCCCCAGGCGGGTCATCAGTGTCCACCGCCTCACTAGACGAGCTCGATATCTCAACATTTTTCATATTATGAGCAGCTCAAATCTCTTCCCACCTTGATTTGTTTCAGTCATCTTCTCCTTTGTTGATTGACTCACATTGAGATATCATCTTAGGTGGAGAAAGTATGCCCTATAGTGTGATGTTAACTGCATTAACAATTGGTATCAGAGAAAGTTCTCTTGGCTCTTACCCCCTTGTTATCTTCTTCTTAAGTTTCTCTTTTGATTGTCTTAAATTGAGCTATCCTCTTAGGAAGAGAAGGTATACTCTATAGTGTGATATTAACTACGCTAACATAATTCTTACATGTTTTTGGGCATTTGGGGGCTTGCTTACATACTATAAGGTTTCTCTAGACCTCCAAAGGGAGTGTCAGTTTGAACTACCTTTGCCTGATTTTGGGTTTTCTGCACTACAACAACATTTGGTGTGTAGATAGGGTCATTATCAACTTTGACATCACATCTTTGAGCTCATCATCAATAGCATTGTCAGCACTATCATCAATTTATGTATTCTTACTAAGTAATATTTTCACACTCTACACTTTGCCATTTTTTCATACACTTTGCAAGTTTCCTTCATTCATCAATGATCTACTGGCAAGGCCTTCTCCATTGCATTTTTTACTGGGCATTGACAATATCTTCTAGGCAATTAAGATATTTGCATTTTTTACTAGGCATTGACAATATCTTCTAGGCAGTTAAGATATTTGCATTTGGTGTCAGAGATTAGTTACTTGTAGGTGAAAATGGTAGGCACTAATGTATTTAGGATGCTTTCCATTGAGGATGAGCTTGACGGGACAAACTACCCGTTGTGATCCTATATGACACGTCATGTATTGATTACCAAAGGGTTTTGGAATGTTGTCATTGCATTGGGACATGCCTTGCTTTGGTGTGACTTGTGAATGTGCAAAGTCCTTGAGCATGATGAGGATTTTGTTAAATTTTCTTTTCTCACTCTAGGAGAGTTGTATCTTTGTGCTTCATCCTTGGTACCTAGATTTGGCTTCTTCCTTAGTAATCTCCTTGGGCTATTAGTAGTGAACTTTGAGCTTGTCACTCATCAACTTTCATTGGCATCTTTAGGATACTCTCCTTTGGAACCCACACCTATTGAGGCTTTCTATTCTTAGGTTTTACTTGTTCAGTGGGTTTATGATGAGTAGGCTTCCTTGTTCTCTTCGATACCCACACTTGTTTTATTTGGTTCTTTGGCACTTTCTAAGAAATTAAGGTAGCAGGATTGGAGGTTTTGGTTGCTGGCCTTTGGTTTCTCCTGCAGTGTCTCCTTGGTTTTCAATGAGGCTTCTCCTCCTTTGGTTGGGCTTTTGGCTTCTTGGATTTTGGTTTTAAGGGATGTGGTGAGGGTTGATTGGATGAGGCCTTGAGTTTATAGATGATTACACTTATCATCTTGACATAACAAACTTGTAGGAATGTCAGTAACTTCTAGATCTCTATAGAGATCTATCCAGGCTATCCTTCAGCAAGAAGAATGCTCACCATTCGTGTGTTAGCTTGATTGTGGCCACCCTCATGGTCCAATCTATGATGAAGATGTGTTTGGCAATCCATCCCCTTGCAAGGATGGTCTCTTTAGGCATTCTACTTGTAGTTATAATGAAAAAAACTACCTTCCACTAGGTAAGAATTGATGTGGAACTTAAGCTTTTACATCCCTTTGCATTCATTATAAAGGCTTGAGATTGTTTATATTGGAGCTTTGGTTAGATCAAAGGTAGGTTTCCCTATTGAGACCCAAGTCTTATATGACATTAAAGCTTGTATCCAATAAAGCAAGTTTGGCTACAATTTGTGTGTTCACACAGGGAAGTCTAGGCGGCAAAGCCTTGTGGGTTTCTCTAGTGAGACCCAAGTATCATATGACATTAAGTTTCTTCCTAGTCCTATATACAATAAATAAAGTTTGGTTATGGTTTGTGTGTTCACGCGGGGAAGTCTAAGCAAATCTTTGCTTGTTTGACCTCTTCCTCCTCATTATGCATTTTAGCCATGTGGATAGGTATAATACCTCTCCTTTGCTTTTCTTTTTCTACTTAGGCTTTAGCTTCCCATTGGCCTCATCTCTTCATCTTAGCCTCCTATTTTTTATTCTATGCAGCCTTGTGAATAGACAGCTTGAAGTTGTTCATAGGACAATGGCTCATAATTTTCTAAGTTTTCTCTCATTAAGGAATCATTCCCTCTAGACTTCATCAAGGATTTGTAGGCATGTTTCCCCTCTAGCCTGTGTGTTCATGTTGCCCCTCCAGCCCATGAGTTCATATATTCTCAAAGGACCCATCCCTCCTCTCAACTTCGATTTCCTTTTATTTTTCTTGAGGTGATTTCCTTGAACTCTTGGTTTTGATATTGGCATCGAACCATCTGCTTTTCCTTCTCTTTTTCTTGGCATATATGCCCACCACCTGAGTGTAGCCTTGCTTCATCAAGTTTCTCAAGCTCTATGAGTTGTTCATATAACTCATTGCCCATCCATTCCATTTTCTTTGCTACCCTCAAGGTTGGAGTATAGTATCAAGTCAAAAGGCTAGGTTGTATGGTGTAGTGCCTATTGAGGTTTTGTAAGCAACTCTGTAAGACCATAAAGTGAATGTAAGCTTATGCTCCAACAATGCTTTGACTATTTTTGTAAGCACAATTCATAGGATCTTGTTCATGCATTTAGCTTATCCATTTGTTTATGGATAGCACATGGAAGACTTATAGTGTACTACCATCAGTTCTTCTAAGACAAAAACTACCACATGACTTAAGAAATTGGACCCTTGGTCGCTAATTAGCTCCAGAGGACATCCAAATCTAGTGAGTGATGATGTGCTCATAAATGAACTTTGAGGTCATTTCCACAAGTGCTTTTACTGTGGCCTTAGCCTAAGCCCACTTGGTTACATAGTGGATAGCCACAATAATGTATTGCAATTGTGTGCTTTTCATAAGCTAGGTTAATCGGTCTTACGAAGTCAATGCCCCATTTGGCAAAAGGTATTATGAACATAACTAGTTGTAATGGAATCCTATACTTTTGTTGTGGAATGCACTGGCACTCATTCGCAATGTTTTGATGTATTCCATTGCATCACCAAAGAGTGTCGGCCACCACAGTCCTACATATAAGATTTTTATTATTGTGATGTCTCCGGGGTGGCTCGTGCTTCAGCTTGTTCAAGAATATCAATGTACTTATCTTCACATATGCAAGTCTTATGACATCATCTTTCTCTCTCCTGTAGAGTTGTCCTAAAATGAGAGTGTAGGACCTTCATTAATTGATGTTTTCTTCTTAGGGACATGGTCACATCTAAGGGAACCCCATTTCTCAAGTAATAAGAAATCCTGTAACTCCACCTCAGCACTAAGCTTATTTGAAATAGATACGCATTTAAAAGATCATCCTCAACCTATGTTGAGCCCTCCCCATTGGAAATTCTTAACAGGTGATCAACTATGACATGAGGCATTCCTTTGTGAACTGACACCATGAAATCGAATTCAAGAAGAAGACATTCACAAGGTAAAGTAAAGGCTAATGGTCTACAAAGAATATAAACTTGTTGGCCAAAAGATAATAAAAAAACTTCTTTACTGGATAATGAGATGTGATAATGCTTAATCAAGTAGAGGATTAGTATTTAGTGCATGAGATAACATTATTATGATCATTAAAAAAGGATTAAGCAAGATCATTACCACCAAGCATTAAAAAAATGCTTATGTAGAAGATCTACAGTAGAATCTCCGTCTACAATCAACTTGGCATTGGAAATTGGCTACACCATTTGGCAAGCCCTTTTAGGGGAAGGTAGAGCACCTTGGGGTGCACTTGTAGCTCAGAAGAATTGACGCAATTGCTTTTGTGGAGAGAGAACAAAGCTCTGCCAGCAGCCGCCTATTCAGAAACCGTGATGATTTGGCGGAAATGGCCGTGTCGGGTCGAACCACAACGAAATCAAATAATTGAAGTGATGGTGACCTGCGCTTTGAGTAAAGGAAGATTCCTTTTGAAGAAATTGTGCCATGATATTGCTTGTAGAAGGTGGTGGAAGCCCTGCAGGTAGGTGTTATTTTGGAAAAGCCTATTTTGACTCCACTAATGGTGGGTGATTAATAACTTAATAAATATGCTAAGTAACTAATAAATTAACTTAATGAGGGCCTTGGGAATGTAATTGGCTCTGATACCATGAAAGAAATCAAGGTGGGAAGAGATTTGAGCTGCTCATAATATGAAAAATAGCTGCATTGCTTCATAATCAATGTGAGTGCTACATGGGCTTTATATAGCCTTTGGATCCAATCTTGGATGACATCATTAATGATGTAGATGAGCTAGATGCTTCTCCTAAAGATGCTCCACAACTCCTTTGATGTAGGGATGCCTCTTCACATATGGATGGACATGTGGAGTGATGCTACACACTTTGATTTTAGCTTAGGCTAACATTTCATCCTATGCACATTTGTTTTATGGCTAAGGGACAAGTTGGGCTTATATTTCTAACAATGACAAGGGGGTGAGAGCCAAAAGAACCTTCTTTGATACCAATTGTTGAATTAGAGATCAAGGTAGCAACATACTTATAGATGTAACAAGCAAGGAGAGATAGAGAGAAGCACAACACTCAAAGTAGATTGATGAGAATGAGTGAAGTATAAGTGAAGTGACATGATAAGGTCACTTACACACACACATAAGAGTGTATGTACACACTTAAAAGAGTGTGTACATATACTTGGGGGCTTGGGAGAAAAAACTTGCTAAAGAGGGAAAAAGTGACTTGGCCCATTATTAGCCTATGTCCACACATGACTACCACATAAATGGCTATAAGAGAACCATATAACCATGAAAATAAATCCACAAAAATAAATACAATAACATTTAAATCTTAACAACCACAAAACTTAATGCACCACATGTAGTATGTTTGTGGTGGCCAATTTTGCTTTGACTATCTTGGGGTTCTCTCAAATCTTTAAATGCCTTTTACCTAGATCCTTAAAAAAAGGAAGCCCATGTTTGTCTTCCTTACTACCAAATCTCCAAGAACTACTAGTGCATCTTCAATTTCCACTACACTCCCAATGCATTAGCAAATTGTAAAGTTGAAGGAGTCTTCCCACCATCCGAACCATAGTCGTTGTTGTTGATGTGGAGTTTGAGCAAGCATGTCAGAGAGTAAGCAAGAATGAGGCAAGAATGTGTTAGGCAAATCTTCCTCTTAAAAGGATTTGAAGCAAGCAAAGGTGGATCAAGGAAGGATGCAAGAAGACAATTTGGAATCCTTGAGGTAATCTTGGCGGTAGAGCTTTACATGGAGCACACAAACCAACATTATTGTTTGTGATGAATCAGCTTGAAGCCACAACCAGAGAGAACTCGGCACAGTTACAAGTCCTTTGAATATGCTTGGTCGCCTTGGAGCCAACATAAGACATCAAAGTCTATGAGCTCTCACATGTAAAATTTGACACCTATGAGGCCAAGGTCTAGCAGCTCATGGAAGATGTCTATGCCAAATACTTTTAAAGAGAAATTCTTCTGACTTCTCATGGATCCAAATTGTGGATAGAAAACTTACAAAAGAAACAATTGGATAATGGTGTCGACAGTATGAAAGAAACAATGATATGATGGTGCCAATGGATCTAGAGGGAAATCCAAAGGCCAGTCCAATGTTATGACTTCTCAAATTGCCAAGGTCAACACCTAATCACACAAACAAATAAATGAAAGTGAGTAGCAGTTGCCTTGGAACTATATGCCATTATGTTTGGGAAACAACAATTGTTTGAGAGTAGAAAAATGTGTATGTTTAGAGAGTTTAAGAAGTGTATGATGAAAATATCACTTTGAAGATGGCTAAGTGGAGAAAAGTAATGGTAAAACGATTGAGCAATAGACAATGATTGGAGAGTAGGCACATGTGTATGTTGAGAGAGTTTAAAAACTATATGATGAAAATCTCACTTTGAAGATGGCTAAGAGGATAAAAGTAAAGCTAAATTAATTGAGTAATAGAGAAAGATTTTATAGAAGAAAACTTAATCTCAATTGTTCGAGAGCAAAACATGTGTATGTCGAGAGAGTTTAAGAATCATATGATGACGATCTCACTTTAAAGATGGCTAAGTGGAGAAAAGTAAAGCTGAAATGATAGAGCAATAGAGAAAGATTTTAAAAAAGAAAACTCAATCTAGTGTAGAGCTCCGAGCTAGGATAAAGATGGAAAACTCAATCCAGTGAGAAAAGATAAAGATTTTAAAGAAGAAAACTCATTCCGGTGTAGATCTAATTTCGAGCTACTGTGGACAAGCCATAATGAATATGAAGCAACAATTAATCAAATGAAGACAGAGCATATGCAGAGGAGTTGCACATTGTCCAATGCTCCAAAACTTTAATGAAAGAGTGAGGAATCTCCAGATGTTGCATATTTATTCACTATTCTACTAAAACTTTTAGAAATAAATAATTTACAATTTCCACTTAAATGGAATTCTACAAAGCTGATAGTGAAACATAAGGATATGAAGCCATTGGCTGATCGATCTCCTATTCCAGATTCTAAAGGCCCAACATTAGGATTTTGCCACCGTAGAGACAGACTCCTTCACCTCCAATTCATAGTCAAGATCATGGTGGTCGGTGAAGAAGTGTAGTATTATTACCCTGACTATATGGTTAGAGCACTGAAGACTGCCAAACAATAGATCTAGAGCAACTTGAAGTCTTAGAGCCGGATTGGGACCACATTCTTTTATAGAATATCTTGATAATAAAATATATTTGTAGAGATTTCTTCATCCACGTGCTAATGTTATAGATATTATTATTAGACATCACAAAATGTGCAACTATGTTGGTTTGACCTTTGTCCGCCGTGTGGCGCGGGGTGCACAACCCACTAGTTGTGCAGGTGTTAGCCTAAAATATGACCCTTAGTATTCATTTCAGTTTCCATTCTAGTTTTAAATATCAAACTTTGTAATTGAATAAACAATGCCACTTTATATCACATGGATATATTCTTGTAAGCGAAAAGCACAAATGGATCAATACAAAGAAATACAGAGATATACATATATTCATTCATCAATGGAATGGTGTATTCATCAATGGAATGATTGTTGTCTACAATATGTTAATTGGGTTTGTGTAATTTTTTGTTTACTATTTGATTAATATGTTAATTATCACATGTCGGTTAATCCACCAACATATGACAAAGTGCAAATGGATCAATACAAAGAAATATAGAGATATGCAAATGAGCTATATTGCACACTTGTTCAATATGTTGGAGATGACTTCAGCATATGGAATGATTGATGTTTACAATATGTCGATTAGATTTGTGTATTTTTTTTTCTATATGTTAATTATCCCATGTCGGTTAATCCACCAAAGGCAACTCCTATATTATGCTCATTGCATGTGTTTGAGAAAGCAAGACACTTCCCACTGCCATACTCAATGCCCAATCAATGCAACCAATAGGTGCAATGCAACTCCTAAATTGTCCTCATTGTGCATGTCTTCATCGAGAAACCATAACACTTCTCAATGCCATAGACAATGCCTAATCAATGTAAATAGTAGGTGCAAAACTACATCCAACATCATCCTTTAGCACTTTCTATACTAATCAAAGGTGCCCACTGCTATTTTGACTCTAGCACTTTCTATACTAATCAAAGGTGCCTACTAATGTTTTGACGCTACACTTACTGCACAAATTGTACATTGTTAATGCATCCTTAATATGGACAAAATGAGGCTTAGAGAGGGATATCTAAGGGTCCGTGAAGTACCCTTACCTTCACCTCTATTACTTTTTGGCTATTTCCTACATATGCTGCACAATTTGTACAAGTTATTGCATCCCAATATTGCACAACTTTGGACAAGTTATTGCATCCCAATATGGAAAAAATGAGTCTTAGAGAGGGATATTAAAAAGGGTTTGAGTCTTAGAGAGGGATATTAAGGGTTTAAGAAGTAATCTTGCCTCCACCACCCCTTTAGCTATACTAGCTCTACACCACTCCAATCAACCGAGTGGTGATTGAGGAGGAACCTGAAGGTGAGGATGTGGAATGTATATAAATATATTGAGGTTGTAGAGATGCAAGATCACTAGTTTTGGTGCATAATTATTACTTAATAAAAAATGACATATGTTCCACTAATATGCAAGTTGTAGCACAACCAAAAGGGAGAGACACAACAAACATGCAACTGCTAGAATGTTACCATTGTCAAGGCTGCCCTTATTAATTTGCAAGGTGTCTAACCAAAAGGATGCTTATAAACCTATGCAACTCTTATAAACACCCTAGTGTATGGTTGTGGAATTGAGCACATATATTAAGATTGTGGAATTGAGCACATATATTAAGATTGTTCCATGTACTAACACTACTCTAGACCTTATATTTATTACTAGCCTAAACCTGCTTAGTGTGTAAAATATGTTCATAAAATTAGGGTCTTTGCTATCATTGATTTCAAGGTCGAAAATATAAAAATTCATTTTTAATAAATGGTCAAATTTAAACCACTGTAATGGAGGGATCTAGGAAGTGAAATTTGAAGGTTAGCAAGCTCAGAAAATTATCCATGTCCACTCTAGTACATTTACATATTTAAAAGGGTAGCACTAGAATATATTGAGCCCTTATTTTCCAAGTGTATTCGTTATGAAGCATAAACCCCCACTTTTGAATAACACCACAACCTTTAGATTTGTTGACTTGCATGATAATAAAAAATGAAAGAAAGATTTATCCTATCAATGGCTACACATCTTTGCACACATGTTTGCATTTGAAAAATCCTTCAAGTATGAGTTTAAAAAATGAAGGAGAAAGACAGAGAATTTTGCACTAGATTTTTTTTCTAACCAATCAAAATAAGGGAAAATCTTGACCTTGCATGTTTTTTTATAAAAAATTCTACAAGTTTACAAATAATTTAATTTTGTAACTAAAATTGTTGAAATTTCAACCATCAACTTCAGGGACAATTAAAATTGTAACCAATTTCTTGGTTGTAAAAAAATACACTAAAGGACAAATTTTTCTAGCACTAGGTGGATGGGATTTAAAGCTAATGAAATGAAATGGAAGGAACCTTTAAATAACCATTAGGTATTCTAGATGATTGAATCAAGTTTTGAAGAGGTGGAGAAATGCCGACAAATCAAGATAATGACACCAAACAAGCTAAGTAAGGAGAGGGAGCGACATGCAAAATCAAGAGCACACCAATTCTTGCACTAACTTCACTAGCCACACACACATAAACAATAACTTGTCATGCCTAAAAGAGTCCCTTATCCTTTAAAAAGGAACAACTTTACAAGCATAATTCTAGTCCACACATTGAAGAATGTTCTATATTGAAAGCAATCGATCAATAATATCATCGAATCTTACTTTGTAACAGTGGACAATTTTAATCGACCCCTCTCAACACTTGGTAGAAACAAACCTCTCATAAAAAAGAAGCACTTAATGATTTCAAGGTTTGACAAAGAGCCAACCAAAAATTGGAGAAGCAATGATCACTATGATAAAGGCATTCAAGAAGTAAGCATTGTTATAATGGAGAATATGCCATGGTCACAAGTTTGAGTCTCATAGAGAATTTTGTGCCTTTCTTGGATTGAAAGGGGGCCCTCCATAGAGAGCTTCGTGAGATGCTCTTAGATTATACGTTGGTAGGCCTTTCTTGTTGGAGTGGTTGTGATGCACACATCTTACGATGCACAAACAATGTATGGGAAACTATTTTTATCTCTTTTTTTTTTTTTTTGAAACTAGTGCACAAGTGCACGCGTGCACACCCACACACAAAAGAGAAAATGATACTTGAAGAAATATTATTATGCGATTATTAATATTATTATTCCTACCTAATATTGAAGAAATATACTTATGTGATTAATTAATATTATTATTCTTACCTAATATTAGTTGATTAATATTATTCCTACCTGTGGCAACGCTAGACAAGCCTGCTCCCAAATGACTGTAGAAATAAGGGATTTGTGTAATTTCCAGTAACAAAAAAATCTTATGGATTCTGATTCTGAAGATTTCAGAAAAGTGAGCATGCGACACAGTGAAGAGAATGACGACATTGTTCCACAGGCGCTGATGACATTGTTTGGGAAGGAACAAAATTGTGCGTAGAATTTATATCGTCGGCACACGAAGAAGACACAAGCGGAAAAAGATACTAAATGGATAGGGACAAGCAAGAGAGAGAGAATTGGAGAAGGAGAGCAAAAGAAAAAGAGAGAGAGAGAGAGAGAGAGATGACGGTTGTGAAAACCTTTCATTAATAAGGTTGAGAAAACCAAATAATATCTTTAGCACTCCTGAGGTTTTCCAAAAAGCATATCCACAAAGTGATTAATTAACATATTAGAGAGAGTCGGTGTAAAGGAACTTCCGACGAAGGAACGAATGGAAAGACGACCCGCACTATGCGGAAGGCTGCTATAAAGATTGGGCGCGCCTCTTCGCGTCTTGCAAGTTGTAAGCCCGTGATTCCCAACCACACACACGGTTTCTGCCTGACTTCTCTCGCGTTTGTGAAGGGCTGCTCTTCTTCCTCAGCCTCATCGTCCGCAGTGCCTTCAGCGCGTCTTGGGTGTTTCCTCTCCTCTCAGCCCCCACCTAGGTCTCGCGAATGTTGTGATGGAAGCCAGCAGCAGCAGTGAGAGCGATTCCTCGAGTAGTAGCAGTTTCCGCTACCTCCTTACCCTCCTCTACGGCATCGAGGACGTCCGACCGCACGGAGGCATCGTCAAGTTCCAGAGCGCTGCCTACTCCAACGTAAGCTTCCTCCCCTCCCCTCCCCTCCCCGCTCCGGTTGTTCTCCACGTTAATTATGCTATTTTTCTGCTTAAATTCTAGACTTCAGTTCAAGTCTGTGATACTAATTTTCTAGGGTGTTACATGCCCTTTGGCTCTGTCTCTTTAGGGTTTAGCCATGTTTTTATACTTTAGGTGTCTTTCCAACCTTGGTCATGCATGCATGTGCGTGCGTGTATGTGTATTTGCATACGTACATATGTATGTATGTATATCTGTATATGCACACATATGAATGCCAAGATTAGAAAGACACCTAATTCATGAAATCCAAGTCGGGAATTATGTTGCGTTTCTTCTAGGGTGTTATGTGCTTCTGCATTCTTAGGCAACCTTGGTCATGTGTGTGTGTGTGTGTGTGTGTGCATGCGTGCATATTGTCAGCCCATATAAATCTCAGGAGAGTTTTTTCTCTTGGTTAGTTGGATTATCTCTTAGATGCGATATTGACCAATTAAGGATGATTTTTACTTTGGAGGGAGGGGATGTTTGCCTGACATCCATAGTTATCAAGTCTCATGAATTGACCTCAGGGTGTGAATACTACTGTCATGATCTCGTTTGGCATTCCCCACACCAAAGTGTCGTCCCTCCCTGCATATCTCGGTGAGGTCTGGGTCCTCTGCCCTATGATGATCACCTTGGATCACCTGCCTTACAAGGTGTTTGGTGGGCAATTGTTGCAACACACAACCACACATCTGCCCCCCATATTTACACCTCCCCTCCCCCTGGGCTCTTTGCAGTTAGTCAATCTTCCCCACCTGTTATTACACAGTGCCACTGGGTGGGGTTTCTGTCTCTAAAGCTTATTTCTTTTTTTAACCATGGTTTGGGCTGGACTAAGTGATGTTGCCATTGGATGCTTTGTTTGGAAATTTTTCTTCTTGCTGAATTTGGTTTTTACACTTTGTATGTGCCTGTGCTTTGTAAGTTCCATCATGTTAGATATTGTGCTTTACCTGCTGTAAAGTCTAAACCTGTTGATATTTTACAGTGCCTGAAGAAGCCATCCTGACATCATTTACTGAAGATTGGCAAAGGAGAGCTGTTCAATTCCTGTATTCCAAATTTCTGTCTTTAAATACTATCGGTTAATCACCACACCTGCCTCCTATCCAACCACAACAGCAGGTCTTTTTCACAGTCTTCATTTGGAGATGGCAGTCACTGGGTTTGAGGGTTATGAAAAGAGGCTTGAAGTTGAGTTCATCCTTCCTTCAGTGTTTGTGGACCCTGATGGAAGGGGACTGAGGAGCCTGTCTCGCAGCCAGTTGGACGAACTCCTCTCGGCTGCAGAGTGCACCATAGTCTCGCAGCTCGACAATGACCACTTCGACTCTTATGTCCTTTCAGAATCGAGCCTTTTTGTGTACCCATACAAGCTTATTCTGAAGACATGTGGCACCACCAAGCTGTTAAAGTCCATTCCTATTTTGCTAGAGATGGCGGCCAGTTTATCATTAAAGGTCTGTAGCTGCAAATACACTCGGGGTGCATATCTCTTCCCTCATGAGCAACAATCGCCACAGGGAAGCTTTTCTGTGGAGGTTTCCTTTCTGGACCAGTATTTTGGCAAGCTCGGATCTGGCAGTAAGGCTTATATCCTTGGTGATCTCACCAAGGAGCACAGGTGGCACATCTATGCAGCTTCGGTTTTGGAAGTTGATATGGTCACTGAACCAGTCTACACTCTTGAGATGTGCATGACTAAACTTGATATAGAGAGTGCGGCCAAGTTTTACAAAAGCACATGTAGCACGGCCCTGGAAATGACTGTCAGTTCTGGGATCGTCAATCTGCTACCACATTCCCGCATCTGTGACTATGCTTTTGATCCTTGTGGGTACTCAATGAATGGCATCGAAGAGACTCGCCTTTCCACCATTCATGTGACACCCGAAGCAGGGTTTAGCTATGCAAGTTTTGAGACCATGGGATATGGCTCCAAAGATGTTGACCTACTGACATTGGTGGATGAGGTGCTGACATGTTTCAAGCCAGCTGTCTTCTCGATAGCTTTACATGCAAGTGGTGCTGTTAAGGGAGCAGCAGGATCTTGGGAATCTGCATTTTGTCCGAGAGGGTATTTCTGTGATGGAAGCAGTAAAGAGAATTTGTCTGGTGGATCTGTCGTTTTTCATACTTTCAGGGCTGGTAGCAATGTGGATTGTCAAGTTCATCCAGTACCCCTCATTGAGGGGAGGCGGGGGAGGATAATGCAGGATAGTGGTGATATGCAGGATGTGAAGGATAAGACGGAGTCACTTTTCATCAAGCAGCCAATAGCAACTAAGTTTACTTTAGTGTCTTGACGTGTAGCTAGTCTGATGCAGCTCTTAAGAAGTTTTTGTTTAACTGTTTCAGTTTTTTTCTATATGATCTTGAACTTATTTGTATTGACAATTTGAGTATAAGTTTACAGTTTCTTGTGTTATGATGTGATATTCAAAGCATCACCTATTAAGAGGCATACAAGATGCACTCTTACCGATAATTGCATATCACTACAACACCACTGTGATTTTCATCATCTGTTGTCAGCTGTTTTGGTCGTAATGGTCTATTTATGCACCACACACACACACACACACTCTCTCTCTCTCTCTCGTGAACGAGTGAACGAAAACCGAGAGCAAAGTGGTGAGGTGAGAACAATGATAAGCCATGAAATTGCTGTATCTTACTCGAAAATTGCTGTGCTCTTGGATTTAAAAAAGCCCCCACGTATTACAGAGGACAAATATGATTTAACTAGGCCTAAACTGTGCAATTAATGAAATGCAAGGACTGCTTGCAAGTTTTACAAATAGTACCAATGATGCTGCCCCAGAACTTGATTTCAGTGTGATGTGAGGCACCCATGTTAACCATGGCAGTGAATCCTTGAGTCACCGACGTTGACCATGGCAGTGAATCCTCAAGACGAAAGAGATATGAAGCTACAGACAAACCAGAGCTTGGAAGACCTGGATTGGAAGAAAGTACAAAGACTGGAATTTTGAGCCAACCTGGATTGGGAGAAAGTAAAGAGAAATAGTGAGCCTCGTTGACCCACTTCACTGCAAAGTGGTTGTTTTGAATCTTTATAATGCACATGATCGTGATACATTCTCCCTTGAAATTTCGAGTTCCAAGTTTTCTCCAACAAACTTTTACAATGACTTAGAAGAGAGTGGTGATAGAGCACGTACTCAAGGGAACATTGTAGGAGAACGTGACCTTCTTACCATCTGTTCTGTGTTAGTTCTCTAACATGGCTCTCGATTTAAGGAAAAAACCCTTCTTGTCTTCGCACTAGCATATAAAGAATTCACAATGTGCTCTTGTAGACTATAATATGCTTTATACAATGAAGGGATTTCACAAAAAGAAAAATTCTTGACATGTTTCCAATAATCCCACTTTAGGTAACCTCACATATGAAACATGTAATTAACCATCCTCTTGGGCAACTCAAAGCTCTACCCTAGAGTGATTGTTGTTTTGTAATGATCGCAACAATTATCTTTGCCCTAATATTAACTATGCCACAACTATTTCATCTTATCACAAAGCTAAGCTTTTTAAATGTTGATCCATGATTTTGAGCATAGTTGGATTATAGTCAACAATCATTACTCATCCTACGAATGTCACTATCATCTGTTCAAGATCATCAAATGAACAAGCTAAAAAAAAAGGATGGCACCTACAGCTTTTAAGTGAGCGACGACAAGGAGTGCTCATTAACGTGAGTGGCGCTTAGGAGGGTATTTTCTATATGTGTGGTGCATATCTTGGTACGGAGACGTACTAGAGGCTCGCATGCATGGAGGGGGTGTGGCCGATGGAGTTGCAAGACCAAGAAGGGGGATGGGGAGATTGGGGAGAACATATCTTGGTACGGAGACGTACTGGAGGCTCGCATGCATGGAGGGGGTGTGGCCGATGGAGTTGCAAGACCAAGAAGGGGGATGGGGAGATTGGGGAGAAGAATGCACCGACGAGATGAAGCGACCCCGTGAGCAGCAAGAGGAAGAGAGGGAGCGCAAGAAGTTGATGCCCGAGTGGTTAGCTGGGAGGGTTGGAGGACAGCCTTAGAAACTGAGAACAAGGAGGTATGCTTGCAAGTATCTTCTGAGTTGGTGAAGCATCAGGTTGGTCTGTTATCGCTCTGCAGTGCTATTCTATTTTGCTCTGGTAAGCCACCTTCAAGATTAGAAATAGGTAAATGGTTGTAGAAAGAGATATTTCATGAGAATGTAGGTTCGCAAGTCTTCTATTTAGGAAAAGGTTTTTCCAATGTTTTGTTCATCAAAGAGCGGGCAGTTTTTGAACTCTTTGCTAAAGCCCCTTTATTTCTGAATCATAAAATAGTTCAATGCCTTTCAGCCCTCTTTTTGACAAAATAAAAGTCTAGTGGAGGCGTGTCCAGTCTGGGTTGAAATAGTGGGTTTACCACCCTGGTTGAGACCTGCGTTAAGGGAAATAGCGGCAGCTATTGGGCCAGTGTTGTATGTTTCTAATGATGATCTATCAGGTAGGAAAGCTAATAGCATGTGTATTTCTTGGAATACATTAGAAGAGATTCCTAAAATTGTAGAAGTGGATCTAGGGGACATTGGAAAACTTGAGCTCCCTCTTAAATTTGGTTCATTCTTGAGCATGCTTTAAATGCGGGGGGTTTGGTCATATTGCTAGAAACTGTGTAGGAGCAGGACAAAATAAAACACAAGATAAAGGTGAGGAGGATGGAGGAAAAGATAAAGGGAACATGCCTACAGAAATAGTGAATAAGGGGGGACAAAGAAGGGAATAAAGGAAAAGGGGTTGTAGAGAGTAATCCTGAGCCATCGGGTGATTTGGGTTGGAAGAGAGTTAAAGGTAAGGTCAGTGTTAGGCAGGCAGCAAGGAAGGGTACTATTGGTGAGGGTTCCAAGATCATTTTAGGATGCAGACCTTCTGGGAGTGGGGGACCTATTCTTTATTCCAATCCTTTTAGTCCTTTAGGGGAAGAGGAAAGTGAGTCATCATTTGTTCAAAAATTTAATTGGTGGGTTGATGAAGCATGGAAAATGATTCATAAAGAAAATGAACCTAGTTGGGGGAAAGGGGAAGTAGATATAGTTCCTGAGACTGCTTTAACATGGCTTTAACATGAATAATACTTTGAGAATCTCTGGATGCACATGGAACGTTAAAGGCATTAAAGATAAAAGCAAGAGTTTGGCTTTTTGGGATTTAATAAAGGAGTGGGATTTATCTATCTATGTTGTCCAAGAACATAACCTTTTTGGGCATAAGTTACTAAGGATGATAAGTTTAGGGATTGGATTGTGGTATATGGGGGGGTTGGTTGGAGGATATAGTGGGGTTATGTTCATTATTAAAAGCTCTCTAATGCCTAGTATAGTTGCTAATCATCCTAATGGGAGGATATTAGTGGTAGAATGGTAGAGAGACAGAGGGATAGATGTGGGGGGAGCTCTATGTTGATGGGCCACGAGAAGAGGCAGTGGGAAAGTTTGAGAGGGAGATTAGGTTTAAGGGATGGATGGGAAATGGGAGACTAGGGGTTGGATCCAAGACGCACGTATTTCAGCCTATAGTATTTTGGATCTTCATCCAGGCTATATAGAGTGTTGTTCAATCAACAGGCTGCTTGGGTTCCTCATACCCTTAGGATTTCAATAGATTCTAGTACTGCATTATCTGATCATATGCCTCTTAGATGGAGTTGGCACATTAGGGGTTGAGATGAGGATGATTTGAATAGATTTCCAACTAGGAAATTGAGAGTCAATAATTCATTGTTGAGAGATGAGCTATTTAGATCACAAACTAAAGAAGCTATAGAGAGATTGAAAAGGAGAACCTCACAAGGGTCTTGGAGACTCTTTGGTAATGAGATGCAAGGGATAATTAGGAGAGTGGGTAAATTGAGAGCTGAGGAGAAGAGGCAAGAAAGAGGGAGATGAAGTGATCTTCTTGGCCAATGTCAAAAAAAAAAAAGATAGACTGGGAAGTTGTCTGAAGAAGAGGTTATTTGGTATCTCAAATGTCAAGAAGGGCTGAAAGTGGAGGATGAGAAATGCTCTAGGAAAGCTGAGAGTGAAGACAAATAGAAAACTTTTAGGTGTAAAAAGACACCTGAGAGGTATTTGCTTAGACTGAATGAGACTAAAGGATGCAAAGAAGTGATGGGGAAAGTGTTGGATGAGAATGGACATGAGGTTGAGGGCATTAGAATAATAGCTAAGAGATGGGTAAAATTTCTGGGGTCTACTCTGAGCCTAGGAGAGGATTGGTCTACAAAGAGATATCACGTTGAAAACAAAATACTTGATTTAATAAATAGAAGGATTGACTCTAACAAGGCTAAATGGTTGGGGAGGGATATTGAAGTTGATGAATGTTGGGATGCCCTTCAAAAGCTGGGAAAAGAAAAATCACCAGGCTAGGATGGGCTCTATGTAGAATTTTTCATAGCTTTCTAGCCTTCCTTGAAGGATATTATTGGGAGAATTTATAAAGAAGATTTTAGAACATGCAATTTGTAAAGGTACTTAAAAGAGGGAATATTCCCAAACAGTTTGCTTTGTGAGAGATTTAATCATTGGAGACCAATTACTTTGATGACTGTGATCTACAAAGTCCTAGCTAAAGTCATTGCCATCATGATTTACTCTCCTACTCTTCAGGATATTATTTCTAAGAGACAGCATGGCTTTATCAAGGGTAGGTCTATATATGATAACATATATGCTGCAATGTTGGGTAGAGACTTGGCCTTGAAGACAAGGCAGAAATGTATTATGATGCAATTGGATCTAGAGAAACCATATGACAGAATTCATTGGTCTTTTGTTGCTAGGGTGATGGAGAAACTGGGGTTTGGGAGGACAAGGATGGCTACATGTATATATACCCTCACTTTTGGAGGTCAATTTGCTGAATGGCAGGGTTGTTGGAGGGTTTGAAGTAAATAGATATGTGAGACAAGGTTGTCCCCTTGCCCCTTTACTGTTTGCTTGTGTAGGATCCCTGACCCCACCGCGCAACGAATTTAGGGGTGCTAGCAGCGGAAGTAGCACTTCTTGCACGGGCAGGGTCCCACACTCGGGGCCTCGCCCACGGATATCCAGACAAGAGACTAATCCATAGGTTCTTCCAAAACCGAACTCGAAAAAACTTCCCTTGCCCGGAAAGCACGGGCAGGTCCTCCAGGGTAACTTTTCTCTAACGTAGTCAAAAGCCTGAACTAACTGAACTGATCTGACCGAACCCGTAAGTCCCATAATCAGATGAAGGAAAAGATTGTACTTGGATCATAGAGACCAACGCTTTTTTCCTCATTAAGAGGCACAGCCGTTGATTCTTTTCCATAGAATAATTTTTATCCAGGATTTACCTTATCTATCGTACTATATAGAAATTGAGTCTCGATTTATGGATCCATCAGTCCAACCTAACCCCATCTAGTCCCATGGGTAAGCCAACTGCCCAACCACTGTAGTGACAGGATCCAATTAGGAATTTGGTTAGGTTTTGTCCTGGGTGCTAGGGAAAAGAGTTCCCAAGCCCCCTAGCCGGATATTCATACAAACATAAAACTAGTCACACCACTTACACACCCAATATGAACTTGCCTTTTTTCACAGATTCAACAATCTTTTAAACAATCATTTAATGAAACCATAGTGTTACTGATCATAATCCTCTAATTATCCAGTTGAATCCTAATTTCCAATTCCTTCCTTCATCGGTGTACCTATGGCATCATTGGCAACCAGAACGCTCACCACCTGTTCACTCAGGGGCCTTTTCAATAGTTCTTAGCTCATAGTACCTGACAATATAATCACATAACAATATCCAGATGGAATCTCCGTTGAAGATCAGCAAGATCAACCAACAGATCCATATAAAAGAGCCATGGACTCATCCGTTGGAGGACTGGCAAGGTCAATCAACCAGATCCATGCCCGAATTCAGAATACAACTCTTACTCCTTGTTCTGATATCTTCCCGGACGTACTCGTGGGTATCTTCGGTGACCCAGAACCCGAGCACCGTATGGTCAGCACCCTCTAGGATCCTTCGCAGGTCACCTAGAGTTTCACTCATAGGCCGCTTCCTTGGTCCCTCATCCACTGGACTAGAAGCTCACCATTTAATCAAACCGAGGCTGGCCAAGACCTCGGCCGACCTTGCTACGCGAGACATCCTCCGATGACTCTCCATCAGCAGTTGCAACTTAAACAGATAGGTCCCCACAGGACCTCATTCACAAGATGGTCAAAATGCTTCCCTAGCATTCTTGACATAAAACAGTCATTTAAAACCAGATATCACGAACAAATACAGTTCCAACAATATTTCTATCTTTTCTCATTACTCTGCATCCTTTCACATTAGACCCCATCTTTTTTTTTCATCTTACCACAATTTTATTTTCATCATCATCGATCCCTATCACATTAGAACATTCCTACATCAAATCACATTAGAACATTCCTACATCAAATCACATCCAATCGCATCATCCACACATCAATCCACATCATCCATACATCCATCCACATCAATCCACACGTCAATCCACATCATTCAAACATCCATGCATCCTCCTCTCTCCTAATTCAAGTCTAGTTCCAAAAAGTAAGCTAAACTGACCTAAAAATGGTCAAAAATTGACCAAACTGATCTGGAAAATTCTAGAATCAGTTTGCTTGGTTAGGAGCTCACTTTTTCCTACAAATAGAAGCCTCCCCCTTTTGTTGAAGCTTAATAGTGTATCATGCACTATTACTCTACTCCATCCCAGAGTCAAGAACTATGAATTTCTTAATAATTCATTAAGTTTTGACCATTCCCTCTTCTAAAGAATTGGTGGCCACTCTTGTTGCAAACAAGAGTAGATCAATTCTTGTAAGTTAGTAATTTTACCTTTTCTTTATTCTTTTAATGGTTTTTCTAATCTTGTTTTGTTTAAATTGAAAACTCTAATGCCATGCCTTGCTGGAAAGGCTTTCCCCCTCTCTCATTCTTAAATTCAACCCTTCTTTATCCTAGTTAAGTAATCTAATTGTTGGAATTAAACTTTTCATATCGTTTCTCTTTTAAAAGTGAAATTTGATTAGTTGATAATTTTTAAGTAGTTTTAAGTTAAGAAAAATTAAAAAATGGTCAGCCATACAAAGGAGGTTGGCAAAATTTTCTAAAAATTGGTGAAATAAGTTTCATCTTTTACTATCCAAAAAGAGTAATCCCCACCAATTGTGTATCCTAAAAGTGTAATTTTCATTTTATGCATAGGAAGATGCATAAAGAAATTCATTTTTAATTCAAAAGAGTTATTCTCATCAATTTTCATTTTATGCATAGGAAGATGCATAAAGAAATTTATTTTTAATTCAAAAGAGTTATTCTCATCAACTTTCATTTTATGCATAGGAAGATACATAAAGAAATTTATTTTTAATTCAAAAGAGTTATTCTCATCAATTTTCATTTTATGCATATAGGAAGATGCATAAAGAAATTTATTTTTATTTCAAAAGAGTTATTCTCATCAATTTTCATTTTATGCATAGGAAGATGCATAAAGAAATTTATTTTTATTTCAAAAGTAAAGAAATTTATTTTTATTTCAAAAGAGTTATTCTCATTAAAATTGAATTTATTCATAGAAAGATGCATAAAAGATTTATTTTTATTTTGAAAATGTTATTCTCCTAAAAATTAAAATTATGCATAAATATATGTGTAAAGAATATTTATATAAACAAATAAGGATTCTCTTGCATTCTAAGAATGGATGTGATGAGATGGGATGTGAATCAGATAAATGAGAATGAA
Source organism: Cibotium barometz (assembly GCF_041138505.1). Lineage (NCBI taxonomy): Eukaryota > Viridiplantae > Streptophyta > Polypodiopsida > Cyatheales > Cibotiaceae > Cibotium > Cibotium barometz. The sequence continues at coordinate 47,314,618 of NC_141085.1, read as the reverse complement.
CAGAGAGAATAGATGTGATGAAAATTGAAGTAATGAGACTGAGAGGTAGATAGATGTGATGATATGTGATATGAATCAAATAGATGAGAATGAAAGGATGGATAGATGTGATGAGAATGAGATGTAGATAGATGTGATGAGATGGGATGCGAATCAGATAGATGGAAATGAATGGATGGATGGATGGATGAGGATGTATGTGAAGAATAGAAGTGAAATATCTCAATTTTTGGTGATTTAAAACTCCATCCCCCACATGTGAAGTAGGTGCCTCATTCATGAGGGGGTGAATTCCCATTTTGAGATGTCAAAAATCCATTTTTAAAGAATTCCTTTGGTCCTTAGTCCACTCTTCATCTTATGTGAGTATTTACTCATTTTTTTGGAAATTTTCTTTATTTCTTCTATTTATCTTCTTCACACATTTGGATGAATCTGATTGGCCCCTCAAAACCTTAATTTAAATTTTTTTGAAAATCTGGACCCCTAAGATAAGGCCTCTTGAACAGGTTATACTTGATTTCTAATGCACCTTCTGAAAATCTTTTTGAACTTCTGTTTAGAGGTAACTTATTTTAATAAGAAGAGATATTTTTCCATCCAAAAATATTCAAAATCTGAATAATCTCTCTCTAGAATATTTTCTCTCTCTAAGCCAAAACAGGTAGAAACAAGATCTTTTATATTTCTGAAGAGGGATTTGATTATAGGGGAAGATACTAGACATCCTGAGAGGCTGGGGAGGAATCTTACACCATGCATTGCTTGGTCAGAACCCTCTAGGATCCTCCTTAGGTGTCCTAGCACTTCACTCAGGGACCGCTTCATGGGCCCTCGCCCCCCATCGTACCAGAAGCGTACCATTTTTTATCGTACTGAGGCTGGTCAAGACCTTGGTAGGCTTTGCCGAGAGATGTCCTTTGATGACTCCCCGTCGGCTGTTGCAATGTAAACTCTCCTTAGTTTAAACAATAAACCAAATGCTTCCTCCAGCATTCTGGCGTAAGACATTCCTTTACAAAAACAGAGTTTCTATGCAAGTAGGATTTTCCCATTGAGTTTGATTTCCTCTCACGAAAAGCCATTTCACGAGAAAACATCTCTAGTGTTGGTTTCACAAGACTCCTTTTTTTTCAAAACGCAAACTTCCTCAATGAAAATCACGAATCTCGTATCTCGGGTGATCCATCCATCAATTACAATTTAAAGCGAATTTCTAACTTATTTCTAGACGATTTCAGGTCTTAGGGAAAATTCTCTAAATCAGATAGTTATCCCTTCTTTGTGCACTGAAGAAGTGGGAATGGTCACAAGTCTTGGCTTAATTTACAATTGAAGAGATGGGCAAGCATCTTACTGACCCACCTTTCTCAAGTGGTCATGGTCTAGCATAGAATTACTTGAATTTATTCCTAGATTTATTTCCTAAAGATATTTCTCCTTTTATCTCATAAAATAACTATGATTTCTAATCGTAAGGATAAACATACAATAATATGAAAATTCATTCTACTTTGTGAAAAGATGGAGAGGAGAAGAGAGCTTGAGCTCTTGCAAGCATACACACACACACACTCACAAAACCCTAAAAGAGAACACACAAGGTGAGAGGCTGAAAATCTTCTTCTTCTTCACACAACACTCAACACACCACATATACAAGGATAAGAGTACACACAATATGAAAAGGTACTCAACCAAATTCATACTAGGGTTCTCTATAGTGTGAACCCAACTAAATGAGCTAGCGCTATAACTATGCCAGTCTCTAGAATGGCTCTCACATAGCCTCTCATCCCACTGGCCGCATATCACCCATGATCTCACCAACCATGCCAGTGGTGTAAGTGTGGGACCTATCCCCTAGGCCCACCGTCTCACTAGATGAGCTCGATATCTCAACACTTTGGATATAATAGAACTATGAATAACTCTACTCGTGAATAATGGAATTTTACAAGGATATTTCTTTTTCTAAATGATCCTTTCATAAATATGCATACATCATTTTATTAAAATACTCATAGAAATATTCTTAAATATTCTCTTCTCCATTTGAACCTAGAAATCAACATGCTAGAATTATCTACATAGAAATATGATGAAACACTCTCTTTCTGATACCAAAATTAATTATGCATATTCCTATTTAAAGATACAATGGAAATTCCTCTTTTGATAAATAAAAATATTCATGTATATACATACCAAGAATATAACTATTTAAAATATAATAAAAATTTCTCTTTTAATATTTAAATTTTTTATGCATAGGATACCGTGAAAATTCTTCTTTTTGACATCTAGATATTTATGCACGCACATACTATGAATGCATATTCAAAATTGTAACAAAAATCCCTCTTTTAATATTTAAAATGTTTATGCATAGAATATCATGAAAATTTCTCTTTTTGCATTATTAAATTTATGCATAAACATACTTACATAGAAATATGGTGGGACTTCCTCTGTTTAATATAAAAATTCTTTATGCAAAAACGTAAGCATAAATATAAGCATAATTATATCTAAGCATCTTGTTTATTTAAAAAAATATCCGAATATAACTTCCATATGAAAATAAATATATGAATGTTATCCTAAGCTCTCTTTAATTATAATATGAATAAATATGAAATATCTTATCTCATAAAAACAAGCTTAAATGAATTAACCTCATTCTAAATACATTAAAAATCATAAAAATGTTTAATCTCCATCTCTAGCTTGTTCGGCTTAGAGTTTGGGTAAGAAAATGAGATTAGAATTAAGGATTATCCTTCTAAGAAGGATTTAACCATAAAAGTGAGTATTCTTTCAAAAAGAGAGATTACAAATAAAAAATAATACATTTAAGCATGAGATTAACATTAATTCATTTAAACAACATAAATCAATAAGGGCATGGTTTTAAGAAGAAACCATGAATTAGAATGCTTCCCAAGCATGTAGAGAGCTTGGGAAGAAGATTACCATCCAAGAAGAGTAAAACATCATTGTTTTAGGCTTACCCTTGGTTTTGGTTGATTCGTTAAGGAGATGTGTAGCCCTCAAGGAAGAGGCTTGGCCACCAAGTAGAAAAGGGTAATCTCCAAGAGAAGAAGAGGATTAGTGAAGCACCAAAGCTTCACAATGGAGAGGCAAGGTAGAGGGATAATGGAATTACACTAAAATGAAAATTACATTAGCATGTAAATACACTAAGATGAAAATAAAAAGGAATGGGGTTCTATTTATAGGTGAGGGAGGCTACCAACCAAGCCCAACTGGGATCTAGAGGCTTCCAGCTTCAGTTTGATTTAATTTGGACAAGTTTTGGACTAGTTAGGCCCACTTTTTTGATCTAGTTTGGAAGAGGAGAGAGGAGAGATGAAAGATTTTATTTTTTTGAATTAAAAATCAGGGAAATGATGAGGATTCTAGGCGCCTCCTTTATGGCCTCTTTCCTCCCCCCTGAGGTGTCACAAGGCCTCCCAAAAGTCTCCTTTAAATATCTAAAACTCATGATTATAGAACCTTCACCTTATGTGAGCCTTTCTTTATTATTTTTTTGTGGATAATTCCAAAATTTCTCATTATTCTTTTAATTTTATTTTCCAACCTTAATGGATAAGGATATCACATTTTTAAATTCAAAGGAATTTAATAAGGCTTAGAACTTTGAACTAGGGGACTCCTTGGCTCACCCATTGTCCAAATCTAATGCAACTTAGAAATTTCAGATTAAAATTTATCTATGCAGTCATTTGCAATTTTTGTAGGCTTTAGTGAATATGCATAATCTAGATGAAGACAAAGAAGTTTATTAAGTATTCTTATTTCAGCTCTAATGAACATTCCTAAGTTGAATTGGGAGTATAGGATCCTAAATCATTTCAGTGTTTTTGTGAATTTTGATAAATCCACATTGTTTCTTGTTGGAGGCCTACCAATAGCTTTTGTGTTACACCATTCATTTGTCCCCATATAGTAGCCATGCAATATAGGCAAGGATACCTAGAGTTAACACCACCACTAATATTATACATTGATTTTAATGCTTTTAAATCAGCACTCATATGCTATTCAACTAAAAAACTACCAACACCATCAACATTCAAGCACTCACCTGCACTTTGGGACTTAATAATTCTAGGAATGATAGTACGAGAGAAAAGCCATTTGAGTGTTTGATGGCTTTCAACCCGAGTACCTGGGCAGAGCCAATCCACCATTGCTCCATCTTTGATTGCACACTATGACTAGGTGCATCCCTCATGCCCTGGCTATACTCTAATGATCAATTCATAAGAGAAATGCTCACTCTTTCCATTTTCTAGCACTTTTGAATTTGTGCTTCATCTAACTTCAAAACAAATTTCAGTTTCCCACTACACTCATCTATAGTTAATCCATACAACTTAACCATAGCAACTTGTGCTTTTATTACATTCATCCAAATGTTATTAAATTCATCATATTCAAAAACACTGTCTTCTCTGTTTTTCAAATGCCTTAGAGCCTTCTATATGATAATAGTTTCCAAAGTAGTTAGGAATTTCAAGATTCAATAGGTGTCGTGCTTTAGTGACCTTATGTGGACTTGGGCAAACGAAAATGCCTAATTTTTTGATGTCTTATCTTTTTGAACCATAATTTGGATAAAGCTCGATATCCATTTCTACTTACCCCAACTGTCATATGTCTACAATCTTTGATGGGTCTATGTTAGAGTTAAAATCCTTAAGCAACTCTTTAAGAACAGATTTTCTCAAAACTAAATTTTATGGTAACTTAAGAACTTTAACAATATCCAACTTATTCATTGTCTCGTTAAGTAGTTGTACCCTGTCTTCTAAATTACAGATATCTAGACCTGAAATCTTAGCTATGTATTGCTTAGTAAGTTTCATCCTCCTTTTTCTTGCCCCACATGTCTCTGGAAAACTATTAATCTAATTCATTTGCCTTGAATTTTCTCTCATCCCAATGGGTGTGTTTTTTAGCCTATCTAGCTTACTTTGCAAGTGTGCATTTGAATCTTCAAGAATTTTTACTTTCTTTTGAAGAAACCTAAGTTTGAAATTTTGATATACCTCTATGTAAGTTATAGATATGATTAGAATGTTCATTATACGACTGGCATAATCTTAAACAATACCCTAGAAAACCATTAACACCATCTCCACAAACCTTATTAGATCATGAACACATGTAAAGGAAGGACACCTACCAACAGCTAAGGGATCAACAGGGTAGAGACTACCATCCACCCATAAGTCTGTGATTCCTCCCTTCATTCCAAAGTTGGTTTGCTTCAATTAAATCTCTCAATGACCTTTGATTTTCACTTTGCTAGGTTGCATATTCGGAGTCGAGCTTGATGTTCATGTGAAACCTCCTTTGAGAGGGGATATTTGAAGTGGACATGTCTCAGAAAGAAAGGAGAGCTTGTAAGGGTGATGGTCATAAAAATAATGAGCGAGAAAATAAACATAGAATAGTGCATTGAGTAAGAAGAGTAGTCAAGCATAAGGTTGAGGTAAGAGGTGAACGTTTGGAGGGAAATGAGTTGGGAGGATTCAAATCATCCAAACTACAAGAAAAGTACAATACGCAACACAAGGCTGGAGGGAAATGAGTTGGGAGGATTCAAATCATCCAAACACAAGAAAAGTACGATACACAACACAAGGAAAAGTGACCTCTGACATAAATTCGAAGTATCTTTGCATTAATGCAAAGATATGCATTATAGACAAAAAATATCCACAAATCGAGTCAAAACAACCGTATTTGGAGGTATTTGACCTCTAAAACCTCTACTAAATTAACAAGTTATTCACTTTCATTCGGGGTCCTTTTTTTTTCATTTTTGGCCCTAATTCTTCATGGTTCAAGAACTATTAGTTGGATAGTAAGCAAAGCGTTTAAAAATGTAATGATACCCAATGATAGACAGAGACACATTGCCAATAAGAGACTCTAATCCATTTCTTAGGTGGAGATTATCGGTTGTAGGTGGAGATTATCGGTTGTAGGATCATTTCTCTAGGAGAGGTGCCATCCTTTTTTTTGGGATCAAAAGTTATATATATATATATATATATATATATATATATATATATATATATATATATATATATATATATATATATATATATATATATATATATAGAGAGAGAGAGAGAGAGAGAGAGAGAGAGAGAGAGAGAGAGAGAGAGAGAGAGAGAGAGAGACTGAAACTCTTTACATCAAAGTATCCAGAGCTACTAACACAAAATACCAAATCCCTACATATGTTTATACATCAGTTTATAGTCAAACCCTATTCAAAAGATCATCAATACCCATATCTCATCCTCAAACACAAAGGAGGATTTCTCCCACATGAAATCTAATACCAAGCTGAATGCAAGCTTCCATTAAACTTTCTGCTGTGCACCATTTAGGTGATTGCTGCTCAAAAACCTCCCCTTTTTTAAACCAAACTTTGACCACTAGTCTGGTACCCAAAGGTTTCTCAATGAATGCTACAAAATTGTAATCCATTTCTTTAACTTTCTTGTACCACCTTTTATTAGTTCTTGGCCCATATTTCACTGGCCTTGTCCTTGTCTTGGGCTCTATACAAATCTGAATATACCAACACAACAAAAACAGTTAGGCTTCGCCTAGTATGCCTGCAAGTGTCCCCTTTCATAGGTGAAATAAAGAGATAGCTTCCTGCAGATTTCGTATCATTTGCACCATCACAACCTTGTTCAACTTATTTACCAAATGAATAGACCAACACATATATACACTTATACATCAATCCTGTTGTGTCCAAGCCTGTATCAATAGCTTTTTGAAAAACAATGCAATTTTTGGTGTTCCGAATTTCCCACAGACAGTAAAATCTTATAATGTTAAACACAAAATTAGTGCATTCCTTAACAATCCATTTGCCAAGCAACCAGTCCTCCCAAGATCCAGGTATCCCAATGCAACTATACACCCACCTGCATATTTTGGCCCAGGCACCTCTAACAATTGGACAGTCCTAAAATGCATGTTTCCCATCTTCAATAGTAGTTATGCATCTAGGACGGCATCCACTAGTAAAGTTCTTCTGTATTAGCTTGGCTCCCAAAGGAGGGGCTCCCATACAGACCCTCCATAGAAATGTTTGGGCCTTAACAAGAATATCCAGCTCCCAGATACTCTTCCATATTTTCTTCCAACTATAAGGACTCTAATTTATTTTCCAGATCTTGTTACAATATACTACATTATCCTCAGTTTTCCTAAGTTCCTTATATACACAATTAGTGTTCCCCCTATCAAGCTTAGTCCCATTAAACCAGGTCTAGTCCTCCTTAACCCAACATGTGTCATCCTGAGCAGTGGATTCCTAGCCTTTATGTACCTTTTCTAGCACAGCTCTAACTAGTTGCCCTTCCATGTAGTTCATATTGAAATCCTCATCCATCTATTCAAGTTCTTTACATCCCACCAAAACCATATCCCAACAGTTAGACAGCTTCTTGAGCCCTTTATTATTCAGCCTCCTAGTAGTTTTAAGATCTTGAAGTGTAAGAGGAGGATTGAACTTATGCATCCACCATATCCCAAGACATAGCAAAGAATTCCCTGAGGCCCTAGTACGTCCTTCCCAAATTGTAAGGATCAGGATCTCTTTCCCAAACTGTAAGGATCAGGATCTCTTTCCACTTGCTCTACTACTGAACATCTTAGCCAAGGCTGACCCTGTAATTTTCAAAGGAGCATGTGAAAATAACTTGTCTTTCCAAATCTAGTCCTTGCCAATTACCTCCAAGCCAACTTTGATGATCTTCAACAATTTCCCTAAACATCTTTGCCCAAATTTCATCTTGTTATAGACAGCCATAGTTGTGTGAGAAAGAAGGTGAAGAATGCCAATGCCTCCTTCTTCCTTGGGCAATGTCAGTCTATCCCATGCCAGCCAAGCTAGAGTCTTCTTACCAAAGTTGCCATTCCTCCATTGAAACTCTCTGATGGGTTTTATAATCTTCTGCCAATTACTTTTTCCAAAGTCTAATACTGGACATAAAAACATTATATAGGCATTTAATAATGTATTACAGATGGCAACTCTATCATGAAATGGAACTCTAATACCCTCCCACTTCCTAAGTCTCTCTTGAAACCTCTCCAAACCCCAGTCAAGAAGTTGTTTGTTAGTTACATCCACTCCAAATGGTACCCCAAGGTGCCTAAGTATTTTTCCTCTTCTGATGACTTCACAACCCCATCTCTCAAGGTCAAAGTTATTATCCTTAGATAAACTTATGATTTTTGACTTATGAATATTGCATTTGGATCCTGAGAGGCATCAGCAAAGTCTTGAATGATCCCCAATGCTTGTAAGGTTCCTCCTCAGCCCCTAAAGATGTATAAGTTATCCTTTCAGTCCCCTGTGATCATCCCCTTTTTCAGAATACAAGAAAACATTGTTTTCCTTTGTCTTTGGCCTAGAGAGAGAAAACATTCTAGAGAGAGGTAACAAAAAATTGAAATATTTTTGGATAATTATTTTCTTCCAGTGAATCGAAAGTGAACCCCTAAAGCATGGGTTTCCATGTTGGTGGTCAAGTGCACCTCAGGAAAAGACCCAAATCTTTATTGGAAAGTGGGTGACGTTCTTTGCAGATGTTTCAATGGGAGGATCAAAGGCAAGAAGATTTTTGAGCAATCATGACAAAAAATAGGTAAATGCAATGTGGGAGTGTTGGAAAGATCTATGCCAAATAACAAAAAATGTCTCAAGCAATCCTCAAGTAGCGAAAAAAAGAATGGAAGTGTGGATGGTACTTGATGACTTTTTGAAGCTTCTAAGGAAACAAGTGAGAACAGATACATATGCTCATGAGTATAAAGAAACTATAACATGTTTGATTCAAGAAATCAAGGCTACATGGAGAGAAAAGGACATCACATCAATACTACTTGGTAAGGTCTTCAAGCTATTGTTTAGTTTACACTTATGAAACAACTTACTGATGTATATCAAAAAACTAAAATACTACCATTGCTCATGCAGCATATACTTTATATTCATGGGCCATTCTTTATTGAGAACCAGGGACCACTTGTAACATGGAGTACTCAAGGCATGGAGAAATCACACTACCAAGCATGAACATCATTCTTTCAAAGTACACAACATGGAGGCAGAAGAACAAGGAGCAATGCGTTAAAAGAGCTCTTCAACTGGTTTTATAGGAGACTTCAAAGAATTCTAGGTGTTCACCAATCATAAACACAAAAATAAGAGAGGAAGTTGATTATATTTTATCAAAGGTGTACATCAACTAGCATTCAGCTATCTTGAAACAAAAATTCAGCAAATGGCTGTAAAGAGAAAATACAAAACTAGTTGAAAAACATAGATCAACTAGCATTCAGCTATCTTGAAACAAAAATTCAGCAAATGGCTGTAAAGAGAAAATACAAAACTAGTTGAAAAACATAGAACAACTTAAAAATCCCTATAATGTACAAACTTCTTTAACACAAAACTATTTTTTAATTTTCTTCATAGCGGGGTGTCAATAGGTATATTGCCTCTATATCTCAAAAACTTCTTTGTCTTGTATCCTCCAAGTAGGTTTATATGCAACTTCTTATTTGCCAGGGCATAAGAAGAATAGCATAAAAAGCATCCTGCTCATGAAGGTCAGAATCCAGGACCTTAACCAAAGATCCTTATGGTGGCAGTTGCCCTCTCCAAGAGCATAAGCTTGTTTGCATTCAATTGATATGGATATGTATCCCATGAACCTAGAAAGTACCTTCAGGGAAAACAAAGAGATATCAGGATTCTCAGAGAGAACACTATGGTAGATGATAAACACATGCTTGTTAAGATATGTCAAATAATGAGCCAGAGTAGTGTCCCTTTTGTTTGATTCCATGTCCCTTTTTATGGCAAGATTCTTGTCAAATGTTGTTGAGTGGAACCTATTGCTGGATGCTTCTTCCCATATTTTTTTTTTGCTTTTATGTATATTTAAGTACTCTATGAAGTAGATAATCATGAATTACATTAAATGAGTCAAATAGACTCTAATTGAGTTGCTGCTTGTTGAAGTAGCTACTTTTTGGCGAGGCATGAAAGAATTATGTTGACTTGTGAGGCTAATATAGAAATCTTCATTAAGGATTATAGATTAATGTGTTGTAAAGAGTTAAGTTCTCATTTGGAGAGGTTTAAAATTTGAAGAAAAATTCTAGGTGATGGGTTGTACCATGGACCATGCTTTTAGCCACAATGCCCCCCCCCACCAATCCAGAGATGTACCTAGAAAGTTGTCGATGGTGAGGCTCTGGTGAAAATGTCCTCTAGTGCATGAGTATGGATGTGTTTTCATGGCGTAGCTGCTACATTAACTTAGCAAAAATAATAGTAAGCTATAGGCTTAACAAAAATGTATTGGCTATTGAAGATCATTGGGAGGTTCTTGTGATATTCTACCATTTTTAGGTAGGCCATTTGTGTGACTCCCTTGTGTTTTTGTTTTTTGTTTTTTATTTTTTATTTTTTATTTTTATGTTTATGTTTATTATTATTATTATTTTTACCACTTTGTGAGAAACAGGTTCTTGTGGCTACTCTCCTTTTAGAATAGGTTCTTATGCTTGGTGCGTAGTTTCTACACTCATGCTTCTCATCCAGAAGAGGGGTGAAAAGAGTATTGTGAGTTTGTTCTTGATGCACTCATAAGTTTTCATTGCAGACGTGGGGAGACTGATTCTTGAATTTTTGGCTCAAGTGTTGTCGAGGTAGTAGTTACAGCTTCTGGTTGTTGGTTACCATTGGGGTTGACTGAACACACAAGCTTATCCTTGTTCCTAAAGCACATGCACGGCACCCATATTTGATGAACATTATGAATTGGTGGTTGATGCTTTTCTTGGTGCTAAGGTTTCTTTCTTTGTGCAGGCTTAGGTGACTTCTTGATGCGCTTGGGAATCCAAGCGTTGGCATTACCTTGGTAGTACCCTTGTGCTTATAATAATCTTTGTTGCATTGTTGGAGTTCTTTGAGCAAATTGCATAGGCTCTTGTGGACGTTGTGGAGTACTTTTATTCTTTTTTGGCCTTTGAGTTTTGTGTTGAGAGGAAGAGGCTTTGATTGTCGAGGCACCAAATTGGATTGGCACCTTCATAGTAGCCTTGAGCTATAAGTACTTTTATTCTTTTTTGGCCTTTGAGTTTTGTGTTGAGGAAGAGGCTTTGATTGTCGAGGCACCCAAATTGGATTGGCACCTTCATAGTAGCCTTGAGCTATAAGTAGATGCTTTTCCACCCACATTTTGATACCATTAAGATACCTTGATCTTGGCTATCGTGGTGGAGTTTCCTTTTTGGCTGAAGTAGAAGGTATGTGGTCCTCCTTCACATATTTTTTGGCATTGAGGTTGCGGGTTTGAGACTCATGGGTGTTGAGTCTCTTATGGAGTGGTGGAGTGGTGGATGTTGATGTTGATGAGGTTTGAGTCTCTTATGGAGTGGTGGAGTGGTGGATGTTGATGTTGATGAGGTTTGAGTCTCTTATGGAGTGGTGGCTCTGCTGATGTTGAGGAATTTGATGAGCAAGCAACCTTCTCCTTTCGTGAGGTTGGTCGATGAGGAGTTGTCGAGGTTGAGGCTTTTCCTTTGAGTTCCTTTTTAGAGATAGATGGTTGCGCTTGGTGGACTTCATCAAGAATAGCTGTTGATTGTGAGGTTTTGTCATTGGACTTTATTGGTGAGGATGGAGATGAAGGGTTAGATGCTTTGTTAGAGTTGGTCATTGACACTGATGGTAGGTCTTTCGGTAGAGGAACTTTTAAGGAAAATCCTTGTAGCTTTTTGCATTTGGCATCATAGAAATCCATTAGGGTTGGATCCTCTTCCTTGTAGTATGGTATTGTTTTGTCATTGGACTTAATTGGTGAGGATGGAGGTGAAGGGTTAGATGCTTTGTTGGAGTTGGTCATTGACACTGATGGTAGGTCTTTGGGTAGAGGAGATTTTAAGGAAAAGCCTTGTAGCCTTTTGCGTTTAGCATCATAGAAATCCATTAGGGTTGGATCCTCTTCCTTGCAGTATGGTATTGTAAACTGTGTGTCATTGACCATCATGTGATGACCTATGGCAAGAAAAGCACAGTGGTGCTTAGGAAGCAACATGCCATTTATGCCCCAAGATCAAATCTACTTCCAACACATACTCAACCACAAAAAACTTGCACGTAAGGGGGTTAGATTCTATATACATTGTTTGTTCAAAGTACCCCAAACATGACATGATGTCTTTTGTGAATGGAATTTTCTCAAGATGAGCATTGAGTGTTGGTTGACTTAACAAATCCCATTACTCGAGTGTCATGAGATTGTGTTCATGTTATAGATAAAGCTGTGCTTAGAGTGTGTTGATTTTATTGTAAAGTTCAAATTCAACCATAACCCTTGGGATATTCTAAGTAAGATATGTTGGAAGTTCTAGCTCCTCCAAGGTCTCTTCCTCCGGTAAGAGCAATTTCACAATGCCTACAAGAGTGTTCAAGGTGAATGTTTGCATGGATTCGTCAATTGAACACCCCGTGAGTCCCGTACCCAAGTTCCACCCAGGATGACATCATACTCAAGGGGATCTAGGGTAACATGGAATCTAAATTCCACATTCCATCGATTGTTTGAGTAGCATAGCTAAAGCAACCTGGAATTTCAATGTTTTCTCCATTGGCACCTATCACAAAAGAATTTTCTTTAGGTATGATTCCAAGTTGGCCCAATGATACCCAAGTATCTATTGTCACAAGATTATGGCTTGCTCGAGGGGAATCAATGCACATTTGCGCTTAACCTTATTTCCCACAGGGAAATATAACCATACCATAATGGAATCCTCAAGCGGAACCATGGAAGTTTTAGTTTTTATTTCAGCTCCATATTTACTTTTATTCTCCTCTTGGCTCTCAGCTTTTTCAAGAGTTCCCAATGTGTACAATGTGTACAATGGTACCATGGGTCCATTGACCAATTTAACAGAGGTTTGTTTGGAAATTGGCGAATCCTTATAGTCTTGTTCTATGTAGCTCTTGATATCTTGGTATAAATCATGGTTAACCTTTAAAGATGCAAGGGCTGAAGCTATGCTAGCTTCAACATGAGAGAAGAGCACTCTTCCAAATGAGGATTCGAGAGATTGCTTTAATTTTGTAAGGTATTCATCGAATTTCTCACGTGCTATTTTAATTGCATCATTCATGCAATCTTCCTTTGACTCTTCTTGGCTTGATGAGTTCATTTCTGTAGAGAGTACATCTTCCTCTTGAAAGGGGAAGCGATACTCCTTTGATTTGTGTATTTTGGTTGCTTTTTTAGGTTTGACATTATGAGGTTCAATCACAACTGATGATCTTGTATGACACTCAACAATGCTAAGCATGCTCTCCTAAGCTTGCTTTTGGCGTTCCTCGTATGTCATGTGATCATAATTTTCCATATGGGGTGGTTGGGCGGGTTTTAGTTTCTTGACTGGCCTGTGAGGTGCATTGAGTGACAAATTAGAACTTGTTTCGTCTTCACACTAAGTGACATACTAGAACTTGTTTCATCTTCTCACTTTCTTTGGATCGTTAGGTTTTCATTATGTTTGCCCATGCGACGAGAATGAACTTTCTTTTGGGCTTTTATATCATGTGTTGCACATGTGGGTTTTGTGGTTTGAGGTATCCTTTGAGGTGGATGCATTCACATCATGTGTAGCTTTTGGCTCTTTTGGGGTTAGGTCCTCCACAGGCTCCTTTCCTTTGTCCTTTATTTTCGACAGTTTGTTGGCCCTTGTTCTTTTTGGGTTTAGGTTTTGCATGCTCTTTTGGTTTCTGTTTTAAAAAATGCTCTTCTACCCATTTCAAAGTGTGTTCTTTTGCATTATTTTTGACTATTTCTCGTACCTTAGCGTGCAAGCGTGCAAGCACATTCAAGGGTACCATGGAGAATTGCTCGTTTTACACACTCAAGATGTTAAGAGTTGTATTTGTGAGACATGTTGCATTGAAGCAACTCTCCTTGGGCAATCTTGGAATATATGATCAATGCCACATTTTTCACATATGGGTTGCAAAATGTCAGTGAACTATGGGCATGAAAGTATTCCAAATTGTGCAGTCTGTCACTTTGTGTGTGGTCCACGACAATAGAAACACTGCACTATTTTCTTAACTGCTTCCTGAGCAATTTTGACCCTTTGAACTGCGTTTGTTTGGGGCAAGAATGATTGTAGTATTAATGTAATTGTATGTGAATTAGGACATTGAGCTATGTCGTGACCAAAGGTTTTGCAGTACAGAAAGATAGGCCTATGGTATGCACATCAGGGGGTTGGGATGGACGTGTGATTGTTAACAATCCAAAAAATGGGATTGATCATGGTGATAGACATAGATTAAGCAACATAATTAAGGTGGGTTATACCACACTAAAAACTCCATGAGAGAGAGAGGGAGATTGCACACTCAACACTCAATTCTATTGCTCTATTGCATTCATTCACAATGAATCATATAATGATATAGGCTTTCTAGCCTTATCCCACTTTACACATCATCATCCATGTGGCACTCCCTTTTCCACTTTTTTTGGTCTCAACACTCACACACAATTAAATATTACATGTGGCATTCTTATCTTGCCACAATATCTTGCACCTTTAGGGTGCTTTCCCACATACACACAACACCACGATTACATCTCTCAACACCCCCTCTTAATCGAGGTGTTCCACAACTCACCCATCATCCATCACCCATATCAATGTAGCATTACACAAATGCAATCGCTACCTCTCAACACTCCCCCTCAATGATACATTGTGTGCGCGTGTCTACCATCTTAGACACCAAGTCCACTTTGAGCCGACTCGCTCACAGCGGAACCACTGATTCTGATTTAAACATAGAAGTTCGGGTGGGAACCAACCCATCCGCATGCACCTCACATGTGCATCGCTTATGCACACATATATAACAACCATTTTGAGCTTCTCGGTGAGCTCGGGCAGGGCAACCCTCATACCAATGGGTGAAACAAAAAAGACAACACGTCGGGTAGTGGACCCAATATACCAAATTATCATGATTTTTTTAAAGAGGCCTATATTTGCCCACTATTTGAGGGCTGTATAATATTTGTGTGTGTGAACCAACCCTTAACCTTACTAAGGGTTATGCCTACGCTTCAACATTAAAAAATAGAACATTGCATAGGCCTACATATTTGGGCACCAGACTGTCAAAATGCTTTCTTTCTTTGCAAACAGTGCCAACTTTTCTTGCATCAATTTTGCTGCCAAATTACAGGTTTGGGACTATTTTCTTCTCCTATGGACCCACACGTGCTATGCGCCAATACTTTACATGCAGCTTTACTGAAATCGGGTCCCTCAAAGTCTTCTTACTCATCTAGGTGCACTAGCCACTTCTTCTCTTTGCCATAGCTAAACTTCAGTTGTTGCTGGTGGACTGTAGCTTCCATGGCTACCTCCATGAGCTTCAGACGTGATTTCCACAACTGCTTTTCTATCAACATACTACAACTACTTTGATTTTGTTGTGTAAATTCCGCGTGCTCTACACTCTGCCTACTACTCTCCGTTTGAGGCTTGTGCAATTCTCTTCCTTTGATGCTTCAATAATAAGAATATCCTTCAATCCCTTACTTTTTGGTACACGTAATGCAGCTTGCTATTGTTTGTTTGGTAATGGAGGTTTGCTTCCGCTATTTACTACTTTTCTTTTTGCTTTTCATTTCATTAGACACATGCCGCACCAGCCACCAAAGCTAGGCCTTCTGCCAGGCTCTCTTTCACCATCTGGTAATGTGATTGTGGCCCTGTTCTCTATGTTCTCTTGAAAAAGGGTTCCATATGCAAGGGTTCTCAGTGGTGGTGGTAGGTGGTGCATTAGACGAAGCAACTGTTGGAGAACTAGGAGACCCCCTCTGAAGAAGTGTCCAACTAGGGCCTGGGGGTTTCTCGGCACCAATACGATGATTAATGGGGCCGAGGGGTGGCAAAGTGGTGCTCCTATTCATCAAATGGTGCATCTTATTGTAACACATATCCTCTATGTGCCCCCTACCCAAACATTTCTCATAAGTGCAAATAACAGTGGGGCAATCTTTGGAAAGATGGCTGGATACATGACAAGCTCGATACACCATGTTGGTGGGATTAGGCTTAAGGCGACGTGCAGACAACAAGTTTTGTTGGCGCTTTAGAAAATTCACATCAAGAGTCACAGCCTTCACATTTTCATTAAGTTGGTTCATGTAATTTGTCATCATGTTTTTCAAATCCCCAATACTAGATGCGGTGCTTTCATACCCATCCCCTCCCTTGTGATTTGCTGGTGGTGGAGTGGTAGAAGTAGAATCAGGGTAAGTCACATACGGTGATGGAGCATGAGGGGCACGAACATAATTTTGTGTGAAGAGGTTAGGGGAGCCACTACGCTAGAAGAAGGTGGGGGTGCTAAAGGCAAAAGAGGTGGTGAGGTCACTTGAAGGTGAGGTGGTACAATGGGTGGGAATTGGAATGGTTGAGTTGGTTGAAGTTGAGGCACATACGATGAGGTTGGCCTTTTTGTTGCGGGGGAGGGAAAAACAGGAGTGTGTGGTGCTAGCCATGGATAATACGAGGGAGATGGAGTCGTTGCCTGTTGTGGCTCGTAAACACATCGATAAGAGCTCTCCACATTAATGGCACAAGTGATAGCCATATTCAAGTCATTTGGGGCTTGAGCTCTAACCAAAATTTGGATGCTAGGGTATATGCCTCGTAGAAACGAGTCCATGATGGTGGTGGGTTGAGCGGGTCAATGTTAAAAACAGGAGTGTAATGATCAACAAAGTTCCTAAACCTCGTGGCCGCTTGTTCCACGGTCTCATGCGGGTGATTTTGCTTGAATGAGCGTAATTGCTCAAAAAATGCAAAGAAGTTTGGAGGCTTGCGAAATTCAGCCAAGAATTTTTGCTCAAAATCGACAAAGTTTGGGATGGAGTCTGGTTGTTGCTTGGCAAACCAATTTGAGGCCTCACCTTTGAGTGTAATGCTAAAGTAATTTATCACGTGCCCTTCCTCGACGATGTGTGAGGTCAAACAAGCAATTTTGAAATTGTTTAGATGAGCAGTGGGATCCTCCAATGGTGTCCCAAGTGTTCCTTCTCTGTTGACTAGGTGGAATACTTGGGATTCATAGTGTCAAAGGATGGGATTTCTCCTGACCCCGCAAAGATCCAAGCAGTAGTTGAATGGCCAGAACCCAAGTCAGTAAAGGAAGTCAGAGGATTCCTAGGGTTAATCAGATGGTATAGGATCTTTATACCTAGGTATGCTCAGATAGCATCCCCTTTAACTAACCTTCTCAAGAAAAGTACACTTTTTCAGTGGACTGCAATGTGTCAGAGTTCCTTTGACAAGCTGAAGACAACCTTAGTAACCAACCCTATCCTTAAATTGCCAGATTTTACCAAACCCTTTGAGGTAGTTATTCATGCCAGTGGACTTGCGTTAGGCGGTGCTCTAATGTAGGAAGGTCATGCAGTGGCCTATGAATCCAGAAAACTCAGAACACATGAGAGGAATTATGCCGTCCATCAGCCATGACTTGGAGTTACTCTCAGTAGTGTATGCTCTGAAGTTATGGAGACATTATCTTTTAGGACAAAGATTCACCTTAATGACAGATCATCAAAGTTTGAAGTGGATCTTCACCCAAAGGGATCTCAACATGCGTCAAAGGAGATGGATGCAGACCTGCAGGAATTTGATTTTGAAATAAAGTATCGATCGGGGAAAGAAAATGTGGTTGCAAATGCGCTCAGCAGAAAAGCCTGCTTGCTTGCAATTACAGTGGTGTCAAATCCATTGATCAATGAAGCAAAGGAGAAAATCATGCAGGACAAATTCTTTGTCCCTAAAGTGCTACCCTTTTGATGCAGGAAAGCAAGACTCCTTAGGAAATGAGTCGAGTTCTTGGATACAAACTGGATGAAGGATGCATGTATTATAATAATCGGCTATGTATCCTTAAAGGACTACTTTATGCCAGAATGTTGGAGGAAGCATTTGGTAAGTGATTAACTAAGGAGAGACTCCTTGCAATAGCTGGTAGGGAGTTGTCAAGGGACGTCGCTCGTGGGGCAAAGCCTACTGAGGTCTTGACCAGCCTCGATATAGTTAAAATGGTGCGCTTTCGATATGATGGGCAAGGACCAATGAAGCAATCCCTGAGTGAAGTGCTAGGACACCTAAGTAGGATCCTAGAGGGTTCTGACCAAGTGATGCATGGGCTTGCAATTGCTAGGACACCCATGCATATGTCAAGGAAGATAAGGATGAACTAAAAAGAATTACTTTTATGAACTAAATTTTGATATTGCATCTCATTGGTTGACCAGCTGGTCTTCAATGAAGAGTCTGGATGGTATATTTTGTAAATCAATGGACTTAATATTTTGGAGGATTATGATCAGTAATACTATGATTTCATTGAAAGATTGTTTTAAAGACAGTCGAATCTCTTAAAATGGCAATTTCATATTGGGTGTGTAAGTGGTATGACTACCTTGAATTTCGCTTGAAATGGCTAGGGGCCTAGAAACTCTTTTCCTTTGGTACCCGGGACAAAACAAAACCAAAAGTTTATATAAAGGGATCCCACCAATACAGTGGTTGGGTAGTTAATTAACCCATGGGACCATTGGGGTTAGGCTGGATCGGGGGATGATTCCTGTGATACAAATAGTTATGATTAAGTTACGTTAGTTAGATTAAGTCCTAGGAAGGCCCTTGTTCTGTGGGAGGGAATCAGCGGGGCTGTGTCTCGCTAAAGGAGAGAAAACGTAGTGATTCAATGGACCAAGTGCAAGTCTCTTCCTTGATCTGACCTTGTGACTTTCAGGTTTGGTCAGATCAGTTTGGATAGTTAAGACTTCAACTCGTTAAATCAATTCTCCCATTAGATGATTTTCCTAGTGGAATTGCACGTGCCTTCTAGGCGAGGGAAGTTTTTTCAAGTTCGATTTTAGAGGAACCGCTAGGCTAGTCTCTTGTCCGGATATCCATGGACGAGGCCCTGAGTGTGGATCCTTGCCTCGTGTGATAGACTGACGCTGCTTTGCCAGCGCCCTCGGAGGGGGCATCACAAAGGGGGCGGAGATCTCATAGTTGGTATCAGAGCTTTGTGAAAAGCTAATAAGAAAAAATGAATTCTTATTAGAAATTTATAATAAAAACTCTAAAAGAGCATTTACGTATTGTATTTTCATTCCTTAAGCTTCATTAATGAAGATTTTTAATCAAAGAATTTGGTTTTATAGATGGAAGTTCTATGCTTATCTGGTATTCCCGATCTCACCTAGTCACAAGATATGATTGCTTTCGCCTTCGAGCATATCATCTCTTCCTCTACAACTCGAACGGGTCGAGTCAAACTTGCAAGCCATTTTGAGGATTTATATTTCCCAGACCCAGCAGAGAGACGTCAGCACAAGTGGTTTGCAGGGCAGTATGTCCACGCCTCTTGGAACCAACGCGTGATGGTAAGGGAAAATATCTCATTGGCCATGATTATGATGAGGCTAAAAGTGATTCATGGTGTTATTCTATATCACCCCATGCCTTGAGATTTCAGACTTTCCTATCATATCTATAGAATTCTTAGCCGCTTTATCCCAAAGAGTAAGATAGTAGCTCCCTTGGCAGTGAGAGAACATTTGTATCCGGGCATGTCTGTAGCCCCCAATATCATCATCTTATGCATTTCTCGAGGAGGTTTTGACTTTTTGGAGCCGAGATGCTCTATGTACATATTGTAACCTTTATATAAATAAAGAAATGTTTTGTGGAAAAATTTCCTATTATATAAGTGATTGTTTATTATATGACGAATTGAAGAAGCAAGATCTATTACTCAGACATGTCATAGATCTCCAATAAGATCGTTTATCTTGTTTAAGCAATTATTTTTCGAACCTCTTAAGTCTTAGGATCTCCTTAACGAAATCAAAATAAAAATTTAATAATGTATCATTTTTGGCAGAATCATGAGGTGAGCGAGGATAGCTAGATCCTCTCATTGATGAGGAAGAGCTTGACCTCGACGTTCGCAAGGCCCTTCATAGAACTCAACCAAGATCCTTCAAGGGTGAAGGGGATAACTTGGGTGAGGCTGTGGAGAAGTGGGTCAAGGCCATGGAGGAATATTTTGATGTCATCAAATACAACGAGAGTAGCAAAATGGCTCTCACTAGGCTAGAGATTGTGGAAACAGCCAGGGTGGCATGGAGAAACCATTGCGATACCAACCATCTAGATAGGAACACCCAGTCCTGGAATGATCTCAAAGCTTATCTAGGGAAGAGATTTTTCCCCCCCGGATTTTTAGAAACCAAGATGAATGAATTCTTAGAGCTAAACCAAGGGAGCAAAACTATTGAAGAATATCATGAGGCATTTACTCTTCTCCTCAAGTACTCACCACCGCTAGACGAAGAGCAACTTATGTGGCCAGGTTCATTCGGGGAATGAATGAACCTTTAGACACCTTGGTCAAGAATGCCAAGCCAGTATCCATGGCTAAAGCTATAAGGATGGCGAAGGACTTCGCCAAAGCCTTCATCATTAAAGTCCTACCAAAGTCAGCTCCCTCATCCTTCAAGAGATTCCAAACACTGGGAAGTTCTTCCATGTGAGATCCCTATCCCCACCACGTAACAAATTTAGGGGTGCTGCGGAAGTAGAACTTCTTGCACGGGGCAGGGTCCCTCACTCGGGGCCTCTCCCACGGATATCCGCACAAGAGATTAATCCATCGGTTCTTCCAAAACCGAACCCGAAAAAACTTCCCTTGCCCGGAAAGAACGGGCGATTCCTCCAAGATAATTTTTCTCTAATGTAGTCAAAAGCCTTAACTAACTGAACTGATCTGACCGAACCCATAAGTCCCATAGTCAGATCAAGGAAAAGATTGCACTTGGATCATAGAGACCAATGCTTTTTTTCTCATTGAGAGGCATAGTCATTAATTCTTTTCCATAGAACAACTTTTGTCCGGGATTTACTTCATCTATCGTACCATAATAGAATTGAGTCTCAATTTAGGGATCCATTAGTCCAGCCTAACCCCATCCAGTCCCGTGGGTTAGCCAACCGCCCAACCACTGTAGTGATGGGATCCAATTAAGAATTTGGTTAGGTTTTGTCCCAGGTACCCGAGAAAAGAGTTCCCAGGCCCCCTAGCCGGGTATTCATACAAACTTAAAATTAGTCACACCACTTACACACCCAATATGAAATTGCCTTTTTCACAGAATCAGCTGTCTTTAAAACAATCATTTAATGAAATCATAGAGTCACTTATCATAATCCTCAAAATCTTCGGTTGAATTCTTAATTCCAATCATTCCTTCATCGCTGTACGTATGGCATCATTGGCAACCAGAATGCTCACCACCTATCCACTCAGGGAGCCTTTTCGATAGTTCCTAGCTCATAGTAACCGGCAATATATAAAACATATCAAAATGGAATCTCTGTTGAAGATCAGCAAGGTCAACCAACGGATCCATATAAAAAAGCCATGGACTCATCCGTTGAGGACCATCAAGGTCAATCAACCAGATCCATGCCCGAATTTAGAAAACAACTCTTACTCCTTATTCCAATATCTTCCTCGACGCACGTGTGGGTATCATCAATAGCAGCGACCCAGAGCCCGAGCACCGTATAGTGAGCACCCTCTAGGATCCTTCGTAGGAGGTGACCTAGTGCTTCACTCATAGGTCGATTCCTTGGTCCCTCATCCACCGTACCGGAAGCTCACCATTTTAATCGAACCAAGGCTGGTCAATACCTCGGCCAACCTTGCTACGCGAGACGTCCTCCATTGACTCTCCGTTAGTTGGTTGCAACTTTATTAGACTAGGTCTCCACAACCTCATTCACAAGACGATCAAAATGCTTCCCCAGCATTCTTGACACAAAACAACCATTTAAAAAGAGGTCATAAATATAGTTTCTATAACAAACTCTCGTCTTTCCACATTGTTCCTCATCAATTCTCATTTATTTCATGTGTATTCCCATTCTCGTCACATCAGTTTCCATTTCATCACATCTTTTCTCATTTATCCGCATCAGATCTCATCCACTCGCATCTACCCATATCCACATCTCATTACATCACATCTCATCCATTCAGACCACATCACATTCATTCACATCTCATCCATTCAGACCACATCACATTCACTCACATCACATCTCATTCATTTTACCTCACATCTCATTCATTCACATCTATCTCGCTTCATATCCCATCACATCACATTCATTCATATCCATCATATTCTTATTCATTCATATCCATCACATTCACATTCACATTCATTCATATCCATCATATTCACATTCATTCATATTCATCACATTCACATTCATTCATATCCATCACATTCACATCCACATATATTTATGACACATCACATCTCTTTCCATCACATCACATTCTTTCACATACACATCTATATCCATTCTTTCACATACTCATTCACATCAATTCTTTCACATATACATTCACATCCATTCTTCACTTATACATTCACATCCATTTTCATCACATATCATCCACTCATATCCCATATCATTCATTTACATCCTGATTCACATGACATCACATCTTATCCATTCATTCACATCTATCTGATTTACATCACATCTACTCACCTCACATCTTATCACCTCTATTCACATCACAACCACCCATCCATTCATTCACACTTATCTGATTCTCATCACATCTCGTTACATCTATTCACCTCTATTCACATCACAACCACCCATCCATTCATTCACACTTATCTGATTCTCATCACATCTCGTTACATCTATTCACCTTACATTTAATCACATCTATTCACCTCACATCTCATCACCTCTATTCATATCTATCTGATTCACATCACATCTATTCACCTCACATCTCATCACCTCTATTCACATCACATCCATCCATCCATTCACATCTATCTGATTCACATCACATCTCATCACATCTATTCACCTCACATCTCATCACCTCTATTCACATCACATCCATCCATCCATCTGTTGAAATTTGAGCATAATGATGAGCTAGGGTGGATCATACACTAGAATCAACATGATTAATAAAGTGATTAAGAAATGATTAAGACATAATTAGTGAATAATTAGCAGATAGATTAATGTAGGCATGGATACTCAAAAACCAGCAAATTCTCATTAGGGCTATGCCTCAATTTATAGTGTTTACATCAAGCATCAAATCCCCTTGATTTCTCCATGATTCACTCCCAGAATATCTCCACCTCTTGCCTGATTCTCTCCACCTCTTCTCTTTTCCCTGAATATCTCCCAGAATATCTCCTAACCTTTTCACAGGTTCTTTCACAATTACATCTCCTCTTTTACAGCCTCTAACCAAGAGCTTGTTCCCACACACACCCTATTCACTTGTATATTTCAACACCTCCCCTCAAGTGAATACTCCTAGTACACCTAGACCCTATACCAAGTTTGCCTCCCCTTACTTGGTAGTCCGCGACCAGTGTCTACTCCTCCCCTCAAGTTATCTCAGCACACCTGGACCCTATATCAAGTTTCTCTCTTTCTTGACAGTCCGCGACCAGTGCCTCAAGTCCCTAAACTCCATAGTCCTTGACACTCTCTCTCTCTATGTGTCCAAGGCTACTATAAGTGCCCGCGACCTTGACTAAAGTGCTCACACATACATCTACCACGTGGCCTACATCATCGTCGGTGGCTCAGAGGTGGTTTTACTTTGTTGGGGCAGGTTACATTGGGTTGTGGGGTCTCTCTCTCTCTCTCTCTCTTAGAGATTTTCACATGGCTCCTCACTCTTTGGAGCCTCACATCTTCTCTTGTCTTCAGTCTTCTTGTCGTGGCAGCATCTCTCCACGCGTCCGTCTCTTCTTTCAGTCTTCTTGGGGCAGCTTCTCTTCTTGTGGCAGCTTCTCTTCTCGTGTCCATGTCTTCCTTCAGGTCTTCTTCTCGGTGTGGATCCTCTTCTTGGGAAGAGATATTCTTCTTCTTTCATGGCTGGGGCCATGAGCTCGTCCGTCAGGTCATTTTGCTCCATGTGAGCAACATGTTTCAATGTTTTGCTGACAGTTCCTTTGGGCTTTTTATGTTTATTTTGTATCATTATGCAATGCAAACCCAAATTTATGCGGGAGGTCTTACCTCTTGCCTTAATCTGGACAAGGGCAGTGTCTGTTCCCATTTTTACACTGATAAAATGTGCCCAATACATAATGCGTATAGCATTCATTCTCATGCACATTCCAAATGCAACTCTGGCTGTGAATAATCTTGAATTTGAGTGAGATTTACAGGCATTAACCAAGGTTTGAATGCCAAATGATGATTTTCACAAATTTATTAGCACAATTTTACCAGAAATTACATTAAATTGAGAGTAACCAATTTGTACGGGATGGTTGGAGTATCAAACCAACTCCGATTTGAAATCTGAAGTTATAGGGATCTGTATCAGATACCTAATGGTTAATTTGAACCCTCAATTGCACCAAAGTATAGTGATTAGCATTGATTAATCACTAATTAGCAAATTAATGCTCTGGTTTGTGTGCAGAAAACAGAGTATGCGGGGAGCCCAGATCTGATGCCTTCCACTTCAAATGAGCTCAAATGCTTTCAAAGGCATCAATAGCAATGAGTCTAGTAGAGGATTAAGCCAAGAAACACAAGATTTGACCAAATAATGAAAGCTTAATCTCTGTTTTACCAAAGTCACCTGCAGATTTGATGAAGAGCTTGGATCTCTCTGTAGACTTGATGAAATTGATTTCTGTCTTCACCAGCTTGTAGAGCATGCTTGATTACCCCTTGGGCTAGGAGGAATTGAAGCAATTTGATTGGAGCAAGTAGCAATGTCCAATTCACTCAGAAAAATAGGCGCCAGCGATTTTCGTGATTTCTCCTTCGTTTCTACGCGGTTTGATGCGCCGTCTTGCTGAGCATGAAGCTAAGAGTGTTAGCTAGCTTGTGTTAAAATCTCAAGACCTAATGTGATGTGTGCTAAGTGCTAGAGACCCTCCACTGGTGGCTGGGGGTGAAGGGGAAGAGTGAAAGCTTAATAAAAAATTGATTTTTTGCTAATTATTTTACTAATCCTAATTAATTCACTAATGGGCTCATAAATCTGGTTGATTCTAGGCATGGCTCTGATACCATGTTGAAATTTGAGCATAATGATGAGCTAGGGTGGATCATACACTAGAATCAACATGATTAACAAAGTGATTAAGAAATGATTAAGACGTAATTAGTGAATAATTAGCAGATAGATTAATGTAGGCATGGATACTCAAAAACCAGCAAATTCTCATTAGGGCTATGCCTCAATTTATAGTGTTTACATCAAGCATCAAATCCCCTTGATTTCTCCATGATTCACTCCCAGAATATCTCCACCTCTTGCCTGATTCTCTCCACCTCTTCTCTTTTCCCAGAATATCTCCCAGAATATCTCCTAACCTTTTCACAGGTTCTTTCACAATTACATCTCCTCTTTTACAGCCTCTAACCAAGAGCTTGTTCCCACACACACACCCTATTCACTTGTATATTTCAACACCATCCATTCACATCTATCTGATTCACATCACATCTCATCACATCTATTCACCTCACATCTCATCACCTCTATTCACATCACATCCATCCATCCATTCATTCACACTTATCTGATTTTCATCACATCTCGTTACATCTATTCATAGAATTTAAACATGGAAATTGAGAGAATTCTAATTTTTAATATAAAGATTCTTTATGCATCTATTTATGCATAAAAATCAACTTCAATGTGAATAACACTTTTATAAAAATCCTTTTATGCATAAATTCAAATTTAAGGAAAATAACACTTTTGAAATAAAATTAAAACCCTTATGCATCTTTCTAAGCATAAAATCACTTTTAATGAAAATAACTCTTTTGAAAGAAAAATAAATCCTTTATGCATCTTTCTATACATAGAAATTAAATTCAATGAAAATAACACTTTTATAATAAAAAAAATTCCATTATGTATCTTTCCATGCATATAAATTAAATTCAATGAAAATAACACTTTTATAATAAAAAAATTTCCAATATGCATCTTTCTATGCATAGAATTTAAATTCAATGAAAACAACACTTTTATAATAAAAAGATTTCCAATATGTATCTTTCTATGCATAGAAATTAATTTCAATAATTAATATCAATGATATCCATGCATATTCATAGGTGAATATGTACATAAAGTGAATAAATTTTTTTCTTTTAGAATGCACAAACGATGGGAATTACTCTTTTAGAATAACATAAAAATAAACTTTATTTTCCACTAAATTTAAGAAAATTTTGCCATAACCTCCTTTGTATGGCTGACCATTTCTCAAATTTTTTCTCAATTTTTAACATTCTATTTTCAATTTAAAATTAAACCCAATTTGAAGTAAAGTACTCTAATCTACTCAATTTTCACTTTCTAGTGAGTAAACAATAAGAAAAGTTTAATCAATTTATTTGTTATTCATTTTAGAATAAAGAAAGGCTGAATTCTTAAGGAAGAGAAGGGGGTAGCCTTTTCATCAAGGCATAACATCAGGATTCACTTTAATCAACTATAAAAAAAACAAGGAAATCAGAAAACCATAGATTTGAAATTAAAAAGTGGAAATTTTAGCTTACATGGAGTTTTGTAAGCTTTCCTTATGCTTGAGGGATTGAGGGTTCTACTCTTGTTTGGATCAAGAGTGGCCACCAATTTCTTTGGAGAGGATTTAATAAAAAACCATTGAATTATCAAGTGAATTCAATGTAATTGGCTCTAGGTAGGAGTAGAGTAACCTTTTACAAAGGGGGAGGCTTCTATTTATAGGAAAAAATGAGCCTCTAACCAAGAAAATTGATTCTAGAACTTTCCAGATCAGTTTAGTCAATTTTTGACCATTTTTAGGTCAGTTTAGCTTATTTTTTGAATCTAGTTGAGATGTCAAAAATGCATCATTTCCTCTAAATATCTCTTCTTTTTTAACTAATAAACCTTGTCCTTAGTCAACTCTTCATCTTATGTGAGCATTTACTCATTTTTGGGGGATTTTCTTTTATTCTTCAATTTATCTCCTCTCTCCATTTGGATTAATCTTATTGGTCCATAGGAACCTTAATTGGAGCATAATTCAAAAATTTCTAAAAATTTGGACCCTTAGGCTAAGGTCCTTTATACCTATTTTTAATTAATTCCAATTGCACATTGGAAAGTTCTTTTTAAATTTTTGTTTCAAGGGAAACCATTTTAGACATAGGAGGATTTTTATATAAAAAAATATCTCAATTTTGAATTATCTCCCTCTAGAAATTTTCTCTCTCTAGGCCAAAACAGGATAAAACATGATCTTTCTTTTATTTCAGAGAGGGAAATAAATATAAGATCAAAAGGGGAGGTTCTTACATGTGCACACCTCAAAAGCCGGAGGGATGAATCTTACATTCCAACCTTCTGCCTCCAAAGAGACACCAAAACCAAAATCTGGAGACAGGAAGATTCAGAAATTAAGGAAGACCTTTTCCTCGAAGCTCTTTCTTAGGAACTCTGGCTCTTTCAAGAATACAGAGGGAAGAGCTTTGAATTTGTAAGATCCCTCCCTCCAGCTTTTGAGGTGTAAAGGTGTAAGAACCTCCCCTTCTGTTCTTGTAATTATTCTCCTCTTTGAAATAGAAGAAAGATCTTGTTTTACGTTGTTTTGGCCTAGAGAGAGATAATCCAAAATTGAAATATCTTTGGATATAAAAATCCTCCTAGTGTCTAAAATGGATTCCCCTGAAACAGAAGTTCAAAATGAACTTTCCAATGTGCATTAGGAATTAATTGAAAATGGTATAAGGGACCTTAGCCTAAGGGTCTACATTTTCAGAAATTTTTGGATTATGGTCCAATTAAGGTTCCAATGGGCCAATTGGATTAATCCAAGTGTCGGGATGAGATAAATCCAAAAGAATTTAAAAAACTCCAAAAATGAGTAAATGCTCATATAAATTGAAGAGTTTACTGAGTACAAGGTTTATTAGTTAAAAATTATGAGATATTACTAAAAAAAGAGATATTTTGAAATAATGATGCAATTTTGACACCTTGGTAAGGAAATGGGGACTCTTGAGGTAGGCGCCTCTTTCACATGTATGGAAGGGTTTTTAATTCAAAAAAATTGTGATATTTTTATCTCTCCTCTCTCCTGGATCAAACCAAATCAGAAAGGGAGCTAAACTGGTCCAAATCTTGTCCATATTGAGTCAAACTAAACCTGGAAAATTCTAGAATCCAGTTGGACTTAGTTAGTGGCGTCCATCACCTATAAATAGACCCTTAGTCATTTGTAATAAAATATTGGAGCTACACCATGCCAGTATTATATTAAAATAATCATATTTTCTATTATCTTTTAAATTTTTTTCTCTCTTTGGAGCTTGGAGCTCTCTCTCTCTACAACAACTCTTGGATTTGCTCTTCTCCTCTTTGTGGATAAATTGATTGGTCAGGGGCTTCACTGCAATTAGAGAATCAAGCCAAATTTAGAGGTAAAATCAAATTTTATGGTTTTTCCTAATTTATCTCAATGACTTTCTTCTTCTCAACCCCTCTCAAGCTTGAGAAGCTTTCAAAATGATTGTCTTAATTCAAATCAAGCTTTCCCTAAAAGTCTTAATGTTTAATAAAGAGAAAGTTAGTCTTTATGCTTAAATGTAATGCTTTCTTTAAGTAATTCTCTCTCTCTAAAATAATAGCCATCTTTATGGCTAAATCCCTTGAAAAAGGATGCTTCTCAATGATAGTCTCTTAATGAAAGCTAAACTCTAGGCTTGATAAGCTAGAGATTAAGAAAATGGTATTTTTATGATTTTGTATTATTCTTTTAGATTATTTATAAGTAGTTAAAAAACTACTTTGATTGATTCTAAATGAGAAATATATTATCTTATCAATTCAGGAAAAGAGAAATAATAGAATAAGCTTAATCTAGTGAGATAATCATAATTAAGTTTATGATTATGGTTAAAATTATGATTTAAACTCATAGTTTGATTTTAAGCATAAAAGAGGAACTACAATCATATTTTCATTCAAGCTTTTATTCTTTAAAAAAAATTTGAGAATTATCAATAGCAACGAAGCTATGGCAAAATCTTTCAAAAAATTATACATATCTTATTTTTATGCATAATGCTAAAAGAGGACTTCCTACCATATTCTAGGATTGGACATCCTATGCAAAAAGAATGATTTTCATCATATTATGAGAAATAAATTTTTTGTAATTATGCATAATTAATTGATTATGAGTAAAGAGTAAATTTTGGTAAATTTATTTTTATTTAAAAAGAGGAATTTCCATGATATTTGAGATCCAAGTAATTAAATGGTAAAAGAGAAATTTTTGGCATAATTCAAATTATGAGTATTTATCAAAAGTAAAATTTTGAGCATTATTAATTTTATTAAAAAATATGAGTAGAATTGATTTTTGTAAATTCCATGAATCTTTTACTCGAAAAGAAGAATATTGAATATAGTTTACTTGAGAAATTTGAGAAAGAATATGAAAATATCCATCGAGAAAACTTGGATAATTGTTATTCAGAAAAGAGAATCTGGAATACCTAGGAGGATTGAGGATCCAATGAGTAAATGGAAGTTTAGAATTAATTCTCATTATAATGATGCTTAAGGAATGAAAATACAATACTTAAATTCTCTTATTGAATTTTTACTTATTCAATTTTGATAAGGTTTATTTTTCGTTTTTAAACCTTTAACAACAACACTCTGATACATAGATTCAATGGGATGATCGAGAAAAAGTACCTTTAACTAGGCCAAACTATTGGCAGAAACTTAAAAAAGTCCTATCAGTATCGAAAGTAGAAAACGGTACTAAAAGTGGATGTGATAAGATGTGATGTGAATCTGAATGAATGTGATGAGATGTAAATGGATGTGATGTGATGTGATTAGATGAGATGTGATGTGATTAGATGAGATGTGAATGTGATGTAATAAGATGTGAATGTGATGTGATGAGATGTGAGTGGATGTGATGAGATGTGATGTGATGTAAATGGATATGGATGTGAATGTGAGGAGATGTGGATGAGATGTGATGTGATGTAAATGGATGTGGATGTGGATTTGAATGTGATAAGATGTGAATGATATGTGAAAGGATGTGATGTGATGAAAATGGATGAGAATGAGATATAATGTGATAAATGTGCATGTGAATGAATGAATCGATGTGGATGAATATGATGAGATATGAATGGATGTTGTGTGATATGGATAGATATGGATGTGATGTAATGTGGATGGAATGAATGTGATGTGATGTGGATGGAATGAATGTGATGTGATATGGATAGATGTGGATGGAATGTATGTGATGTGATGTTGATGCTCGGTTATGAATTCCCAATGATGTGGGAATAAATGATAAGATTTTGAGAGAAGCCCATGATAGCCTGATAGCTGGACATCCAGGGTTTATGAAAACCTATATGTATGTGAAGAAAAGCTTCTTTTAGCCAGGACTGAAAAAGGATATACTTGATCATGTGCGGCAATGCTTAATGTGTTAGAGAGTCAAGATGCCAGGAAAAGTGCAGCCTCTAGACATTCCATAGATGAAGTGGGAATGTTTCAGTATGGACTTTGTCAGTGGATTACCTACAGTGCAATCAGGTTACAAATCTATTTTTGTGGTAGTTGACAGACTAACCAAAGTTTCCCATCTGATTCCAATGAAAGAAACATACATTGTAGTGGATGTTGCCAGAGTTTTCCTTAAAGAGATCTTCAGATTGCATGGCTTACCCAGGAGGATAGTAAGTTACAGAGATCCTGCATAAGTGCACCACCTAGGGAAAAACCACTAGCATCTGTCACTACCTCAAAGGGTGAGGAAAAATCTGGCAATTTTAGGATAGGGTTGGTTACTAAAGCTGTTTTCAGCTTGTCAAAAGCACTCTGACACATAGCAGTGTCCACTGAAATAGGGTGCTCTTCTTGAGAAGGTTATTCAAAGGGGATGCTACCTAAGCATACCTGGGTATAAAGATTCTATACCATCCAGTTAGTCCCAAGAATCCTCTGACTTCTTTCACTATTTTGGGCTCTCACCACTCCACAACTTCTTGGATTTTAGTGGGGTCAGGAGAAATCCCATCTTTAGATACTATGATTCTCTTATAGAACTATTTCTTAATCTATTGTGGAAGAAGGAATGAATTTCATAAAGTTGGAATTTTCCTTACAGTTAGAAGTAAAGTAGATTTTTATCTGAAGAAAATCCTTAGGAATCAAAGTTATAAGTAAACCGAATAATTTTGGTTAGATCCCGACTGTGAGAGGGGCAGCCAGTAAACTACTTGTCCATCTCTTAAATCTGAATCAAGCAAAAACCTCAAGACCAATTCCAATTCTTGACACAAAGAATAGACTACCGTTGAATTAGAATAATTTTCCCTCAACCGAAAGCACCAAGACTCTAGTTGGAAATTCAGTCAAAGGATGGGTACATTACCCTGATGAGAGATCAATGATTCTCATTTAAGGAAATCTAGATAAGTCTCTTGTGCGGATATCCGTGGGAGAGGCCTCGAGTGAGGGACCCTGCCCCGTGCAAGAAGTTCTACTTCCGCAGCACCCTAAATTTGTTGCGCGGTGGGGACAGGGATCTCACATGGAAGAACTTCCTAGTGTTTGGAATCTCTTGAAGGATGAGGGAGCTGGCTTTGGTAGGACTTTAATGATGAAGGCTTTGGCGAAGTCCTTCGCTATCCTTATAGCTTTAGCCATGGATACTGGCTTGGCATTCTTGACCAAGGTGTCTAAAGGTTCATTCATTCCCCGAATGAACCTGGCCACTCTTCGTCTAGCGGTGGTGAGTACTTGAGGAGAAGAGTAAATGTCTCATGATATTTTTCAATAGTTTTGCTCCCCTGGTTTAGCTCTAAGAATTCATTCATCTTGGTTTCTAAAAATTCGGGGGGGGGGGGGGGGGGGGGGGGAATCTCTTCCTTAGATAAGCTTTGAGATCATTCCAGGACTGGGTGTTCCTATCTAGATGGTTGGTATCGCAATGGTTTCTCCATGCCACCCTGGCTGTTTCCACAATCTTTAGCCTAGTGAGAGCCATTTTGCTACTCTCGTTGTATCCGATGACATCAAAATATTCCTCCATGGCCTTGACCCACTTCTCCACAGCCTCGCGTAAGTTATCCCCTTCACCCTTGAAGGGTCTTGGTTGAGTTCTGTGAAGGGCCTTGCGAACGTCGAGGTCAAGCTCTTCCTCATCAATGAGAGGATCTGGCTATCCTCGCTCACCTCATGATTCTACCAAAAATGATACATTATTAAATTTTTATTTTGATTTCGTCAAGGAGATCCTAAGACTTAAGAGGTTCGGAAAATAATTGCTTAAACAAGATAAACGATCTTATTGGAGATCTATGACATGTCTGAGTAATAGATCTTGCTTCTTCAATTTGTCATATAATAAACAATCACTTATATAACAAGAAATTTTTCCGCAAAATATTTCTTTATTTATATAAAGGTTACAATATGTACATAGAGCATCTCGGCTCCAAAAAGTCAAAACCTCCTCCAGAAATGCATAAGATGATGATACTGGGGGCTACAGACATGCCCGGATACAAATGTTTCCTCACTGCCAAGGGAGCTACTATCTTACTCTTTGGGATAAAGCGGCTAAGAAGTCTATAGATATGGCAGGAAAGTCTGAAATCTCGAGGCATGGGATGATATAGAATAACACCATGAATCACTTTTAGCCTCATCATAATCATGGCCAATGAGATATTTTCCCTTACCATCACGCGCTGGTCCCAAGAGGCGTGAACATACTGCCCTGCAAACCACTTGTGCTGACGTCTCTCTACTGGGTCTGGGAAATATAAATCCTCAAAATGGCTTGCGAGTTTGACTCGGCTCGTTCGAGTTGTAGAGGAAGAGATGATATGCTCGAAGGCGAAAGCAGTCATATCTTGTGACTAGGTGAGATCGAGAATACCAGATAAGCATGGAACTTCCATCTATAAAACCAAATTCTTTGATTAAAAATCTTCATTAATGAAGCTTAAGGAATGAAAATACAATACGTAAATGCTCTTTTAGAGTTTTTATTATAAATTTCTGATAAGAATTCATTTTTCCTTATTAGCTTTTCACAAAGCTCTGATACCAGCTATGAGATCTCCGTCCCCTTTGTGATGCCCCCTCCGAGGGCGCTGGCAGCGGAAGCAGCGTCAGTTTATCGCACGGGGCAAGGATCCACACTCAGGGCCTCGTCCATGGATATCCGAACAAGAGACTAGCCTGGCGGTTCCTCTAAAATTGAACTCAAAAAAACTTCCCTCGCCTAGAAGGCACGTGCAATTCCACTAGGAAAATCATCTAATGGGAGAATTGATTTAACGAGTCGAAGTCTTAACTATCCAAACTGATCTGACCAAACCTGAAAGTCACAAGGTTAGATCAAGGAAGAGACTTGCACTTGGTCCATAGAATCATTACTTCCCCCCCCCTTTAGCGAGACACAGCCCCGTTGATTCCCTCCCACAGAACAAGGGCCTTCCTAGGACTTAATCTAACTAACGTAACTTAATCATAACTATTTGTATCACAGGAATTCCCCGATCCAACCTAACCCCAACGGTCCCATGGGTTAACTAACTACCCAACCACTGTATTGGTGGGATCCCTTTATATAAACTTTTGGTTTTGTTTTGTCCCGGGTACCAAAGGAAAAGAGTTCCCAGGCCCCCTAGCCGGTGTTTCAAGAAAAATTCAAGGTAGTCATACCACTTACACACCCAATATGAAATTGCCATTTTAAGAGATTCGACTGTCTTTAAAACAATCTTTCAATGAAATCATAGTATTACTGATCATAATCCTCCAAAATATTAAGTCCATTGATTTACAAAATATACCATCCAGACTCTTCATTGAAGACCAGCTGGTCAACCAATGAGATGCAATATCAAAATTTAGTTCATATAAAAGTAATTCTTTTTAGTTCATCCTTATCTTCCTTGACGTATGCATGGGTGTCCTAGCAATTGCAAGCCCATGCATCACTTGGTCAGAACCCTCTAGGATCCTACTTAGGTGTCCTAGCACTTCACTCAAGGATTGCTTCATCGGTCCTTGCCCATCATATCGAAAGCACACCATTTTAACTATATCGAGGCTGGTCAAGACCTCGGCAGGCTTTGCCCAACGAGCAATGTCCCTTGACAACTCCCCACCAGCTGTTGCAAGGAGTCTCTCCTTAGTTAATCACTTACCAAATGCTTCCTCCAACATTCTGGCATAAAATAGTCCTTTAAAAGAAAACAGAGGTTCTATGCAAGTAGAATTCCCGGTTCGAGATTGGTTCCACAAAACCCTTTCCTAGATGGAGAGAAAGCGCACCTTAGAAGTCTCTAGAGGCAACAAGGAGATGAAATGAAAACATACGTATGGCATCATTGGCAACCAGAATGCTCACCACCTGTCCACTCAGGGGGCCTTTTTGATAGTTCCTAGCTCATAGTAACCGGCAATATATAAAACATATCAAAATTGAATCTCCGTTGAAGATCAGCAAGGTCAACCAACGGATCCATATAAAAAAGCCATGGACTCATCCGTTGAGGACCATCAAGGTCAATCAACTAGATCCATGCCCGAATTCAGAAAACAACTCTTACTCCTTATTCCAATATCTTCCTCGATGCACGCATGGGTATCGTCAGTAGTAGCAGCGACCTAGAGCCCGAGCATCGTATAGTCAGCACCCTCTAGGATCCTTCGTAGGAGGACCTAGTGCTTCACTCATAGGTCGATTCCTTGGTCCCTCATCCACCGTACCGGAAGCTCACCATTTTAATCGAACCGAGGCTGGTCAATACCTCGGCCAACCTTGCTACGCGAGACGTCCTCCATTGACTCTCCATTAGCTGGTTGCAACTTTATCAGACTAGGTCTCCACAACCTCATTCACAAGACAGTCAAAATGCTTCCCCAGCATTCTTGACATAAAACAACCATTTAAAAAGAGGTCATAAATATAGTTTCTATAATGAACTCTCATCTTTCCACATTGTTCCTCACCACATTTATTTCATGTGTATTCCCATTCTCATCACATCATTTTCCATTTCATCACATCTTTTTCTCATTTATCCGTATCAAATCTCATCCACTCGCATCTACCCATATCCACATCTCATTACATCACATTCATTCACATCTCATCCATTTAGACCACATCACATTCACTCACATCACATCTCATTCATCTTACCTCACATCTCATTCATTCACATCTATCTCGATTCATATCCCATCACATCACATTCATTCATATCCATCATATTCTTATTCATTCATATCCATCACATTCACATTCACATTCATTCATATCTATCATATTCACATTCATTCATAGCCATCATATTCACATTCACATTCATTCATATCCATCACATTCACATCTATCTCGATTCATATCCCATCACATCACATTCATTCATATCCATCACATTCATTCATTCATATCCATCATATTCTTATTCATTCATATCCATCACATTCACATTCATATCCATCATATTCACATTCATTCATATTCATCACATTCACATTCATTCAATCCATCACATTCACATCCACATATATTTATGACACATCACATCTCTTTCCATCACATCACATTTTTTCACATACACATCTATATCCATTCTTTCACATACTCATTCACATCAATTCTTTCACATATACATTCACATCCATTCTTCACTTATACATTCACATCCATTTTCATCACATATCATCCACTCATATCCCATATCATTCATTTACATCCTGATTCACATGACATCACATCTCATCCATTCATTCACATCTATCTGATTTACATCACATCTAACTCACCTCACATCTCATCACATATATCTGATTTACATCACCTCTTTTCACATCACAACAACCCATCCATTCATTCACACTTATCTGATTCTCATCACATCTCATTACATCTATTCACCTCTATTCACATCACAACCACCCATCCATCATTCACACTTATCTGATTCTCATCTCGTTACATCTATTCACCTCACATTTAATCACATCTATTCACATCACATTCATCCATCTATTCACATCTATCTGATTCATATCACATCTATTCACCTCACATCTCATCACCTCTATTCACATCTATCTGATTCACATCACATCTATTCACCTCACATCTCATCACTCTATTCACATCACATCCATCCATCCATTCACATCTATCTGATTCACATCACATCTCATCACATCTATTCACCTCACATCTCATCACCTCTATTCACATCCATCCATCCATCCATCCATTCACATCTATCTGATTCACATCACATCTCATCACATCTATTCACCTCACATCTCATCACCTCTATTCACATCACATCCATCCATCCATTCATTCACACTTATCTGATTTTCATCACATCTCGTTACATCTATTCATAGAATTTAAACATGAAAATTGAGAGAATTCTAATTTTTAATATAAAGATTGTTTACGCATCTATTTATGCATAAAAATCAACTTCAGTGTGAATAACACTTTTTATAAAAATCCTTTTACGCATCTATTTATGCATAAATTCAAATTTAAGGAAAATAACACTTTTGAAATAAAATTAAAACCCTTATGCATCTTTCTAGGCATAAAATCAATTTTAATGAAAATAACACTTTTGAAATAAAAATAAATCCTTTATGCATCTTTCTATGCATAAAATCAATTTTAATGAAAATAACACTTTTGAAAGAAAAATAAATCCTTTATGCATCTTTCTATGCATAGAAATTAAATTCAATGAAAATAACACTTTTATAATAAAAAAATTCCATTATGTATCTTTCCATGCATATAAATTAAATTCAATGAAAATAACACTTTTATAATAAAAAAATTTCCAATATGCATCTTTCTATGCATAGAATTTAAATTCAATGAAAATAACACTTTTATAATAAAAAGATTTCCAATATGTATCTTTTTATGCATAGAAATTAATTTCAATAATTAATATCAATGATATCCATGCATATTCATAGGTGAATATGTACATAAAGTAAATAAATGTTTTTCTTTTAGAATGCACAAACGGTGGGAATTACTCTTTTAGAATAACATAAAAATAAACTTTATTTTCCACAAAATTTAAGAAAATTTTGCCATAACCTCCTTTGTATGGCTAATCATTTCTCAAAATTTTTCTCAATTTTTAACATTCTATTTTCAATTTAAAATTAACCCCAATTTGAAGTAAAGCACTCTAATCTACTCAATTTTCACTTTCTAGTGAGTAAACAATAAGAAAAGTTTAATCAATTTATTTGTTATTCATTTTAGGATAAAGAAAGGCTGAATTCTTAAGGAAGAGAAGTGGGTAGCCTTTTCATCAAGGCATAACATCAGGATTCACTTTAATCAACTATAAAAAAAATAAGGAAATCAGAAAATCATAGATTTGAAATTAAAAAGTAGAAATTTTAGCTTATATGGAGTTTTGTAAGCTTTCCTTATGCTTGAGGGATTGAGGGTTCTACTCTTGTTTGGATCAAGAGTGGCCACCAATTTCTTTGGAGAGGATTTAATAAAAAACCATTGAATTATCAAATGAATTCAATGTAATTGGCTCTAGGAAGGAGTAGAGTAATCTTTTACAAAGAGAGAGGCTTCTATTTATAGGAAAAAATGAGCCTCTAACCAAGAAAATTGATTCCAGAACTTTCCAGATTAGTTTGGTCAATTTTTGACCATTTTTGGGTCAGTTTAGCTTATTTTTTGGATCTAGTTGTGTCAAAAATGCATCATTTTCTCTAAATATCTCTTCTTTTTTAACAAATAAACCTTGTCCTTAGTCAACTCTTCATCTTATGTGAGCATTTACTCATTTTTGGGAGATTTTCTTTTATTCTTCAATTTATCTCCTCTCTACATTTGGATTAATCTTATTGGTCCATAGGAACCTTAATTGGAGCATAATTCAAAAATTTCTAAAAATTTGGACCCTTAGGCTAAGGTCCTTTATACCTATTTTTAATTAATTCCAATTGCACATTGAAAAGTTCTTTTTAAATTTTTGTTTCAAGGGAAACCATTTTAGACACTAGGAGGATTTTTATATCAAAAAATATCTCAATTTTGAATTATCTCTCTCTAGATATTTTCTCTCTCTAGGCCAAAACAGGATAAAACATGATCTTTCTTTTATTTCAGAGAGGGGAATAATTATAAGATCAAAAGGGGAGGTTCTTACACCTGCACACCTTAAAAGCCGGAGGGATGAATCTTACATTCCAACCTTCTGCCTCCAAAGAGACACCAAAACCAAAATCTGGAGACAGGAAGATTCAGAAATTAAGGAAGACCTTTTCCTCGAATCTCTTTCTTAGGAACTCTGGCTCTTTCAAGAATACAGAGGGAAGAGCTTTGAATTTGTAAGTTCCCTCCCTCCAGCTTTGGAGGTGTAAAGATATAAGAACCTTCCCTTCTGTTCTTGTAATTATTCCCCTCTTTGAAATAGAAGAAAGATCTTGTTTTACGCTGTTTTGGCCTAGAGAGAGATATCCAAAATTGAAATATCTTTGGATATAAAAATCCTCCTAGTGTCTAAAATGGATTCCCCTGAAATAGAAGTTCAAAATGAACTTTCCAATGTGCATTAGGAATTAATTGAAAATGGTATAAGGGACCTTAGCCTAAGGGTCTACATTTTCACAAATTTTTGGATTATGGTCCAATTAAGGTTCCAATGGGCCAATTGGATTAATCCAAGTGTCGGGATGAGATAAATCCAAAAGAATTTAAAAAAATCCAAAAATGAGTAAATGCTCACATAAATTGAAAAGTTCACTGAGTACAAGGTTTATTAGTTAAAAATTATGAGATATTACTAAAAAAAGAGATATTTTAGAATAATGATGCAATTTTGACACCTTGGTAAGGAAATGGAGACTCTTGAGGTAGGAGCCTCTTTCACATGTGTGGAAGGGTTTTTAATTCAAAAAAAATTGTGATATTTTTATCTCTCCTCTCTCCTAGATCAAACCAAATCAGAAAGGGAGCTAAACTGGTCCAAATCTTGTCCATATTGAGTCAAACTAAACCTGGAAAATTCTAGAACCCAGTTGGACTTGGTTAGTGGCCTCCGCCACCTATAAATAGACCCTTAGTCATTTGTAATAAAATATTGGAGCTATACCATGCCAGTATTATATTAAAATAATCATATTTTCTATTATCCTTTAAATTTTCCTCTCTTTGGAGCTTAGAGCTCTCTCTCTCTCTACAGCAACTCTTGGATTTGCTCTTCTCCTCTTTGTGGATAAATTGATTGGTCAGGGGCTTCATTGCAATTAGAGAATCAAGCCAAATTTGGAGGTTAAATCAAATTTTATGGTTTTTCCTAATTTATCTCAATGACTTTCTTCTTCTCAACCCCTCTCAAGCTTGAGAAGCTTTCAAAATGATTGTCTTAATTCAAATCAAGCTTTCCCTAAAAGTATTAATGTTTAATTAAGAGAAAGTTAGTCTTTATGCTTAAATGTAATGCTTTCTTTAAGTAAATCTCTCTCTCTAAAATAATAGCCATCTTTATGGCTAAATTCCTTGAAAAAGGATGCTTCTCAATGATAGTCTCTTAATGAAAGCTAAACTCTAGGCTTGATAAGCTAGAGATTAAGAAAATGGTATTTTTATGATTTTGTATTAGCAAAATAATGGTTATTCTTTTAGATTATTTATAAGTAGTTAAAAAACTACTTTGATTGATTCTAAATGAGAAATATATTATCCTATCAATTCGAGAAAAGAGAAATAATAGAATAAGCTTAATCTAGTGAGATAATCATAATTAAGTTTATGATTATGGTTAAAATTATGATTTAAACTCATAGTTTGATTTTAAGCATAAAAGAGGAACTACAATCATATTTTCATTCAAGCTTTTATTCTTTAGAAAAAAAATTGAGAATTATCAATAGCAACGAAGCTATGGCAAAATCTTTCAAAAAATTATACATATCTTATTTTTATGCATAATATTAAAAGAGGACTTCCTACCATATTCTAGGATTGGACGTCCTATGCAAAAGAATGATTTTTATCATATTATAAGAAATAAATTTTTTGTAATTATGCATAATTAATTGATTATGAGTAAAGAGTAAATTTTGGTAAATTTATTTTTATGTAAAAAGAGGAATTTCCATGATATTTGAGATCCAAGTAATTAAATGGTAAAAGAGAAATTTCTGGCATAATTCAAATTATGAGTATTTATCAAAAGTAAAATTTTGAGCATTATTAATTTTATTGAAAAATATGAGTAGAATTGATTTTTGTAAATCCCATGAATCCTTTACTAAAAAAGAAGAATATTGAATATAGTTTACTTGAGAAATTTGAGAAAGAATATGAAAATATCCATCGAGAAATCTTGGATAATTGTTATTCAGAAAAGAGAATCTGGAATACCTAGGAGGATCGAGGATCCAATGAGTAAATGGAAGTTTAGAATTAATTCTCATTATAATGACGCTTAAGGAATGAAAATACAATACTTAAATTCTCTTATTGAATTTTTACTTATTCAATTTTGATAAGGTTTATTTTTCGTTTTTAAACCTTCAATAACAACACTCTCATACATAGATTCAATGGGATGATCGAGAAAAAGTACCTTTAACTAGGCCAAACAATTGGCAAAAACTTAGAAAAGTCCTATCAGCTGTATCGAAAGTAGAAAACGGTACTAAAAGTGGATGTGATAAGATGTGATGTGGATCTGAATGTGATGAGATGTAAATGGATGTGATGTGATGTGATTAGATGAGATGTGATGTGATTAGATGAGATGTGAATGTGATAAGAGGAGATGTGAATGTGATGTAATAAGATGTGAATGTGATGTGATGAGATGTGAGTGGATGTGATGAGATGTGATGTGATGTAAATGGATGTGGATGTGGATTTGAATGTGATAAGATGTGAATGATATGTGAAAGGATGTGATGTGATGAAAATGGATGAGAATGAGATGTGAGTGGATGTGATGAGATGTGAGTGGATGTGATGAGATGTGATGTGATGTAAATGGATGTGGATGTGGATTTGAATGTAGATGTGAATGATATGTGAAAGGATGTGATGTGATGAAAATGGATGAGAATGAGATATAATGTGATAAATGTGCATGTGAATGAATCAATGGATGTGGATGAATGTGATGAGCTATGAATGGATGTGGTGTGATATGGATAGATATGGATGTGATGTAATGTGGATGGAATGAATGTGATGTGATGTGGATGGAATGAATGTGATGTGATATGGATAGATGTGGATGGAATTTATGTGATGTGATGTTGATGCAATGAAAGTGATGGGTGTGATGGGATGTGAATGGGAGTGATGAGATGTGAATAGGTGTGATGGATGTGATGTGGATCTGGGTAGATGTGGATGGATGTGATGTGATGAGATGTGGATCTGAATGAATTTAAATGGATGTGATGTAATGTGAATGGATGGATGAGATGTAAGGTGGATAAATGTGATGTGATGTGGATCTAGGCAAATGTGAATGGATGAGATGTGATGTGGATCGGGTAGATGTGAATAGATGAGATGTGATGTGGATATGGGTAGATGTGAATTGATGAGGATGGATGTGACATGGTGTGACGAGGATCTGAATAGATGTAAATGGATGTGATGAGATGTGACATGATGTGATGAGGATCTGAATAGATGTAAATGGATGTGATGAGATGTGATGTGATGTGGATAGATGTGATGAGATGTGATGTGTTGTGGATAGATGTGATGAGATGTAATATGATGTGATTGGATGAGAATGGGTGAAGGAAGCTAGAAATAGATATGACTGGAGGAATAATCAAAGTGAATTGATTTAGACATTAGGGAAAAAGGGAGCGGCCTTTTACGGTTTGGAAAAATAAGCTCTCAACCAATGAACAGAGGGCCAACGTAACGTTGGAAATTCACAAAAATAAGAGAAAATAGATAAAAGAAACAATATTTTATGTAGGTACAAGCGTGCTACATTAATGTGGAGATTGGTTTTTTATTCTCACAAGATCTTTGGACATGAAGATAGAATCTAGTCTGACATTTTCTCTGACAAGGGCCTTCCCGCTTCCACCTTCCTTTGAACTTTGAAATGTTATGCTGCCTTTCCTTTGAAAGGTCTACCAGTCTACACCACTGTCTCATTGTGCAGCAGCCTCTTCTTTTCCAAAACTGCTCTCTTGTTCCTGTTTGGCTTAGAGTAAGATGTTTCTTGTCAACTATCTGTCTGCCCACTTTCTCTTTCTTGAAACTTCACTTTGTTATCTTTTTTACATTACTTTGCTGTGGTTACAGATTCATAAGGTCTCCATGGTGAATAAAAACTATGGCCGTTCTTGTGGAAGACGCTCTGTGGATGATAATGCTATGAAGGCAGAATTATACCACACATCCTTACCCCGTCGACTTGCTTCTTCTATTTCTTCGGTAGAGAATTCAAGTACAGTCAAAACGGAAGGAACTTGGGAAAGGTTTACTATTTCGAAAGGAGCATGGGTGCTCATGCAACCTAGCAAAAGAAAGAGACCCCGGACAAAAAACATTTTCTTGGCATCATGGAAGGGAAGAGTACGAGATTTTAAAATCACCAGAGGGAAGATATCGGTGAAGTTTTGATTCAGCATGTGTACATGCATAAAGAACTTGTCTTGCGAGACTATCCAAATGATCTTCCGCAACACAGGCCTAATTGTATATTTTTCTATTGTGGTTTTGTTCTTTATGAGGTGTATGGATTTTTAAGACAAAGCTTTCTTTCTTTGCTTATTGACATTCTTGTGTTATTTTATTTCAGATTTATACCCTTCAT
The DNA here is from genome assembly GCF_041138505.1 of Cibotium barometz. NCBI lineage: Eukaryota > Viridiplantae > Streptophyta > Polypodiopsida > Cyatheales > Cibotiaceae > Cibotium > Cibotium barometz. Next base: position 47,271,454 of record NC_141085.1, on the reverse strand, counting down.
TGTATGAGACATGGCAAAACATCGATTGTATTCTGGGATTTATAGATGTTTTGCATGGATCGATAGGAGAACAACAATACCAAGGTCGATGTGCAACAGAGCTAGCTCAATCCGGTATATTTTTTATTGATCATTTTTATCAGTTGTTGCTGGACAATGCAAACACACATGGTGTGTTAAGAAAACAAGACCTTCCGGCATGGAATTCAGTGGATTGGCCTCTCCCACATTTTAGTGTTACAGAGGCATATAGGGCCAAGCTTTTCAAAGAAGTACAGAAAGCTCTGAGGCCCAATATTGCCACAAGGATAATAAAAATTTCTTTATGCATGCCTCTCACAGTTTTTGTAGACTTGTTTAATACCTTTCCAGTGAAGGTTTCAAAAACAATGTTCACAGTTAAAGCAACAAGTCTGGTATGCATGCCACAATTTTTGGATAAAGGTTGGGATAAGAAGACATGTAGTTCAGTGTTTTGTGAGGTTGTCCAACCTTCTATGCAACTGAAGTACATGGTTGCATCACAAAATTTCATTTTTTCTTTTTATTATAAGCGCAGTCGAATGCTAGGTACAAAACTAGTCCCAATGGATCAAGATGAAGATTCTTTTGGTGCAGAAAATAAACTTCTTGATATTGATGTTGAGAATGGTGATGTGCTAGTCAATATCTCATTAAGACAATGTTGCTCCCTAGCTCAATTGCGCAATGACATTCTATTTGAGACAAAAGGTTCTATTTCAAAGGACTTTTTATTTATTTACAACAATAAGAAGGTATACCATGTGACTTGTCCTAGTCTCATTAAGCACTGCTATTAGTTTACTTTACCCTATTGTTTTATATTGCTTTTTTGCAGGTGCTCAAAAGAAGAGAGAGTTCAATAAAATGCAAAGACATTGAAAATTTGAAAATTGAGATAACACAGACTCCATAAACAAAGGTATTATATTCAATAAAGTAAAATTTTGTACAGAAGTGTTTAATTATATATGTAGAACATATTCTTGACAACAATTTTCTATTTATCTACAGGCTGATCTTGAGGCTGCTCTACATGGTCCAAGCTCACCGTATCATCTTTATTTGGAGAATCTATTTTCTGCTGCTCCATCCTGTCGTGTACAGTCTCTTGGTGCTGCTCCATTGTCTCCTCTACTGCCCCTGGAGCATCTGTTTGCTGCTGCTCCATCATCTCCTCAATAACATCAGCAGCAGCAGGTCCTTGTTCTTGTGGCTTCTCCTCATCAGCACTAGGTCCTTGTTCCTGTGGCACCACATCTGCATCATCTGTGTCATCAAGGTGTATGACACCTTCTCGGACTTTAGAGCTCTCACCCAACTCGATAGTAGCTGGTACAATAGGTTTGGAGGAAATTACAGGATCAATAATATGAACTGTATGCTGTATAGCATGGTTCAGCCAGCTTCTCATCATGCTACATTGGACAAAACAATAATTAGGGTAAGGTGTAAGGGAGGAGGTACAATAAGGATTGTTTTGCAAACAAATGTAAAATAAAAGACACTTACTAGAGCATTGCAAGAATGATAGTATCTGAGCAATACTCATTCTTATGAGCCAATGCTGCCAAGCATGCTTTTGTCAAGTCAAAATTATTCTCTGAAAAATCATCTTCAATGTGGACAACTATGTTAGGGCCCAGCTCTTGCAACCTTCTCTGTATCTGCAGCTCTATCTGTACAGTCTCCACATCTATAGTAGCAGATTTGGATTCTTCTATTTGCTGCTTCAGTGACTCCTCATAAGCAGCTTTCTCTCTGGTGCTCTTTGAGTGGGTCACTTCAACAACCTTCACCTTGTCTGCCTTCAATTTCCTTGTAGGTGGAATTAATAATATGTCTCTCATTTTTATGTCCTGCCATTCCACAGGATGGACCAGCTTGTCATACCTCCATCTCACTCTAGACAATGTGTTGACGTCCTTGGCCATCAGAGTTACCCTGTGAGCATGGGCTGCTACAAGCATTGCATCTTCAAAGTACTTCTCCAAGTAATCCTCTGCCATTTCCTGTAAGGAAAGAATGGCAGTCCTGTTCCACCTGAAACCAAGGTGCCAGCTATCACAAATTTCTCTCACTAGCCTCTGAAAAGGTGCCTTGGGGATTGCAAAGCCTATAGCTTTTTGTTGTTTCCTGATCTCCTTTAGTACACCTGCAGAATGTTTTAACCTCTTGGACTTTTGCTGCAGCATGCTCATTGGCTTCCCCTTCCTGCAATGTGCAACTCTTCCCTTTGGAGGCACAATAGATTCCTTGATATCAGCCCCAGCTGTGCTGCTGTTGCAAGCCCTGGCCCCTTGCTAGACCTCCTTGCAGTTGCCTTGGTTCTTGCCATCACTCTGAAAAGCTGCATACAAAGCAATGGAAAGAGATTACAGCCATGGAGAACATGGAATGATAAAAGAAGGTAATGACAAATTGGATAAAGCAAAATTGAACAATTTGTAACAAAACGCGATTATGATAATTTGAAATTTCTAACAGCTCATCATCGTGTTTTTCTACAAATACTTGAAACAACATGCTATTGCATTCCTACAGTGAATTCTCTACCTCTTCAACTATAAACAATATATATTGAGTTTATGCAAGCCTTGAATAGCCTAGAAAGATACAAAATCACAATGAAAGGGGTGGATTAAGAAGCATTTTCAAATTTGCAACAAAATGCGATTTGGGCTATTTGAGATTTCTAAAGCCCTCTCCTCACGTTTTACTGCAAATTCTTGAGGCTGCATACTTGAGCATGCCTTTAGTCATTTCAGTGTGTATACAGCTTGGTGCAACATGGATTGAGCCTATAGAAAGCAAGAAATGATCAAGCTCTCACTCAACAAGCCCAAATAAAAAGTCTTCCTGCTTCTACATGCAGTGGAAAAAATCTGAGAAATGTATATAATATTTATCATAATATCTAACATACATCACATCAATCAGTACCTTACCCTAATATACTATTAAACAAGAAGAGAAGGAAATAGATTGTCTTACTGACCTGGAAGCTATCTGTAGGTGTGCTGTGCTGATGATGAGTATCCTGTGCTCGGGATGAACCTCTGCTGCTGGTCTGGATGCTGATGGTGAGTATCCTGTGCTCGGGATGAACCTCTGCTGGTCTGGATGCTGATGGTGTAGAGTAGGGAGGTAGAGATGCAAGAGAACTGAGTTAGGAGGGTAGATTATTGCAAAATACAAATAAAGGAGCTATTAAATACCACAGTGTGAAATATAGTCGTTTTTTAACACGTGTGGGTCCCACCCAGATCTTTTGGAATTTGAAATTTGACACGTGTGAAAGTCACTTTTTACCTTGGAAATTGTGCCAATCATGATTTCATAATCAAATCCATTAACACTCTTCCCTCCCTGTCTTCCATCCCTGCCAGCATCCTCCCATCATCCTTTTCCTTCCCACTCTGATCACTTCCTACCCAACACACTCCATCCACTCTGTAACCTTTCTGAAGACTACTACCACTGCCAGATCTCCAGGTTACCTGTGCTGCAGCTCAAGTTTGGAAGAGAGCAAGAGAATCACCAGGGCAACTCCAACAGTATGGAAGAGGAAAAGAAAGGTCAGAGATCTATACCCTTTCCAATGTTTTTTGATATATATTTCTTCCATCTATAAAATTCTTGATTCTCAGTGCCTAGGAATCTGGTAGATCAAACTAGGATTTGATTAGAGATGGATATGAATAGGACTTAGAATTTTGCAACAAAATGCGAGGAGAGTGCTTTACATTTTCCAAATGCTCCAAAAGTTTTCCTACAAATTCTGATATTAGTTTCAGTTTTTATTTCTTCCTCTTTGTTTTGCTTTCTTTTGCCCTGGGGAATTCCTCCTAGTGCCATTTACTGTCCAGAACATTGTGAGATGTCCCTAGCATTTGATTGGAGATGGATGTCAATAGAAATGTAGAATTTGCAACAAAATGCGAGGAGAGCACTTGACATTTTTCAAATGGTTCTGCATCGCGTTTTGTGCAAATTCTTGTGTCCCTTTTGGTTTTCACTGTTTCCTCATTGTTTTGCTTTCTATGTCCTTGGGGATTTCTTTCTTGATGATGAGAAAAGTTTTTGCTTTGGAACAGTTGATTCTCAGACCCCTCCTTTCAAGAGGAAGCTGGACTTTTCTGCTGCTATACTCAGACCACAGCAATCACCAGGTGATTCATGTGTGCTCATGAAGAGAGTTGTTTGGTGATATCCTGTACATTACCTGATTGCATATGTCAGCATATAGAATTCATGGTATATAAATTTTTGTTCAGGCAAAAGCAAGAGACTAGAGCAGAAAGGTGAGTCTTCCCTTTCAAAAGAAAGGGAACCAAAAGAGGACAAATCTCCAGATTTGCTCCTATTTGACTTTCTTCACAAGTGCAAGGCTCAGAGGAACTTCCACATATACCACAGTATTTTCAACATGGAGTTCACTATGAGCTCTGTTTTGGAGCATCACAGAGATTTTCTTTCAGACCATTGGGATACCTTCAAACAACTGACAGAGGCAGGAAGGATTGTGGAAGGTGAAAAGGTTTTTGTGCATTTAAATCATATTGTCTCCATTGACAAGCTGAGGTACCATGTGAATAGAAGGTTTGATAGCCTGCCTGAGGAATATAAATTCAGCTGTAACTTGCACACCAGAAAGTGTAGAGTGCTTGAGGAAAACATGGCATTCCTTATGTACATTGTCTTCCAACAGCAATCTCTAGAAGAGCAAGGGCAGGAGGCTGAAGAAGAAGATATATCTGTAGGTAAAAGAGGATATTCCTGTGGCAACAGATATGGCAGAGCAGGAAGAAGATATCAACCTCGAGGATGAGGGGCTGCAAGTGGCTGCTCTTGACCTTGTTCAACTGAGGACTGAAACTCTTAGGGCAACACAGCCAGTTGAAGATTTTGATGTTCAGAGTAGTAACTATGCAGTGCCCATGCTTCCAGGTGTCTTGATTGGTGGTAAAGATTATGTTTTCCTCCATGATATAGAGTGTATGTTCAATTTGAGGGAGGACTATGCCATTTCCCTTATTGCCCAGGCTTCAAGGCTTGACAAGGAGGTTGGCATAGAGGATGACCATTCACTGCTAGCTTTGGAAACAACTTTTGATCCTGCAGAGGCCCTTACTATTTGTTTCAAAGAGGCTGAAAATTTCCAAGAGCCAGATGAAGCTACCTTCCAGCTCACCCAGGAAGCTATGAATCTCTCAGCACTTCATAAAGGAAAAGCTTAAAGAAGAGGCTGGACTGGAGGGGAGAGGAATCAATCTTTGGAAAGATGAACTTCTTGTTGTTGCTGATGAAAATGAGAAGGTATGATATTATTACTTCAAATCAAATACTTTATCTTGTGTTTAAATGTTTTGTAGTTATGTATTATTGTCTCACTCCAATCTTTTGATACATGGCAGCTACAAATTGAGGATGACACATTCCTCCAGAGAACAAGTGGAAGCAGGCCGACTGGGTTTGGCAAAATGTCAAGCCTAGCTCATTATATTCATGATCTAGGCAGTGCTAAGATCTTGATTTACCATAGGCAGTTGAGCAACAATGGAGAAGCCATTGTTTACTTCTTTAAATGTTTGTCTAGGGTTTTAGGTGGACATGATCTTCCATGGCAAAAGGAAAAGATCATTTTAATAGAGAGGTTGTCCGCCATAGATATATTTGGGGATTATGTGAATAAGCAGCCCTCTAGGGCCTCTTACTTTTTGTCTTACACTTCTTATGCATTAGCATGTGGTGTTAAGGAGCCCAAATGTCTAGAGGGCTATGGAAAACACAAGCTCATAAGGTTTCGAGAGCCACCCATGATTGCATCAGGCCACACAATCCAAGAAGAAGAACACGTGGAGATAGTTGAAGACAAGGATACCCCTCTCAGACAAGCAACAGAGGCAAGCATTGATAAAACAGAAAGTTGACATACCCCTCTTAGACAAGCAACAGAGGCAAGCATTGATAAACAGAAAGTCGACATCAAGCCAACAAGGAAGAAAAAGAGTCCAATCAAGTTCAAAAAGAGAGTTCCGACTCGCAGGCCTTGGGAGTAATAGGATTTAGTCATCAAATATAGCACAAACATTATGTTGAAGTTGAATTGATTTGTACAAAGTCTTTGATCCTCATCAGTTCCTTGTCCGTACGGACGATCAGTACCCTTTTGCATTTGTCCCATCACCGTACGACACTTCAGTACTCTTCCCACACTCAGTAGCTTCTAAAAGCGTTTGACACAATACTTTATTGGTAAGGATCAATAGTGTGTCTAGCATAATTAAGTAGTATTGATTGAATTTTTTGTGTGTAGCTCATGGATGTATTGATGCTTGTTAATATAGATCACATGTTTCACAAAAGAAATACTTTTGATGGAGTCTCAAAACATATAGGCTGTTTGGGACATCATAGCATAGCGGAGGCTACACTCCAACCCACACACTTGTCAATCCGTGAATGCAACCCGGTTAGCGCATAGAGGCTATCCCAAATGGGAGAAGATGAGTTAACCACACACTAATGACTTCTAGTCCTACTCAATCCTTCTTCAACACTCAAGCAATCAATCTTACATAATCAAAGCATCAAGATTAGGCTACACTTAAGCATAAAAATGCAACTTATGCAAAGAATCTAACATGCAAAGAGCTATCACACAAGCCTCAACTACACATCATTTCATGCACAAGCTTCATCACATGCACTCTACAACTCATAAATCAAAACATCATCGAGGATGTGCGCAAAATAGGAAGGGGGGAGTGTTGCAGATCAATACAAGGATGTAACAAAAAAGACACTTAGGGCTCTTGAAAAGAGTCCCAAGTTGTAGATGAATGTGGGAGAGGGCTTGACAATAATCCCACATGGGAACTTTTGGGAGTTCTAGAATTTTTGTATAAAAGGTGGCCCATTTGAGAGCTAAACAACTCTTTGGTCATTTGGTTGAGAGGCTCATAGAGAGAGCTTGCTCCATAGCTCCTTCTCATGTGCCCTCCCAAGGCTCTCCATCTCCATTCATGCTTCAATCTTGTACTCTCTATTCTTCACATTTTCAATGATATGAGGTTTTGGTCTACACACTTGCTAATCTAGATTTCTTAATGATGTTTTGATTTATGAGTTGTAGAGTGCATGTGATGAAGCTTGTGCATGAAATGATGTGTAGTTGAGGCTTGTGTGATAGCTCTTTGCATGTTAGATTCTTTGCATAAGTTGCATTTTTATGCTTAAGTGTAGCCTAATCTTGATGGTTTGATTATGTAAGATTGATTGCTTGAGTGTTGAAGAAGGATTGAGTAGGACTAGAAGTCATTAGTGTGTGGTTAACTCATCTTCTCCCATTCGGGATAGCCTCTATGTGCTAACCGGGTTGCATTCACGGATTGACAAGTGTGTGGGTTGGAGTGTAGCCTCCGCTATGCTATGATGTCCCAAACAATGGCGCCGCTGCCGGGGAACGCACACCTAAGTTAGTGAAGGGTGTTAACCATTACTTCTTACTAAGTGCTCCATTGATTGCAAAATCATGGATTAGGGTAGATTAGAGTAGAGTTTGCAAGGGCATTGAGTGTGTGATCTCAAGGGCGCCTTGTGTGTTTTCGGTTTTTTGATTAGAAGCAAAAAAAACAAAATTAATTAAAACCTCATTGTGGTAGAGAAATCCTGCCACTAATCAGATTTAAGTACGTTCTGTTTTTGTATTCTTGACGGGGTTGGCGAGAGGTTGGTAGGAGGTGTTGGAGGTTGTTTTTTTTATTTTTTATTTTTTTATTTTCTTTTTGTTTTGGGGTTGAATCTTCAACCTCAAAAACAGCTTTACTTGCCCAAATCAATAATAAGTAAGATACATTTGTACAAAGTTGAGGTTGACCTTCATAAAGACAACAAATATCTGGAACTAGTAATCTTCACTGTAATCTTTAGATCCTGGCGAAAGACTGTTGGAAGGGCGGCTGAAAGGAACGCAGAGGAGACGGCTTTTTAAAAAAAAACAATTATATATATATATATAAAATTATTTTTTACGTTGGCGTAGGCTGGTAGAAGCGCTGGCGTAGGCTGGTAGAAGCGCAGGCGACTGAAGCGAACGTTTGCAATTGAAGCACAGCAAGCGTCGCCTGCCAGCAATTGAAGCGAACGTTTGCAATTAAAGCACAGCAAGCGTCGCCTGCCAGCAGGCGAAGGAAGAGAAGCTAGGTAGCAGCACTGGTTGTCGACACAAGAGCGCAGGCGAAGGCGGCTATAATATATATATATATATATATATATATATATATATATATATATATATATATATTAACGTGGAAGTAGGCGGCTGGAAGTGGGATGCGAAGGAAGCGGTGGCCGACTGCAGTTGTGAGTGAAGAGGTGGCCGCTGCAGAAGCGAAGGCGGCATCGTCACACCTGCACAGCAGGCGAAGGAAGAGAAGCCGGGAGGAGCGCAAGGAGCTGCAGCAAGCAAAGGAGGAGAAGGTGCCTGGCTGTGAAGAAGCGCGTGAAGGAGGCGTTGAAGGCGAGGCAGTCGTGCAGGCGTTGAAGGCGACCCACGTGGATGCAGCAACAAATCCGGCGAGCGGCGAGCGGTGGAGCATGGAGGATAAGGTAGGTGCAATTTTTAATTTTTTTAATTTTTTTTTCAATTTTTATTAATCTTTCATGTATTTTTTTTGTATTTTTAAATAAAAAATAATAATAATAAATATAAAAAAACAAAAAAAATAATAATATTTTTTTAAAAAAAAAAGAGAAAAAGAGATTTTTTTTAAAAAAAAAGGAAAGAAAAAAGAAAAAGAAAGAAAGAAAAAATCCATAAAACAATAAATTTATTTTTAAAAAAAGAAAAAAAAACAATTTTTATTTTTTTCCATTGTTTATTATTTAAATTTTTGCATAATTAAAGTAGCTTGCATTTTTTTTATTTTTTATTTTTTTTAGAATTTTTGTAATTGATGCATAATTAGTAAATTCATATTTTTTATATTTGGCACGAAATTTATTAGTGAAAACAAACAAACAAGTAAACAAACAAACAAACAAAAAAAAAAGCAACAAAAGGAGAAAAAAAACAAAAGAAAAGAAAAGAAAAAAAATTCTATAAATTAAGTGTTTTTTTAGGAGTCTATTTTTTTGCATATTTTGTAATTCTTTATTTTTTTAAATTTTTGCATAATTCGTGTAACTTGCATTTTTTTTAATTTTTGTAACTTTGTGCATAATTAGTATTTTTTTAGTGTGATTCATAATTTTTATGTAAATTAAAAAAAAAAGAAAAGAAAAGTAAAAAACATAAAATCATAAAATTATTTTAAAAAAAAATCATTTAAAAAAACATAAAAATAATAATAAAAAAATAGGATAGATAGTTACGCCACACATATTCTTTTTAGTTGCATTTAGTGATTAGGTAGATTAATATATATATATATATATATATACACATATATATATATATTAATTAATTAAAAAAAAACAAAAACAAAAAAACAAAAACAAAACAAAACAAAACAAAAACACACAAAAAACCAAAAAAATTTTGACCTTATGCACTTGCGGTTGGGACATCTTGTAGATTCTGCCATAGGGCCTAGGGCACCTTCTAGAGTACCTACGCAGGAAAGTGAGACCCAATCGGTAGGAAATTTGGCAGATATTGCTGAAACCCTTTCTGAATCCCAATCCGATACCCTTTCCTCTAGAACAACTAGTTCATTGTCCATGGACAATTTTGGGCCGACAAATAGTCATCCCGTAGCCCCAAATAGAACACCCACAAGATCCTTTAATCCATTTGAAGCCGACACCATGGGGTTAACACTTAATGTGAGACTCCAATATGTCTACACAAGTGCTCAAGGAGCTGAGATCTTTAGGGATCCACAACAACGGTATCTTGTTAAGATCGCAGACATTTTCTCAGAACTTGATAGAGCACCTCTAGTCAATGACCGGGGTAACATGTACATGGGTGGAGATGGTGTTTGCTACGAAGTCACCTATCATCCAGAAAAGGTAGACAAATTAGGGGAGCTCTCTAAAACCGAGTTCTTAGAATTATCAAAACTTTCCAGAGCAAGGGAGTCTAGAGATGACTGGCTCATTGAGCCGGACATGCCTGGACCCTCCAATGCCCAGTCCTCAAAACCATCCATAGATGATTTACTTCTTGTAGATCTAAATTTGGAAAGGGATAGGAAAGGCAAGAGTAAAATGGATCAGGGGGCTGAGAACCAATGGGAGTTTGTACGACAAATTCCAGTGACAAAGGTCTTACAGGATGATCCACTTCAAGAGGTCTATAAGGACTCGTTAGAGGGATATTATGCCACAACTAGATTGCCACAGCTAGATCTTCCTCTAGCTCATGTGGTGGTAGTTGAGAAGCTTGCAGGACACATGAACAGAATAATTGATAAATGGGCCAATGAATACCGAACCTTAGATTGGAAAGAGATTCGGGAACTCACGTGGAAAGGACAACCATTATTCATGGAAGTGTTCTCAACAAATATAGCCAAACCAGGAGAGACAGCCTTTCTTGGAGAAACTGTTGCTCCTCCCCTATGAGAGTTCACTAGAGAGGGACCTTCAACATCCAAGTGGACCACTGCTAGTAGCCCAAATCTAGCACCAAGATATCGTCCTACACCAAATGTGCGACCACAGGTCACACCACAACAACATCTTTCTCACTATAACAATCGGAGGGTAGGGGAGCCAACTCGGCCTCCCATTAATGCACCTCCTGAGATGCGGGTGACAAGATCTTTAGAGGGGTTTGGTGAGGCTGGTAATAGGGTACCCACACCAATTTTTGATGCATGTGGACCATCTTTCCAAAGAGAGGAACAATTCCCACTGAGAGTGAGAGGCCGTAGGCCCTATGATGAGTATTCAAGACAAGTAAGGCCATCAACTCTTCAGAAACTGGTAAAGAAGTATGAAGGGTCAGGAGATCCATACGACCATGTAGCAGCATTTAGGCAAGCAGTTCGAGCTGAGCAAGTGGCTGATAAGCATACTCAAATTGAAGGATTTGGACTCACTCTTGAGGGAAAAGCCCTAGCTTGGTTTCAGGCATTAGAGGCTTCAGACAAATCTTCTTTACGAGTTTTGGAAGAGAGATTCATTGCTGCTTTTTCCTTGATGGGAATTCAACATGACACGGTAGCACACATCTACTCTTTCAAGCAAGGCGAGAATGAGAGTGTTAGAGACTGTGTAAATAGAATGAAGCAGTACATTAATCGTTGCCCAGAGGATGAGAAGCCCGCCCAAAGTCGATTAATTTCTCTCTTCTTAAAAGGACTCAAAAATTCAACACTGCATACACATCTCTATGCGAAGAAGCATACAAATTTCAATGAGTGTTGCCATGATGCTATGGATTTCACCGATAACTTCAAGTTCCAAGATGGTTCTGGCCCAGAGGTGAAACCTAGAGATCAGTGGGGTGATGACCAAAGTTTAGGGTCTAGCGCGCTAGTAAATTCAGACCAGATAGCTAACCTAGTACTACAGAGATTGGGACAGACCTATCGTCCACCCATGCAGCCACAACAACAGCAGCAGAGAATGAGGAGTGTACTTCCTACAGGTCCTCATCTTTGTGGACAGGAATGTACTCGCATTGCGAGAATGAGACAGGAACGTGAGCAGCCAAGGGGTGGAGTGGCTCCACAAATGTATCTACAGTATACTAATTTTGAACGTAAGCCACCGACGGCACAAGAGCAAGCACGACCTGTTCTTGGTGCTCAACCTCCTGCTCTAGGGACTGCTCCTGTGAGGGTTGTTGACTACGACAATTCAAATATGTGTAGAGACTTGGTAAACCCAAGCTATGTGGAGGAGGAATATGCATCATATTCATCCAAAGAAAATATCTTTGAAAGCCCCGCATACCCAAGCCCAGCACTGGACACTCCGGGGGAACAAAACTCTTTAATGTTGCTAGGCGGCTACCAACCTAGGACTCCAGGCCCCTCAGGTCAATGGCAGCCAAGGAAAGTAGAGGCCAAACCAATGGGCCCCTGTTATGAGTGCGGAGAACCCCATTGGGCTCGTGATTGTCCACATCGCTCAAGGCAAGCATCTCGGTCCAATACAATAGTACAACAGTTTCCACCAATTGAAAGATATTGTCTAGGGTGTTGTGTAGAACACTTCCCAAAAGATTGTTTGCTGAAACCACATGAGGAGGGCACCTCTCAACCAAAGGTCTCACTCAACCTTGTAGGCGGAGTTCCATCACCACCTTCATCTGAGAATGAGGATGTCGTGCCACTTAGAGTCATGACTAGATCACAGACATGAAATGCCGAAATACAAACTGATGAGACACCTCGAACTAGGGATGTAAAGACAAATCTAGTGGACAAGACCCTACAGTCCAATAGAAAAAAGACCACTAGGAGGAAGAAGAACCGAAACAAGCGAACTAAAAGTACATCCACTAGTTCTCAAGAAGCCTCTAAACAAAACATGAGGGATAAAACTTTTACATCCCAAGAAGTGCATGAGGAACATCAACCTCAAACTGAGCCTAGTGCTAAACAAAATGAGGTTAGTACGACTGAGGATATATCTGGGGGTTCTGTTTTTGTGGATAAAGTGAATGAGACTCTAGAGGCCATCATTGATGCTCATAGAAGTCGCATTGCAGCTTTATCTGAGCTACCCAAGAAGCTTCAAGAATACCCAAACCCTCGTGAGGAGAAGATCAATCTAGCTGTACATCAGTAACTCATTAGGGAAGCTCAGTCAATACTTGAGGGACCACCACCACCTATTCCTCGGGGCCCAACCTCTCTTAAGCCAACATTAGAAACCATACCAGAAGTGTCATCAAGTCGAGAAATGAAAAGTGAGCTCATTTCACAAGCTCATAGCGAAAGGTCTGCACCAATTGACACCCAATTGAAAGGAGGTAATCTGCCACCACCTAGCCTTGTCTTCCCATGCAATGATGAAGTTATTGATGCTAATGAGGACATGGCAAATGAGATGTGGGCCGCAGTTCATGAGAAAGTTAATGAGAACATGTCTTCTATTAGTTCGCCTCCATTCTCTGAGGTGGATTTTACCAGAGGCACGGAAAACAACTTTAGACGCCCAAGCATCCAGGAGGAAGTTCAAACAATTGTTTCTCCCAGAAGTAAGCATACAATGAAAACCTTACCATCATATCTGGGAGAATATGAGAACTGTTCTCAAACCTTGAGGATACCCTCCATGCATAAAAGGTTGACAAAGGAGAAGGATATGAGTATGGTGCAAGCTATTTTGTCAGCACCAGTGGCTTGTACCTTACCTTTGCTTGATTTGATAAAAATTCGACCTGAGTTGTGGAATGATATTGCCACATGTTTGTCAGAGCAGGTATTGCTACAAAAGGGTCACCATGAGTGTACTATACATCCCGAGACAAAGCATGTTATGCCAGTTCCTATCAACAAAGTAGGAAAATTTTGTGAGGACGATCAGGGAAATGCTACCCTCCCATTAGAAGTGCGAAAAGTATCTTCAACTGCAATACTTGATAGTGGTGCAGGAGTGGGCATTGTGACAAGGTCCATTTGGGAAAAATGGGGCAAACCAACTATTAGGAGTACCAGGATGCGCTTGCAGCTAGCAGATGGAAGCTTAGAACATCCCCTTGGGCTGCTTGAGAACATATTGGTCACCACATGTGGGATTGAATATGAGCACACCTTTGCAGTAGTGGATTTTGGAAAACATCCAAACTATGAAGTGATATTAGGTAGACCATTCATGCGACAATTTCAAATGATTCAAGATTGGGGATACAATTATTTGTACCTCCGACATGATTCTGTCATCACAAGGGTCAACCTAAGGAATCACTCATATCGTGATGTAACAAGGTCTCCAATAGATGAGTTTGATTCTGCTTCATCTGAGGACTCAAGAGTTACATTGTCCGATGGGGGCGAGAAGATCTGTGGATGTGTGGAGCCTCATGTAGGGATTTCAACACTGAGAGACTTAAGGGTAATCGAAGTGTATCAGATGAGGCATACATTCCACAACCCTTCCCTGAGCATTTAATTGATCCATTAGAATGGAGTCATGTCCTTGCAACATTATCGACATGTGCTTTACCGAAGCCAATTCAATTTTGTGACTCAGATGGATATGATATTATTCCTATACGAATGGTACAACCACGTGCCCTTCTAGATGATTTGTACTATAGGGATACATCCACAACAGCTATGCATGTCGAGGAAGTCTCAGTGGAGGATTTGACACTTGAATCTGCTAATGATGCTGATAAGGAAGATGGATGGGACTTTGATTTTGATAATGATGAGACAATCCCTAAGGAAGAGTTAGGAAAGGCACGCCTACTCTTGAGAGGAAGGGAGGTTCAGGTAGAGATCCCTCGAAGCTGACCTAAACGTAAATGTTGTAAGAGCCATAAGAGAATCAGTAGACAAGATGAGCGGGAACAACGTGAGAGACTACAAAAAGAAAAGGAGGAGTCTAAGAGTGAAAACTCTCGACCACCACCTCACTTCTCAGGAAAGAACGGATATCTATACTATGTCCAAGCACAAGATAGTATCAAAGACCAAATAAGACGATCAGATGGATTCCAAGCAGGGGAAAAGCTAACAACTGTTAGCAAAAATCGTAAAAAAACGAAGAAACAAAAACCAAAACTCAAGTCTAAAACCGATTCAAAAAAGAGTGTGGGAAGTGCAAAGACAACGGTTGAACAAAAAAATCCGATGCAAGATAGCAAAGGAGAGCTCAAAACCGCATGGTCTTCAATGAGTGAAGACTCAAGTGGACATGAACAAGGTCTCAATGTTCCTCCCAATTTCACACAGTACACTCTTCAAGATCGGAAGATTATTCTTCAACAACCCATGCGACAAAAACCGAGCATGCCAGGGATTTCATACGATGGTCCAGAAGATGCAAAAAAGATTGATATTGCTAAGCCAGGAGAAGAGCCTCGCTATGTGTGGATTGCCACAGACTTGTCCTTAGATGAGGAGAAGTTATTAATTCAAACAATAAAGGAGTATCGCGATGTTTTTGCTTGGAGTTATAAAGACCTCAAAGGAGTTGATCCAAGCATATGTCAGCATACAATACCATTGCGAGAGGATGCAAAACCCTCCAAGCAACGTCCTTATACTTACAATGAAAATTTTACACGGAAGATAAAGGAAGAAATAGACAAGCTCTTAGAGGCAGAATTTATCTATGAGATTGAACACACTGAATGGGTCTCCCCTATTGTAGTGGTGCCCAAGAAAAATGGAAAACTTAGAGTATGTGTAAACCTCAAGAAGGTAAATGTAGCTACTGTGCGTGATCATTACCCACTTCCAATCACGGATCATGTTCTGGAACGAGTTGCAGGGAAAAAGGCATATAGTTTCTTGGATGGATTCTCCGAGTACAATCAAGTGTCAATTGATCCAAAGGATCAACACAAGACAGCCTTTGCTACTGAAGATGGCATCTTTGCCTATCGTGTTATGCCATTTGGTCTAACAAATGCACCAGCAACCTTTCAGCGGTTAATGAGTCATGTATTCAAGGAGTACCTTAGGCAATTTCTTGAGATCTTCATGGATGATTTATGTGTTCACTCACAAGAGCGTGATGATCATATAGAACACCTGAGACTTGTGTTTCAAAAGTGTCAACTTTATCGTATATGCTTGAATCCTGACAAGTGCAAATTCATAGTAAGACAAGGGAAAATTTTGGGCCATATTGTTTCTCGCAATGGGATTTCAACAGATATGGATAAAATTGATGTCATTGTCTCATTACCTCGGCCTATCAACCCTAAAGGGGTACAAACATTCATGGGACATTGTGGCTATTACCGTAGATTCATCTACATGTATGCTGTCCTAGCCAGACCATTATATGCTTTTCTTGTAAAGTTTAATTGGACTGATGAGTGTGAGGAATCCTTTGAAAAGTTGAAGCAAGCATTAGTGACTGCACCCATCTTACGGGCACCAGATTGGAACCAAATCTTTCATGTCCATATTGATGCTTCCAACTTTGCAATTGGATGTATTTTGGCTCAATCGGGAGAACACAATAAGGATTTCCCAATCTCATATGCTAGTCGACAGTTGAACAATGCTGAGAAGAATTACACCACAACAGAAAGAGAAGGATTGTCCATGATATATGCAGTGAAAAAGTTTCGCCATTACCTTTTGGCAAACAAATTCATATTTTTTGTGGACCATCAAGCATTGCTATATTTGGTAAATAAGCCTTGTGCAACTGGAAGGATTGTGAGGTGGTTTATCATCCTTCTTGAGTTTGATTTTGAAGTGGCAGTTTGAAAAGGAACAACTCATCTAAGGGCAGATCATTTGTCTCAAATCACCTCTGGAGAAGCTCCTGTGGGTGTGGATGATGATATGTTAGATTCAACACTTTTCCTTGTAGAGACAGCTCCTAGATGGTCTGAATCCATTTTAGAAATTTTGACAAGTGGGCAAATACAACTAGCGGGTCCTAATGTGGACCTATGGCGACCATTCACGTTAATCTGAGGGAGATTATATCGTCAGGGTAATGATGGAGTGTTGAGGCTTATACCTAACCCCGACCAATATGAGGAGATCTTGGAATGGGCACATGCGGGTATCGATGGAATCCATGCATCAGCTACTACTTGTGTGCGACGTATCTCTCAGGATGGGCAACGGTGGCCTACCATGCATGCAGATGCTGAAACATTTGTTCGTAACTGTGCTTCATGTAAAATTCAGAAGCCAATTCATAATGTCACATTATTCCAAATTGCAACTACACCAAGTTGGAGTAAGTATATTGTGGACTATCTTCAGCATGGTCATTTGGATCAAACAATTCCTAAACATCGAAAGCATGCTATTAAAATTGAAGCGGCAAACTATATGCTGATAGAGGGCCAACTCTACAAGAGGGGCAAGGATGGCAACTTACGCATGTGTGTATGTGAAGCTGACTATCTGAAAATCTTAACTCATGCACATGCAGGTGTTGGGGGTGGACACTTTTCTGGCAATACCACAGCTAAGTTGATTAGGTGGTCTGGGCTTTGGTGGCCAACCTTACAAATGGATGCTGAAGAATATGTGAAACGTTGTGACGATTGTCAAAGGACCAAACCTCCCATCACAAAGGACAATATGCCTTTGCGGCCTAAGTTAAGCACACGTGCTTTTGCAAAATGGGGTATTGATTTTGTCGGTCCCATTAAACCTCCAGCTCGTAACACGCATGCAGAATATATTATAGTCACAACCGACTATTTGACCAAATGGGTAGAGGCAAAGGCAACAGTAAAAAATGATGCCAGAACCACAGCCAAGTTCTTGTATGAGTACGTGTTTACATGCTATGGCTTACCTATTGAGATCGTTAGTGATCAAGGTGTACACTTTGTAAATGAAGTCATAGAATTTTTGTTTCAAGAATTTATGGTAATTCACAAGCGTTCTGCACCCTATCATCCCCAGACCAATGGACAAGCCGAGAGTACTAACAAGATTCTCTGCACAGCACTCACAAAGATTGTTGAGGGACATAGGACTGATTGGGAGCAAAAGTTGCACTCAGTTCTTTGGGCATATAGGACAGCCTATAGAACATCTGTGGGCACAACCCCATTTGAACTTGCTTTTGGGCTAGACGCAATTCTTCCCATTGAATTTCTTGTACCTACTCTACGAGTAGCTAAACAATTGGATTGGACTGGTCATGAGCTTTCACAACGCGTTGACGAATTGGAAAAGCTTGATGAGACCCGCTTATTGGCGGTAATGGGGGTGTATGCCGAGAAGAGGAGACAAAAGCAATGGTATGATAGAAATGTAACAACTGGCCGATTCAAAAAAGGAGACCTGGTGCTCTTGTACACACTTAAGAAGCATAAGAGAAAGCTCAAAAAACGTGGCCTAGGACCGTTTGTGATTAATGAGCTTACTCCAAGTGGTGTAGTGCGTTTAGAGACACTAGACGGTGAGCAAATGCCTAACTTCATTAATGGAAGTCGTCTCAAGAAATACAATGAACCATTAACTGAAGCCATGCTTCAACAGATGCATGCTGCACAAACACGGAAAGAAGCACTTGACCTACTTAAACGTCAGGCTCAAGAGGAGGCTAAAGCTAGAGTGGCAAAAGCCAAGGAGCATCGCAAAGCTTCTATGTTGGCCATACAGTTGGCTACTGATGAGCCATATGTCGATCCATTCAATATTCAAGTGTGCCTTCATCTTTATGAGACTACCTACTTTGTCTTTGCCTTAATTGACTCTGGTGCAGATTATAATGTTCTTTCGTTTGACACCTGGATAGCCTTGGGTCAACCACCACTTGTGCAAATTCCTGTGGACCTACGAAGCTTCTCAGGAGAAGATAACCCTATAGAGGAAAAATGTGTCATTATGATGACCATTCAGGATCACCAGATGTCAGTGCCCTTTTATGTGGCACGTAAGTCCAAGGCAGTAGTAGAGGTTGTTCTCGGTAGATCGTGGTTAAGTGCTACCAATTGCTCATTAGATTGGAAGAATAGACAATACAAGTTGCAAATTGATTCTGATTGCATCTTGGGATCTGCTACACCACGAGCTTTATCGTGTCAAAAGGGTGATGTTTCTACCTTACAAAACCCACTTTCAAAATCTACTCTTGAAGCTCCAAAACAAATGATGTGGATAATTGATGAGTACTCAAGTGAGGGCCATGGCTGGCATGTTCCAACTACTCTAGTTGCTGCTCAAAGAAGGCCGGGCAAGAAGGAATTATCAATGTGGCTACCCAAAGATGCGTACAAACTTGTACCATCTAGTCCAGTTGCTAAGCCTCTTAAGAAGCACATCATTTCGAAGCCTAAACCTCGGATTGTTACTCAATGGGTCCCAAAACATGTTCTTAAAGCACAAGGCTATTATGAGGGTGCAACAGCAATTTGGCTTCCAAAATGCCATGCTTTGCTAGGGGTAAAAGAGTGTTTCAGAAAGATTCCAAAAGCCACCCTTGATTTTCCATATCAGTGGGTGCAAAAGAAATCAACACAAACTCTTCAAGAAAGGAAAGGTGGCTGTGATAGCACCTACAAATCTACTTGTGTTGATCTTCCTAAAACATGTATTGAAACACCGGTTGTCCCGATTTCTCCTTGTTACACAATTCAACCATCAACTTGTATACCTAAGACAAGTCCAAATGAGTCTCATTTGAGCATCGATTCTAGCATTTCAATGCCTAAATCCTCTTATCTTGCTCAAATTCCAAGACAATTGCTAAAATCCCCACCTAAAAAGGATATACCAAAAACCAAAGATAAGGCATTAACACTACAATTAAAGCTCTTTGGTAAATCAATGTTTGAATAATGTAGTTCCTTATGCCTTTAGAAGATGTGTTCTCTTTGAGATAATCTTGTTTTTGATTGGAATTGTCATGATGGATATGAGTGTTCTAAATTTCATTGTTCTATGTCCAGATAACTCCTGATGGATATTTGGCGAGATACATGTCCACCATGCATTGACCCTGATAGTACTCGACCTGATCATCGCGGGGGTTATAGTGCTCCTCCGTTTCAAACACATTCTAGGTACTTCTATGCTCCCTTAGGTGAAAATTGCTGTGGGCATCACTTTGTCACGTTATTCTATCAACAGCATCACCCATTTCCACATTGTCAAGAGTGTGCACGGCTCGTATTAGGAGAAGCTTCACATATTTATTGGATATGCCGCTCTTACTTTAGACAATATGGCACGGGCTTAATGAAGCAAATTGTGGGAATTACACCCCAACGCCATAATCTTCTTAATGTGAGAATACCAGAGAGAGGACCAAATCAACGTAGATTACCTGAGGAGGTTCAAGCACAACAATGGAGGGATACAAGCTTAAATGACTTGCAACCACCGATCTTGCAAGCCCTCCTTCCCCAAGCCTCAACATGTCAATATTGGATCAATATGAGTACCTATATTGCGCAGATCCAAAATCGAAACTGTCTGATTAACCTTCCCATAGAACCAATGCCATATTTTAGTGAGGAAGCACTCCTTCCTCTACCACCTTCTCCAGAGGCCGGTTTTTGTGAGGGGTTGTCCCTGCATCCTGAGGAAATTGATACCATCTTTCCAGCAGACGAGGACACGGATCCACCACCAGCGCAAGGGTAAGTTCAACGACTCCACAATAAGATCGACAAGCCAGGGCACTTTTATCCCACAGGGTTTTTTCCCTCGGCTATATTCGGTGATTGGCACCAATGACAAATTTTATTCTTTTCTTTTCTTTTCTTGTTTGTTAATAAAAATTTTGCAGAGATCTCCGCTAAAAAAAAGAGCATCAAACATGCCCCAATAGTCCACCTACTGTGCACACAAATTAGGAAGGGGGGAGACATGCTACACCTACAAAGATCAAGGAGGTGCAATCTGCACAAAATCAGCAATGCATCAATGCAAACGAACAACATCAATAGGGCACTACCACAGGTGTATTCAAATCTTAATCTTTATTTCTTTAAGTGCTTTTATCTTTTGGATATATGGTTTGCATGTTCACACAATGTTGGCTGGTTTAAGTTTTTGATAAAATACGGTGAGTGAATTCTAGACTCTTAGAAGACTTAGTAAAAGATATTTCTATCTAAAGACAGTGTAGGATATATACCAATGGAATATGCCAAGTTCTTATGCTTTCAAGGTATATTAGTTATCCCTAGTGGTAGCTACCTCTTAGATATGAGCTAGGTGCTAGGAGTAATAAAAATTTATAAAAAATTATACCCTAAAAATATATATACAAAGTAAATTGAGACATGACGTGTCTACAGCCATGTGGAATGCTTGGTAGGACCTGGGGTTGTCTTAGCACCTTGGGGCCGATGCCTTGGTTTCTATGGGGTGAACATTGATGTCTAAAAGCCTCAGAAAAAGACCTTTGAGGAATCTATCGCCTTGATGGATGTTGGTAGGACTCTGGGGTACACTATGGGCCCTCGAGACCGATGCCCTCATCTTCAAGGGGTACTCCTTTGGTCATAAAAGAAAGAAAAAGAGTCTGTCGCCCTTGAGATACTTAGCGGTATTTAGATTCTCTTGGCGGAGGTCTCTTGGCCATTGCTTGGGTCTCTTTGGGATGGAACCTTAATCTTTATCACCTTCTACATACACATCAAAAAAAAAGAAAGAAGAAAAAAAAAAGAAAAGAAAAAAAAAGAGTTCCAATCACCTTTGCTCATACTTAGGAGTAGGTTTGCCACTTAGGAATAACTTACATACTTGTAGGACATTGAGACTGCGGTCATAACCGGCGGTGTACAAAGCACACTTGCCTTTGCATAGCATTATCTACCACTTAAGTCTCACTTTGACTAGTCTTTACTCACCTATTTTAGTACTCATTAAAACTTTAATCAGCCTTGCACTTGTATGCTCACGTGTGAAATTATCATTGCTGGTTTTTCTTTTCTTTTCTTTTTTTCAATAAAAGACTTTACTTGTATCCATTGTTTTTTTTGTTGTAGCTCTTGCTACTACCGCGCTCGAGGACGTGCGCAAAATAGGAAGGGGGGAGTGTTACACAAATGAAGATCAATACAAGGATGCAACAAAAAAGACACTTAGGGCTCTTGAAAAGAGTTCCAAGTTGTAGATGAATGTGGGAGAGGGCTTGACAATAATCCCACATGGGAACTTTTGGGGGTTCTAGAATTTTTGTATAAAAGGTGGCCCATTTGAGAGCTAGAGAGGACTCTTTGGTCATTTGGTTGAGAGGCTCATAGAGAGAGCTTGCTCCATAGCTCCTTCTCATGTGCTCTCCCAAGGCTCTCCATCTCCATTCATGCTTCAATCTTGTACTCTCTATTCTTCACATTTTCAATGATATGAGGTTATGGTCTACTCACTTGCTAATCTAGATTTCTTAATGATGTTTTGATGCTAAAATCTGATTTGTAGAGTGCATGTGATGAAGCTTGTGCATGAAATGATGTGTAGTTGAGGCTTGTGTGATAGCTCTTTGCATGTTAGGTTCTTTGCATAAGTTGCATTTGTGTGCTTAAGTGTAGCCTAATCTTGATGCTTTGATTATGTAAGATTGATTGCTTGAGTGATGAAGAAGGATTGAGTAGGACTAGAAGTCATTAGTGTGTGGTTAACTCATCTTCTCCCATTCGGGATAGCCTCTATGCGCTAACCGGGTTGCATTCATCACGGATTGACAAAGTGTGTGGGTTGGAGTGTAGCCTCCGCTATGCTATGATGTCCCAAACATAGGCATAACACCAAGAGTCACTTGTTCCACAGAATAAAAATCTATTGATTGAGTTTGAAAACATGTGGACATAACACCAATAAGTTACAAACTACGCGATAAAACCATTGGAAGACTTCCTTCAGACTATTTGCCTTTTGACTCCCTCCATAGTGTTGCGTGTTTCTGAAAAATGCATTACGTGCCATGTAGTGAGACTTCTCCATGCCTTGGGTAGACCAAATTGCTGGGCATCCATACTTTTTGACAAAATAGGGAAGGTGGTTGTAGATGATATGCTGTTTTCACAGAGACATAAGAATGCATAGTAAGTTATAAAAGAAAAGAGGATCACACTTAAGTAAAAGAAGAAGACATCACTTTACCATGTAGTGAGTTATATTGCAGGCTGTCCACACATCTTTCATTGACTTCCCAAAATGTTTAATTGCCTCTTCAAAGTTCTTGTAATCACTCTTTGTCCATGTTACATTGTCACAGAACATGAAGAGTTGATCAAGAGACCTCCACACCTCTGCCTTCACATTTCGTGCTTCCCCATCTGCCTCATGATCTTTCACGGCATTATGGACTTGCTTCCACAATCCATAACTAATCCTTGAAACTGTTCTACCTTGCCTTCCTTGCTTACTACTGTGTTTGGGTCGAGACAAGAATCTTCTTGCCTTAACACCACCAATAGAGGGCTTGATTGGTACCTCCTTACCATTGGTAGACTTTTTAAAATCCTTTGTGATATGAACATCACCTCCATGCAGACCTATATCGGATAACACTTTTTCCAATGCATGAAGAGCATCCTTTCTATTTCTTTTGGGACGGAGTTTCCAAGCAAATCCAATATACAAAAATACCAATTTCTCAATAATTCGACATAGAGCATGCAATGTGCATATGTGAACATTACATAGTGGAATGTCAAGAATGGCCTTGAAGTCAGGGTCAACTTTATCTCTATTAGGTGCTCTCTTCCACCATTTCGAATCCATTACTTGAGCTGATTCTTTGAAGTAAAGACAAGGAGACTTTGAGTTACCTCCTTTACTAACGTTATACATGCACTTAAGTGTTTTAAGATCCCCCGCCATGTGCCACTCTACTTGAAAATCACCTTTTCCTGCAACATGGAGATTCTCTCCTTACACTTGTCTTTTAATTATTCTTGGTATTTTCGTGTGGTGAAACACCCAATCTAGTGTTTCATGGTCTTCTGTCTTTACCTGTGATTATACAAAACAAAAGTCTTACTATAAAAGATTTGAAAACATTGACTAAAATCAAGTACGAAATAAAAAATGATCATACCTGGAACAAGCCAAACCACCATATGTGTTTCTCTGACTGCACACTAAAATACTTCAAACTCGCTTCAGTCAATGATGTATCAAGTGCTCCATTCATCAATGTGATAGTAATCCTTTCTATTTTCTTTTCCTTTATAACCTCACACTCATCCAGTTTGATAACAAATTTCAAAATGCCTTTGCACTCTTCAAATGTTATTCCATAAAACTCGACCATTCTTCTTTGAAGTTGTTATAGATCTACAAATATATTGTTCCAAGGGTCATACATAGTGGTTTCTTTAGCACCATGAAATATTTCTTCAATATGGATATATGGTCCAATAAACTCATCTATACTTTCATTCAAATGACCTCTTATCTTCCACACTGTTGCTGGATTTGGCAGTAAAACTCGTTTAATCCTTTGATCTCTCAAAGTTGAGGATATCGCATGGAAAATCGAACTATATCCCTTCCTGCTAACTCCACTAACATCAAGAGCCTCTTGGATTGTAGTATCATCAACTTGATTATTGGATATAAAGTCCTCTACAACATTGCGTTTGATTGTTTTGTATTTTTTTTCTTCAATCAAACCTTTTGCTACACCACAAGAAAGCAATCCTTTCATTTGTTTAACTGGAAGAAGGTTGGGATCCATATTTTCTTTTGCAGGCTCCAATAGTTTCCTATAGTAACAACACAATATGCCTATATTATTCAACACTTCCGATTCTGTTTTGCGTTAATGGACAAAATAGATATAGTTATTTGAGAGCATTTTTTAGTATAAAAAATAAAAAATTACAAACTAACCTTGCTTCCTGAATTCTTCGCTTGCATCCACCAGTACCAGCCTTCAAATTTGCAATGTTTTTAATCTTCCTGCTTCGTTGTCTGTCTCCAAGCATGGTTCTCTTCCTTCTTGATCTTGTTAACTCTTTTTTACTCTTTGAATGCTCCTCAATTTCATTCTGCAACTGCTGCTCCAATTTTGCACGAATAGCTATCTCTTGAATCCTGGCCCCCTTTTCTTGTAGGTACATTGTTTTATATGTTTCTGCAAATGCAGACTGTGCTGAAATATAACCAAGAAGTCCATTTTGTCCATCGCCCGCAAACCTCAGTAGTGTGGTTGGATTGACAAATGGAGGTGTAGAGTTTTTTACTAGACATTTTGGATATATACTTCCATCACACCATAAGTCAATATGTTGGAGCCCTTCTCTTCTCATATTTTCTCGTTGTTGAGCATTCAGCACTGTATCCTTTCGTCTTTTTTGTGCTGGAGCATATTGTTCTTCTAAGTCGATGTGAAGATGGTATAATCGCTTCTTTTGAGATTGTAACTCACTAGTATCGGCCATTTTTTGTGCTTCTGAGGTTGCAAAGTTGGCTTGTCAATCTCATAGTCTTTTTGTAACATGAATTGTGGAAGTGTGGCGGGATCCATACAATCATTAAGTTCAGTGGATGGATTCTTTATGAGAGGCCTGCACACGTCGTCAAAAGAGATGCGGAATCTTCGAGAAACAAAAAAAATTAAGGAGATATTTAATGCAAAATCGTGTTGGTTATTCTTTTCTGAACTGACAGTTCAGTAGTCCTTAACTGACAGTTCTGAGCCACATTTCCATATTTTATTATTTTTGAGATCTTTTAGGAGAGAAATAAATCAAAAAATAGTGAATTTCTTACAAGGCCCCAAAATGAGCTCCCTTTTTTCCTAATGAGAATGTGGAATAACGAGAAATGATGTGGAACAATAATGTGAAAAGATGAGAGTTCGTTAGAAACTGTATTTATGACCTATTTTTAAATGACTATTTTATGTCAAGAATGCTGGGGAAGCATTTTGTCCAGCTTGTGAATGAGGTCATGGAGACCTAATTGTTAAAGTTGCAACAGCTGACGGAGAGTCAATGGAGGACATCTCGCGTAGCAAGGTCGGCCGAGGTCTTGATCAGCCTCGGTTTAACTAAAATGGTGAGCTTCTGGTATGGTGGATGAGGGACCAAGGAAGCGGCTTGAGTGTAGGTAACCCGCGAAGGAGCCTAGAGGGTGCTGACCATACGGTGCTCAGGCTCTGGGTCGCCGAAGATACCCACGTGGCCATCGAGGAAGAAAATGGAACAAGGAGTTAAAGTTGTTTTTTGAACTCGGGCATGGATTTGGTTGATTGGCCTTGCTGCGGATGAGTCCATTGCTCTTTTATATGGATCTGTTGGTTGATCTTGCTGATCTTCAACGGAGAGTCCATCTGGATCTTTCTTATATGATTATATTTCCAGGTACTATGAGCTAGGAATTATCGAAAAGGCCCCTGAGTGAGTAGGTGGTGAGCGTTCTAGTTGCCAATGATGCCATAGGTACGTTGGAGAAGAAATGAATGTAATACTTGATTATATTTCTAGGTATTATGAGCTAGGAACTATCGAAAAGGCCCCTGAGTGAGCGTTCTGGTGCCAATGATGCCATAGGTACATCGATGAAGGAATGATTGGAAATTAGAATTCAAGCTAGATATTTTGGAGGATTATGATCAGTGATACTATGGTTTCATTAAAAGATTGTTTTAAAGACAGCTGAATCTGTGAAAAAGACGATTTCATATTGGGTGCGTAAGTGGTGTGACTATCTTAAACTTTGCTTCAAGTGCCGGCTAGGGGGGTTGGGAACCCTTTTCCCTGGTACCCGAGGCAAAACATAACCGAATTCCTAAATGGATGCTATCAGTACAGTGATTGGACAGTTGGCTAACCCATGGGATTGGATGGGGTTAGGCTGGACTGATGGATCCCTAAAATGAGACTCAATTCTGTTAAGCTATAATAGTTGAAGTAAATCCCGGAAAACCCTTGTTCTATAGAAAAGATTCAACGACTGTGCCTCTTGATGAGGAAAAAAGCATTGGACTCTATGATCCAAGTGCAAGTCTCTTCCTTGATCTGACCATGAGAACTTACGGGTTTGGTCAGATTAGTTTGGTTAGCGAAGACCTTGACTAAGTTAGAATAAAATATCCTGGAGGAATCACCTATGTCAGCTAGGAGAGGGAAGTTTTTCTGGGTTCGGTTTTGGAAGAACCGAGGGATTAGTCCTTGTCCGGATATCCATGGGCGAGGCCTAGAGTGAGAGGCTCTACCCGACGCAAGAAGTGCTACTTCTGCTGCAAGCACCTCAGAATTCGATGCACAGAGGGGGCAGGGATCTTTCAAAAGTGAGAACAGGTGTTTTGGTTATCAGGGTTTAATACCATATTGGGGAATATGGGAATTTCCCATAAGTTTGGGACATGTGGTCAAATCTTTGGATTAATCATAACTTGAACACCGTTACTCCAAATTGAGCGCTTTATAGCTCACTAGATTCCATTTTTCAAGCGCTTTCCAACAATAGGTCACATGATATGGTTTTGAAAAACTTATAAGCATGTTATCTAGGTCCCACCTTTTTAGTATTCAAAAAATGGGAGTTGAGAAATTCCCAAACTCACGAATATAGTGTTGTTTGGGCACTAGCTCAAGGATTGCCCATCTCCTTCTATGGGCCAAGGAAGCCAGGGTCCCAGAGTTCACAGACAAACTCCTTTGTATCAGTCCAATCAGGGTAACCCCATAACAGTGCTAGCTCAGCTTGCAGCCTCCTTGTAAAGCAGTCTCTGAACTCCCTCCTAGAATTGGGGAAACCAAAGAGAGAGAGTTCCACCTCAGATTGCAGCAGCTAGAGCCGTCACTATAGCTGAGGAAGTGGAGGAAGAAAAAGGACAGATCTATGCCACAATTGAGCATCAGGGGAAGAATCGTCAATTTTCAATCCTCCAGACTCCAACAGAGTACCAGGGTAAGCAATTCAAGCTTTTGATTGATTGAGGTAGTACCCATTCTTTTATTTCCCCAGGCGGTCTGCGTAAGTTAGTCTTAAATAAAAAATGAGGAAAATCAAGTGGAATTGGCCAGTGGAAAGATTCTTTTCACACACCTTGAGACAGACCTTATTTAGTTTAGTCTAGATGGGAATGTAATAGATTGCCAGATCAGAGTCCTACCCTTGGGAATCTATGATAGAATCCTTGGAATAGATTGGCTCCATAGGAATCAGGCTGACATTCATTGTCACAATGGAACCATCTCTTTCCTTGACCTTCACGGGAATAAAGTTCAAGGAACTAGAATTTCCGGATCCCCAGTGTTGCAATTAGTCAAGGCTTCTAAATTGTTAAAAGGGTTCAGAAAGAGGCAAGTTGTTTATGTCGTTAAGATGAATCTGGTAGACATAAAATGAATCTGGTAGACATCAAATGCAAGGCTAAAGAACCAGAGTGGTATTCTCAGAGAATACTTGGATGATTTTGTTCTTGTCTTCTTTGATGAAATCTTAGTATACTCAAAGAATGCTACAGATCATGAAGATCATGTGCGCAAGGTCCTAGAAATCCTAAGGAAGCACCAACTCTTTGCAAAAAAGAGCAAGTGTTCTTTCTCTATTGACCAAGTGGAATACTTGGGATTCATAGTGTCTAAAGATGGGATTTCTCCTGACTCCGCAAAGATCCAAGCAGTCATAGATTGGCCAGAACCCAAGACAGTAAAGGAAGTCAGAGGATTCCTAGGATTAACCGGATGGTATAGAATCTTTATACCGAGGTATGCTCAGTTAGCATCCTCTTTAACTAACCTTCTCAAGAAGAGTACCCTATTTCAGTGAAATGCTATGTGTCAGAGTGCCTTTGATAAGCTGAAAACAGCCTTAGTAACCAACCCTGTCCTTAAATTACCCGATTTTACCAAACCTTTTGAGGTAGTTACTGATGCCAATGGGTTTTCCTTAGGCGATGCTCTTATGTAAGAAAGTCATGCAGTGGCCTATGTATCTAGAAAGCTCTAAACACATGAGAGAAATTATGTCGTCCATGACTTGGAGTTACTCTCAGCAGTAGTTAATGCTCTGAAGTTGTGGAGACATTATCTTTTGGGACAAAGATTCACCTTGATGTGACAGATCATCAAAGTCTGAAGTGGATCTTCACCCAAAGGGATCTCAACGTGTTTTAAAGGAGATGGATGCAGACCCTGCAGGAATTTGATTTTGAAATCAAGTATCGTCTAAGGAAAGAAAATGTGGTGGTAGTAGATGCGCTCAGTAGAAAAGCCTCCTTGCTTACAATTACAGTGGTGTCAAATCCATTGATCAGTGAAGCAAGGGAGAGAATCATGCACAAAAAATTCTTTGGCCCTATTGCTACTCTTTTTGATGCAGGAAAGCAAGAATCCTCAAGAAATGAGTCAAGTTCTTTGGTACAAATTGGATGAAGGATGCATGTATTAGAATAATCGATTATGAATTCCCAAATGATGTGGGAATAAAGGATAAGATTTTGAGAGAAGCCCATGATAGCTTGATAGCTGGACATCCAAGGTTTATAAAAACCTATATGTATGTGAAGAAAAGCTTCTTTTAGCCAGGACTGAAAAAGGATATACTTGATCATGTGCGGCAATGCTTAATGTGTTAGAGAGTCAAGATAGAGAGAGTCAAGATGCCAGGAAAAGTGCAGCCTCTAGACATTCCATAGATAAAGTGGGAATGTATCAGTATGGACTTTGTCAGTGGATTACCTACAGTGCAATCAGGTTACAAATCTATTTTTGTGGTAGTTGACAGACTAACCAAAGTTGCCCATCTGATTCCAATGAAAGAAACATACACTGCAGTGGATG
Source organism: Cibotium barometz (assembly GCF_041138505.1). Taxonomy (NCBI): domain Eukaryota; kingdom Viridiplantae; phylum Streptophyta; class Polypodiopsida; order Cyatheales; family Cibotiaceae; genus Cibotium; species Cibotium barometz. The sequence continues at coordinate 47,242,110 of NC_141085.1, read as the reverse complement.
TTGCCAAAGTTTTCCTTAAAGAGATCTTCAGATTGCATGGCTTACCAAGGAGGATAGTAAGTAACAAAGATCCCAAGTTCACATCGAAATTCTGGACTGCATTCTTTGAAGTAGTAGGAACTTTCTTGGATCTCAGTACAGCCTATCACCCCACAAAACAGATGGCCAGACTGAAAGAGTGAATCAGGTAATAGAAGATATCCTTCGGTCATGGGAACCCAAGAAGTAGTTAAGACATTTGCACCTGGTTGAATTTGCTTACAATGCTTCTCATCATCGAAGCATTGGGATGAGCCCTTTCAAAGCTCTGTATGGACAAGATTGCCTTACACCATTGACTTGGTCCGACCCATTGATCAGAGTCAAGATGTCCAGACAAATGCTTGATGACATGGACCAGCAAATGCAATCAATTCGTAAAGATATTAAGGTAGTCCAAGATAGGTAAAAGCAGTATGCAGATAAAAAGAGATCAGAGAGAGAGTTTGAAGAATCAGATATGGTCTTCATTCGAGTACGACCAAAAATAAGTTCCTTATCTTTAGGGAAGTACAAGAATCTCTCTCCCAGATACTGTGGACTATATGCTATTATAAAGAAAGTAGGCGCTTTAGCTTATAAACTTCTTATGCCTCCCCATCTCAAGGTACATAATGTAATCCTTGTCAGTTTGCTTAAGAAATATGTACCCAGCCCAAGTCACGTGCGAACAATAAATTTCTCTGACTCAAAGCCAGATGGTACTCCAACCTAAAGAAATCCTTGACGTTCGGGAGAAGGTTCTCAGGAGCAAAGTCCTCAGAGAGTTTTTAGTCAAGTGGAAGTTCTTCCCTCTAGAAGACGCCACCTGGGAGAAAGAAGAAGAGATGGTAAAAGATTACCCCCACTTTGCGAGATAAGGACAACTCGCATTTTTTAAGTAGGAGAGGATGTAAGATTCCTCTTGAGTGTGAATAATGAATAAGCTTTTACCTCAATCCCCTGTAATCATTCCCTATTTCAGAATGCAAGAAAATATTGTTTTTCCTTGTTTTTGCCTAGAGAGAAGAAAAATTATATAGAGGTGTAATTCGATATTGAGATATTTTTGGATATAAAAATTCTCCTAATATCTAAAATATATTTCCTTGAAACAAAAGCTCAAAATAAATTCTCCAATGTGCATTAGGAATCAATAAAAAATAATATAAGGGACCTTAGCGTAAGGGTCTAAATTTTTAGAAATTTTTGGATTATGGTCCAATTAAGGTTCCCATGGGCCAATAGGATTAATCCAAGTGTTGGGATGAGATAAATCCAAAGAATAAAAGAAATTAACCAAAAATGAGTAAAAGATGAAGAGTTGAGTGGGTACAAGGTTTATTAGTTAAAAATTAAGAGATATTACTTAAAAGATGAAGAGTTGACTGGGTACAAGGTCTATTAGTTAGAAATTAAGAGATATTACTTAAAAATGAGATATTTTGGAGAAATGATGAATTTTTAACACCTTGGTAAGGAGAGGGGGACCTTTGAGGTAGGCACCTTTTTCACATGTGTGGAAGGGTTGTGGATCAAAAAGGGAGCTAAACTGGTCCAAATCTTGTCTAAATTGAGTCAAACTAAAGCTGAAAAATTCTAGAACTCAGTTGGAATTAGTTAGTGGCCTCCCTCACCTATAAATAGATCCTCATTCCTTTGCATTCTCATCAAGGAGCTATACCATTACATTAAAATAATCATATTTTCTATTATCCCTTAATTTTTCTCTATTTGGGGAGCTTGGAGCTTCTCTCTCTCTTTAACAACTCTTGGACTTCTCTTCTCCTCTTGCTAACCAATTGATTGGTTGGGGGCTTCACTATACTAGAGAAAGAATCAAGCTAATCCTTGAGGTAAGAATGGATTTTTATGGTTTTTTGTTGACTTCCTCAAATGACTTCTCTTCTCAACCCCTCTCAAGCTTGAGAAGTTTTCTAAATGATTGTTTTAATTCAAATTAAGATTTCCCTAAGAATCTTAATGTTTAATTATGAGAAAATTAATCATTATGCTTATTTAGAATGCTTTCTTATGTATATCTCTCTCTCAAAAAGAATAGTCATCTCTATGGCTAATTCTTTAGTAAAAGAATGCTTCTCATTGATAATTTCTTATTTCAAAACCAAACTCTAGGCTTGATAAGCTAGAGATTAAGAAAATGATATTTTAATAATTTTGTGTTAGCAAAATAATGGTTATTTTTTTAGATTATTTATAAGTAGTTAAAAACTACTTTAATTGATTCTAAATAAGAAGTAGATTATCCTATCAAATTGAAAAAAGAGGAATAACGGAATTCGCTTAATCTAGTGAGATAATCATAATTAAGTTTATGATTATATGGTGGTTTAAATTATGATTTAAATTCATAGTTTAGATTTAAGCTTAAAAGTTGATCTTCTATCATATTTTCATTACAAGGTTTTATTCTTTTAGGAAAATTGAAAATTATTAGTAATAGCAATGAAGCTCTGGAATTTTTTTTTGAATCAAATACATATCTTATTTTTATGCATAATACTAAAAGAGAAATTCCTACCATATTATAGGTTTATAAATTTAAAGAAAAATAATAATTTTGACCATATTAAGGAAAGAATACTTTTTGTTGTATTTATGCATAATTATTTAATTAAAAAAAAGATAAATTTTTGATAAAGTTATTTTATGCATAGGATTTTTTTAAATGATAAAAGAGGAATTCCCATGACATTTGGAATTCAATCATTTAAATGCAAAAAGAGGAATTTTTTGCATATTCAAAATAATGGATATTTTTATTTAATTTAAAAAGATAAATTTTTATTAAATTTATTTTATGCATAAGAATTTTTAAATGATAAAAGAGAAATTTCCATGACATTTGGAATTCAATCATTTAAATGCAAAAAGAGGAATTTTTAACATATTTAAAATAATGGATATTTTTATTTAATTTAAAAAGATGAATTTTTGATAAATTTATTTTATGCATAAGAATTTTTAAATGATAAAAGAGGAATTCTCATGACATTCAAAATTCAATCATTCAAATGCAAAAAGAGGAATTTTAAGAATATTCAAAAAATGGATATCTGTATTTAAAAGAGGAATTTTTATGGTATTTTAAGTAAAAAAAGGTTTAAATTAATTTTGATGACAAAAGAGGAATTTTCACCATAATTCCACCTAGAAATTTAGGGTTGATAATTAAATTGGTGGAGAGAATATTCTTAGATATTTTTATGTGGATAAATCACCAAATTGATATTTGGTATGTAGAAAGTACGTGAAGCATGTCAATTTTGCAGAGGTTGACTTATGATGGTTATTTGGCACATCACTGTGCTTATATGGAAAAAGTTGTGCAGGTTGTAGAACCCACATGTTTTGATGAGGCTATTAGAAATGTGTGTTGGGAGAAAGCTATATGGATGAGGAGATGGATGCATTATATGGAAATGAGACTTGGGATTTGGTGCCATTGCCTGAAAGTAAGAAAGCTATTGGTTGTAAGTAGGTGTATAAGGTGAAACATAATAGTGATGGTAGCATAAGCAGGTACAAGGCTAGATTGGTAGCCAAAGGATATGTGCAGACACATGGGATTGATTATGAGGAGACATTTGCCTCAATATGGCAACAACTGTGAGAGTGTGATTATGGGCAACTATAGCTAAAGGCTGTTTTTTACATCATATGGATGTAAAAAATGTTTTCTTGCACGGTGACTTGCAAGAAGAGGTGTATATGGATCAGCCACCAGGTTTTGAGGATACAGGTCACTCAGAGTATATATGTAAGCTTCATAAAGCTTTTTATGGGCTGAAGCAAGCTCCACGAGCATGGCACGACAAGATTACTGAGAGTATCTTGTCACTATTGCATTGACAAGCCCCTCATCTCTCCTAATTACAAACCTCACCATATTACCCTCTCCGTTCAACAGCCCCTCCACCCCCATCACAATCACTCCCTGACCTCCCTTCCCCCACACCTCTAGGAGGAAAGTAAGATCCCCCCACCACCCTCATAGGAGAATTAAGATCCCCCCACCACCCTCATAGGAGAATTAAGAAATTGACCCATCCCTTAACCCTCTCAATTGGAATGACCCCTTGGATCACATGGAGTTTGAGCAGGCCATCAACCTCCTACTTGTCGACAACTCCAAGAAGCCCCCATCAGTAGGGTGAGAGACCACATGGACATCCATGACGTTCGGACCTACTTGGACACCAATCACAGTCGTGGAAGTGCCAGCACCCCCGTCGGCAGCAAAACGAGGAGGTTACCAGTAGTGACCCCCCTCCACTCCTTGTCCCATTAGCTTTGAACTTATGGGCAAGAAACCTACCTGGAATTGGCCTTTTATTCTCAAACCATTCATCTGGGAGAAATATTGCAAGGCACCCCGCCATTTACGGATGGACCCCGCCTACTTGCCCATCCATCAATGTTGGGCTTGGGACCTCATCAAGAAGGACTAGATGGCAAACCCCAAGATCTAATATAGCTTTCCATGGTCTGCTCCACCCATGATGTCGAGGCCACTACGCTTATGAAGATCCATGCCTTCATTTTGACAGATCTGAGCAGGTACATGATCCAACAATTTTGGCCACCATCCACTTCTTCCACCTCATTATCAAACTTCTGGAAGCCTTCCTCGATTGGGACCTTTACTACAAGGGCAGCCAAGGCCTCACCTGATCTAGAAATTGGAGTGAGCCCTTAGCGGCCTCACATTAGGGAGTTAACCCTCATTAGGGTTGGCTAAGTGTTCCAGTCTCTGAATCGACCCTTGCATGGTCTAGGTAGCATGTGGATTTGGTTAACAGCCGTTAAGGAAGGGTGGGGGGTTTGCTAGTATCAAGGGTATATCTTTAAGGTTAAGGTGAGGCCTAAATAAAGATGGAGGTTGGGGGGTGAAGGGGGTGTTGGTGGTGGAGGAGGGGTGGGTATGTGACGGGGTGTAGAGGATTGTGAAGGAAATAGGGAAAGGGTTATGTTTCTCAGTGGTGGTGGGGGTGGAAGAGGTTGAGAGCTGGTGCTAGGTTGGGATGAGTGAGGGGGTGGAGGTTAATGAGGAGGGGAAAAGGGTGTGGGTGGATCACAGGGGGTTGTCAGGAGCAGTGCCGTCATTTTTTCATCATCGTTTGTCATCATCGTCATCTAAGTTTTTGTCGGGGAACTTCGAGTAAAAGAAGGCATAGGTGTTGCCAGCTTCCTAGGGGAGGAGTCAAGGGGGAAGGCCACATGGGAATCATCGAATTGCATGATCCCAGTCACATGGATGACTTGGAGTTGGAGGTGGCATTGATGGCATAGGATGAGGAGGCCCTACGGTGTAGGGTGGGAGCTTATATCTACATAGAGGTTTGTATGCCCAATAAATGGTCTCCCACACCCTAAAGGAAATGGAGGGGGTGGACAATTTTGGAGGAGTATGGGTACGAGTGGAGTCCGCTCGAGAAAATGACAAGGTTGAGAGTTGAGGGGTTTTGTGGTGATTGGGTGCCCGTACTTGATAAGATTCACCCAATTGATGAGGTTAGAGACAGGGTGGATGGGGAGAGTAAAGAGGGTAGCAAGTTCAGAGAAGGACATTTGGGCTTGGAAGAAGAGGGTGATGAGAGGAAGGAGATGGAGTTGAAGGGGAGTTTGGTGAGGACGTAGGAGAGGGTGGCGGGGGAGATGGGGTCGTCAATGAAAATGTCATGTTGGAGGAGGTTAAGGAGGATGGCATGGTGGTGGAGGTCGAGGATTCGGGTGGGGTGGCTAGGCAGGGGATCTCCATTTGCCAAATTCATCGGTGCATCGACTTTGAATTCGACTGCGATGGGACTATAGCCCAGAAGGTGTGTGGGTTGAGGAAGAACGATACAGGCCTCTATGGTTTGTAGTTGCGCATCCTTTTTGTGCAAAGGTACTCTCTGCCACTTCCTTATATTGGTTGAAGGAGAGGCAGATATAGTTGCCTTCATCCTCTGCGCACACAGATCTCTACTGGCATTGGTGGTCTTCTGTTTGGGTGAGGGAAAGAGCTTGGTGAGGTGCACTTCTCAACTTCTTAAGGGCGGCCTCTCAGGGGATTCACTCACAATAAAGGGGGATGTCACCTACATGCATGAACCTCAAGAAAACCCCCTATATATGATGCTCATAAGATGATAATAGCCCCTATTTAATATTATAAGGATACCTTTAAAAATCACTATGTTATCCCCCTTCCTTATATCTATGTTTTTTCTCTAGCATTTGCAAACCCCCTCTCCTTGGATTAAAGTATGTTACTTTGAGCTTTATTGAGTGTATATATAACATATCCTTAATGTTGCTATACCCCTTCCCATCCCCCCCGGCGGTTAGAGAGAGGGTGGATGGGGAGGGTAAAGCAGGTAGCAAGTTTAGAGAAGGACATTTGGGCTTGGAAGAAGAGGGTGATGAGAGGAAGGAGATGGAGTTCAAGGGGAGTTTGGTGAGGATGTAGGAGAGGGTGGCGGGGGAGATGGGGTCGTCGATGAAAATGTCATGTTGGAGGAGGTTAAGGAGGATGGCATGGTGGTGGAGGTTAAGGATTTGGGTGGGGTTTGGTGGGGGGGGTGGCTAGGCAGGGAGCTCCATTTGCCCAATCCATCAGTGCATCGACTTTGAATTCGAGTGCGCGGACTAACCCAGAAGGTGTGTGGGTTGAGGAAGAACAACACAGGCCTCTGTGGTTTGTAGTTGTGCATTCTTTTTGTGCAAGGTACTCTCTACCACTTCCCTATATTGGTTGAAGGAGAGGCAGATATAGTTGCCTTCATCCTCTGCGCGCACAGCTCTCTACTAGCATTGGTGGTCTTTTGTTTGGGCAAGGGAAAGAGCTTGGTGGTGCTGGGGCCAACTTTCCCAAGCCCATTTGTGTATAAACAACTTCAGATAAAATGTTTCCCATTTGTGTATAAACAACTTCAGATAAAATGTTTACTCCGGATCCTCCATCCAACAATACATCTTCAAAAATCCTGCCCTCAAACTGAACTTTGATTACAGGCACAACAAAATCAACATCTGCTGGATCAATGTTGTTTACTGCTAGGAACCCTATTTGATGAACCAATAATTGATTATCCTGATCCTAAAGTTTCCTCAACAACCTCTCCTTAAAAGCTGGCACCAAGCATAATAACTGATCCAATGACAATTGTAAGGGATAGTTGATGAGTACCTCAAACCAATCTTTGTCCTGATTTACCTCAAGCTTAATGTTGTCCTTTTGTTGGTGTTGGTCGGACTGACTTTCTGACTCCGATGCAGGCAGAGCTTGCTTCCTCTGCTCCTTCTGAATCTGCTTTTGTACCTGATCCCTAATTCCTTTCTGCTCCTTCTAATCCATTGGTCCCTTTGCTTTAGATCTAGTGATAGCCATGACTTCAACATCATCAACTTGCATGCATTCATTACAATCACAAACCCACTCTTCCTTATCTTCTTGCTTTTGCTGCTCCTGAGTTGGTTGAATAACACCATCATACTCTTTCTGATCTGAGAGATCAACAAAAGTACATTAGCTTGAGCTGGTTGCTGATTCTGTTGCTGTTGCTGTTGTTGTCCTCCTTGCTAGTTACCCTGATTATACCTTAGCACAGGCATTCCCCGTTCTTCTCTATGCCTAACCCACAGTGGACAATTTAGGCCTACCCAATGATCTAGTACACCACAATACACACAAGGCATAGCACTTGGTGGTCTCCTATCATTATTCTCCTGCTCCCTCCATGGTGGTCTTGGAGGTCTAGGCCTCTGAAATGGTGTTCTGCCCCTAAATGGAGCTACTTGATTTGCCCCTACATCAACTCTACCTCTTCTTGCATCAGGTCTAGGCTGTCCTCTGCTTTTAGGATTGTACCAACACTGAGCTGTGCTATGGCCATACTGCTTCTCCTTTGGTGCTACCACAGAATACCCAAACTTTTTCAACTTACTTACCAAGTCCGCCTCTTTGGGATGCTTAACCTTCTGTTTTTTCTTCTTACTTCTCTCCTTTCTTTTTCTTTTGTCTTCCTCTTCATCACTTTCTGATGATGTATCTGAATCCTCCTCCTTGTCTAAATTTGATGTTGCATCTCACCCTTTTTTAGAATCAGAACTATTATCTCTGTTACTCTTTGCTTTTGTCATACCCAGCCTCTTTTCAACTCTTGCTGTAGATAGCAGCAACAAGATCATTGATTCCTCCAGCAATGTCAATGCTTGCCATAGCATTCTTCAAACTTCGCCTTAATCCTTTCAAGAAATATCCTGCCAACATCTCATTAGTGGGTCTTTCATTGCCCTACAATCTTTCAACTAAATTTCTGAATTTTTGAGCATAGTCTTCCACCAACATATTCTTTTGCTTCTAATGTCCCTGAGTTTTCTCAGAACATCAGTTGGAGTCTTTTCCTTTCTGAACCTCTGCAAAAATGCTGCCTTTAAAAGCATTATAATTAACAAAATGTGGTATGCCATATTGGCTAAACCAGCTCATGGCTTTACCTTCTAATGTGGCTGCAAACTGTTGAAGTTTAATTGGATCATTGTATAAAGCCTGATAACCGCTTGCTTGCCATCTAGTTTCAAACTGGGCTACATGGTAATCTGCATCTTCCTTGGGCCCTCCTCTGAATTTAGCAGCTTTGACCGTGGGGTTGAGAGGTGGTTGAGCCATGAGGCTCGACTGTGGTGGTCTCCTAGGTCTTTGCCCTGGTAGCCCCCTGTAGTGGGTCAAACTGGAAACTTCTTCATACTCTTGCAGATCTTCCAAGAGTAAAGCCCCTAACAGTTGCCTTACTTGCCTTCCCCCTGCTGCTCCAGAATTCTCCCCCCGTTGGTCTACTGCTTGATTTTTAGAGAGTGGACTCTCCTGACCATCCTGGGCATCTTGATCATAATGAAATGGATCAATATTGCCGCCTGGGCTTGTGCCCTTGTATAATAAACTCTGGCTACTCTTCTCTCCCTCTCTGACATGCATCCTCATAGTGGCATTCATCGCCTTTGTCCAAATAGGATAAACACAGCAGGATCGCCAACAATTGTGTTGGGGTTACAAACAATATTACAAGCAGACACAATTGCTCAGTAAAAGATGACTTCAGCCAATCACTATGAGATTAGTGGATTGTGTTGGCAGATTGCTACTGTGTCAGTGGATCAAGTTAAGGGATTATAAATTAAAAATCTAAAAAATTAAAATTCCCATGGAGGATTGTTTAGATAGAGAAATTCAGTCTGATGGACCATTATTGTGTTAAAGATATGAATGAGATAATTCTGAATGAATTGTTAACTAATAATATGTTCTATATGAGTAACTTTATCCCTTGACTCTGTGGGGAGCCGAGAACCCCGGAATCAGTTGAATCAAAAATCGGATTGAATCTTAAATAAAGAGACTTAACAAGAATTTTCGTATTGATAGGAACATGGATCGAGGTCGTCTCATGATAGAAATGTTAACCCCCAACTCGATGAAGAAGAGCTCGACCTGGATATTCGTAAAACTCTTCATAGTTCGCAGCCTGGACCTTTTAAGGGTGAAGGGAAAAACTTGGGCGAGGTTGTGGAGAAGTGGATCGAATCAATGGAAGAATAGTTCGATGTCACCGGGTACAAAAATGGCTCTTGCAAGGCTGAAGATAGTGGAGACAACTAGAGTGGCATGGAGAAACCATTGCGAGACAAATCGTCTCGACCAAAATACCCAAACCTAGACCGATCTCAAGGCTTACCTCAGAAAGAGGTTTTGTCCCCCAGGCTTTCTTGAAACTAAGATGAATGAGTTCTTGGAACTAAAGCAGGAAAACTGGACAATTGAAGAGTACCATCAGGCTTTTGCCCTTCTCCTTAAATATTCCCCTCAGTTGGATGAAGAGCAGCTGATGGCCAGGTTCATTCGGGAAATGAACGAGCCATTGGATACTTTAGTCAAGAATGCCAAACCTATTTCCATGGCTGAAGCAATTCAGATGGCGAAGGATTTCGCCAAAGCCTTTTTGATGTCAAAGTCCCGCCAAAGCCAGCACCTTCACCTTTCAAAAGGTTTTTATTCCCAGAAGGTGATTCCAACCTTCCTCCACCGAAGAGATATCAGGGCCAAACCCAGGATATGGGAAGTTCCAAAATAGAAGAAATGTCCTTTTTCCGAAACTCAATCCCTTGGAATTCAACTTCAGAAGTTCCACCCTTGAACAAGACAGTGAAATGCTATAACTGTCAAGGATTTGGACATCGCAGTATGGATTGCCTAACTCCTTTTGGATCAAGGTTTTCAGGGCAAGAAAATCAGGGATCAAGATTCCAGACTCCAGCCCCTTCCGTCCAGAGTAATCAGGATTCTATTCGCCAAAATCAAGGAAATCCCAGAGGTAGACCCTCTATCCAACCTGCAGTTCCAACCCAAAGTAATGCCAGACCTCCACCTCAGAATAGGGAAGTCAAAGAGAGTTGTTCCCAAATCGGCCGTCCACTTCCAAGGCAGTAATGCTGGAAGTGATTGAAGAAGAAGAAGAAGAAGATGAAAGAGATCATACTCCACCTGCGAGATGAGGACATCTCGCGTTTTTTAAGTGGGGTAGAATGTAAGATTCCTCCCCAGCCTCTTGGGATATCCAGTATCTTCCCTTGTAGTCAAATCCCTCTTCAGAAATATAAAAGATCTTGTTTCTACCAGTTTTGGCCTAGAGAGAGAAAATATTCTAGAAAGAGAATATTCAGATTTTAAATATTTTTGGATAGAAAAATATCTCATCTTATTAAAATAAGTTCCCTTGAAACAGAAGTTCAAAAATATTTTCAGAAGGTGCATTAGAAATGAAGTATAATCTGTTCAAGAGGCATTATCTTGGGGATGAAGATTTTTTCGAAATTTTAAATTAAAGTTCCTATGGACCAATAAGATTCATCCAAATGTAGGGAGGAGATAAATGAAGAAATAAAAGAAAAATCTCCCAAAAATGAGTAAATACTCACATAAGATGAAGAGTTGATTAAGGACAAGGTTAATAGTTAAAAAAGGGAGATATTTAGAAGTAATGATGCAATTTTAACACCTCTGCATGGGAGAATTTCCCTCATGAAGAGGGCGTCTATTTCACATGCTTGAATGAGTTTTAAACTCGTAAATAATGAGATATTTTCATCTCTCCTCTCTCCTGTTTCAACTGGATCCAAAAGGTGAGCAAAACTGACCTAAAAATGGTCAAAAATTGACCAAACTGATCTGGAAAATTCTAGAATCAGTTTGCTTGGTTAAAGGCTCACTTTTTCCTATAAATAGAAGGCCTCCCTTTTGTTGAAACTCAATAGTGTTTTTGCACTGTTACCCTGCCTCTCCCAAGTGTCAAAAACAATGAATTTTACTCATAATTCATTAGTTTTTGCCTTCCCTCTTCCAAAAGATTGGTGGCCACTCTTGTTTCAAACAAGAGTTGAACCCTCAAAACCACCAAGCCAAAGGAAAGCTCTCAAATTCATTAGTACGTTGGTGATTCTTCTCTTTTCCATTTATTTTATGGTTTTTATGGTTTTTAATGCTTTTTGTCTTCTCTAAAATTGCAAGTGATGTTATGCCTCATTGCAAAAGGCATTCCCCTCTCTTCTCTAGTAAATCCAACCATTCTCTATCCTAGGTGAATGATTAATGATTAAAGTCAAGTTTTTTATAATGTTTGTCTTAAATAAGTAGAAAAATGTTTACTTTAGAATAATTTCAATACTCTTGGTGCACTTTCAATTAATTTTAGAGACTTAAAATTTGAAAAATGGTCAGCCATACAAAGGAGGTTATGGCAAAATTTTTGAAAATTAGTGAAATAAATTTCATCTTTTATTATTCTAAAAGAGTAATCCTTATGGTTTCTATATTCTAAAGTATTATTTTCATGCATAGAAGATGCATTTTGATTATTTGTATAAAAGAAAATTAGTATTATTATAAAAGTAATACTTTCATTATATTTGATTTTTATGCATAAACGTATGCATAAAAGATTTTTTTTAATTATAAAAGTGTTACTTTTATGATATTTGATTTTCATGCATAGAGGTATGCATAAAAGATTAGTATTTTATTGTAAAAGTGTTACTTTTATCATATTTGATTTTCATGCATAGAGGTATGCACATAAAAGATTATTATTTTATTGTAAAAGTGTTACTTTTATCATATTTAATTTTCATGCATAGAGGTATGCATAAAAGATTATTATTTTATTGTAAAAGTGTTAACTTTTATCATATTTGATTTTTATGCATAAATGGGTGCATAAAAGATATTTTTATATTAAAAGTGTGATTTTCATCATAAATGATTTTATGCTTAAATTAGATGCATAAGAGAAATTCTATTCTAAAAGTGTAATTCTTACTAAATTGGATTTATGAATGGAAAGATGCATAAAGAATTTATTATAATCCAAAAGTGTTATTCTCATCAATTTTAATTTTATGCATAGAAAGATGCATAAAGAAATCTATTTTTAGTTCAAAAGAGTTATTTTCATCAATTTTGATTTTATGCATAGGAAGATGCATAAAAGATTGATTTTTAATTGAAAAATGTCATTCTCATTTAAAATGAATTTATGTATAGGAAGATGCATAAAAGATTGATTTTTATTTCGAAAGTGTTAGTCTCCTTAAAATGGAATTTATGCATAAATAGATGCGTAAAGAAATCTTATATCAAAAATAAGTATTCTCTTGTATTCTATAAATAGATATGAGGATATGAAACGAATCAAATAGATGAAAATAAACGAGGAATAGATGGAGATGTAAGTATGTGAGAGAAATGATGTAGATGTGGAATGTGGATAAGGATGTATGGATGTGAATGTGAATGTGGATATGGATGTATGGATGTGAATGTGAATGTGGATGTATGTGAATATGAATGTGGATGTGTGAATGGGGATATGGATGTAGATATGGAATGTGGATGTGGATGTATGTAAGGATGTGGAATGTGGATATGGAATGTGGATGTGGATGTATGTAAGGATGTGGAATGTGGATGTATGGATGTGAATGTGAATGTGGATGTATGAATTGGAATGTGGATATGGATGTATGAATGTGGAATGTGGATATGGATGTATGGATGTGAATGTGAATGTGGATATGGATGTATGGATGTGAATGTGAATGTTCATGTGGATGTATGAATTGGAATGTGGATATGGATGTATGAATGTGGAATGTGGATATGGATGTATGGATGTGAATGTGAATTGGATATGGATGTGAATGTGAATGTGGATGTATGAATTGGAATGTAGATATGGATGTATGAATGTGGAATGTGGGTATGGATGTATGGATGTGGATGTGGATGTGGATGTATGAATGTGGATGTGGATGTGGATGTATGAATGTGGATGTGAAAACGGATGTATGGATGTAGATGTGACTGTGGATGTACGAATGTGGATGTGTGTGTGGAATAAGGAATGCAAATATGAATGTGAATGGATATGAAGTCGATATGAGTGAATGGATGAGATGAGATGTCATGTGAATCAGAATGTGAATAAATAATATAAGATCTGAACGAATGAGATATAATGAGAAATGGATGTGATGAGACGTAATGTAAATTAAGAAAGACAGGAATGGATGTTATGTGAAGTGAGTGAATCTGATGTGATGGGATGGAAAATAATGTATCTGGTCAAGAAGGGATACACATAGGATTTTGAATTGGATTAAGTAATATGGATTGATGTGGAACAATCTGGAAAGATGTGAGTTCATTATAGAAACTATATTTGTGAACTGTTTGTAAATGACTGTTTTATGTCAAGAATGTTGGGGAAGCATTTTGACTATCTTGAGAATGTGGTCGTGAAGACCTACCTGATAAAGTTGCAACTGCTGAGACGGAGAGTCAATGGAGGATGTCTTGCGTAGCAAGGTCGGCCGAGGTCTTGACCAGCCTCGGTTTGATTTAAATGGTGAGCTTCCGGTACGGTGGATGAGGGACCAAGGAAGCGGCCTATGAGTGAACCGCTAGGTGACCTGCGAAGGATCCTAGAGGGTGCTGACCATATGGTGCTCGGGCTCTGGGTCGCCAAAGATACCCACACGTGCATTGTGGAAGATATTGGAGCAAGGAGTAAGAGTAGTTTTCTGAAACCGGGCATGGATCTGGTTGATTGACCTTGCTGGTCCTCAACGGATGAGTCCATGGCTCTTTTATATGGATCTGTTGGTTGACAGAGATTCCATCTTGATTTTTATAAGTGATTATATTATCGGGTACTATGGTCTAGGAACTATTGAAAAGGCCCCTGTGTAGACAGGTGGTGAGCGTTTTGGTTGCCAATGATGCCATAGATACTCCAATGAAGGAATGATTGGAAATAAGGACTCAACCAAAGATTTTGAGGATTGTGATCGTGACACATTGGTTTCATTAAAGGATTGTTTTAAAGATAGCTGATGCTGAGAAAAAGGTAATTTCATATTGGGTGTGTAAGTGGTGTGACTAGTTTATGTTTACATGAACATCCGGCTAGGGGGCCTGGGAACTCTTTTCCCTTGTACCCGGGACAAAACCTAACCAAATTCTAAATTGGATCCCATCACTACAGTGGTTGGGTGGTTGGCTAACCCATGGGACTGGATGGGGTTAGGCTGGACTGATGGATCCATAAATCGAGACTCAATTTCTGTTTAGTTCGATAGATAAAGTAAATCCCGGATAAAAATTGTTATATGGAAAAAGGATCAATGGCTGTGCCTCTCAACGAGGAAAAAAGCGTTGGTCTCTATGATCCAAGTGCAATTTGTCCCTTGATCTGACTATGGAACTTAGGACTTCGGTCAGATGAGTTCAGTTAAGGCTTTTGACTACGTTAAGAAAAAGTTATCCTGGTGGAATCGCCCATGCTTTCCGGGCAAGAGAAGTTTTTTCGAGTTCGGTTTGGAAGAATCGAGGAATTAGTCACCTGTCAGGATATCCGTGGTGGGCGAGGCCACGAGTGTGGGACCTTGCCTCACGCAAGTTATGCTACTTCCGCTGCTAGCACCCCGAATCCGTTGCGCGGTGGGGATAGGGATCTCACAGCTGGTATCAAAGCTATTTGGCTAATGAGGATCAACCAAGAAGCCAAATATGTCAAAAATTTATCAAGAAGCACTAAAAGGTTGTAATTGTGTGATAAAAAAAACTCATATAATTTGATATTCAAACTGAAATTCGTAATTGGTAATTCGGTCTTCAGATGGAAGTACCACAATTGTATGGAATCCCTGACTTGCTTGAGGCCTAGACATGATGGTATTTACCTTATAGTTCCAGTAACCATGACTACCCGTATATACCGAGGGTATAACTGTAGCTCTTTAGTGGCAGTATATACGAGTAAATCTAAGACTTGAAATTATAAGCATTAATACTATCTAGATGATGAATTTGAATGTGATTGATATGATTTTTAAATTCTAGTTGAGAACTGATGAGTTGAATTAGATTCTGATTGAAAAATGATGATCCCTGAAATTTGGTTGAAATGTAATAAGCTGAGTGAAACTGCAATGATGATCCCTGAAATTTGATTGAAATGTAATAAGCTGAGTGAAACTGCAATGAGGAGATGAATGGGATGAGTCCCTGTGATAATGTTCGTAGCTAGAATGACGTTAATGACTTCAACCAATCACTATGAGATTAGTGGATTGTGTTGGCAGATTGCTACTGTGTCAGTGGATCAAGTTAAGGGATTGTAAATTAAAAATCTGAAAAATTAAAATTCCCATGGAGGATTGTTTAGATAGAGAAATTCAGTCTGATGGACCATTATTGTGTTAAAGATATGAATGAGATAATTCTGAATGAATTGTTAACTAATAATATGTTCTATATGAGTAACTTTATCCCTTGACTCTGTGGGGAGCTGAGAACCCCGGAATCAGTTGAATAAAAAATCGGATTGAATCTTAAATAAAGAGACTTAACAAGAATTTTCGTATTGATAGGAACATGGATCGAGGTCGTCATGATAGAAATGTTAACCCCCAACTCGATGAAGAAGAGCTCGACCTGGATATTCGTAAAACTCTTCATAGTTTGCAGCCTGGACCTTTCAAGGGTGAAGGGGAAAACTTGGGCGAGGCTATGGAGAAGTGGATCAAATCAATGGAAGAATACTTCGATGTCACTGGGTACAATGAGAAGAGCAAAATGGCTCTTGCAAGGCTGAAGATAGTGGAGACAGCTAGAGTGGCATGGAGAAACCATTGCAAGACAAACCGTCTCGACCGAAATACCCAAACCTGGACCGATCTCAAGGCTTACCTCAGAAAGAGGTTTTGTCCCCCAGGCTTTCTTGAAACTAAGATGAATGAGTTCTTGGAACTAAAGCAAGAAAACCGGATAATTGAAGAGTACCATCAGGCTTTTGCCCTTCTCCTTAAATATTCCCCTCAGTTGGATGAAGAGCAGCTGATGGCCAGGTTCATTCGGGGAATGAACGAGCCATTGGATACTTTAGTCAAGAATGTCAAACCTATTTCCATGGCCAAAGCAGTTTGGATGGCAAAGGATTCCCCATCCGAACAAGCCATTGGATACTTTAGTCAAGAATGTCAAACCTATTTCCATGGCCGAAGCAGTTCGGATGGCGAAGGCTTTGGCGAAGGATTTCGCCAAAGCCTTTGATGTCAAAGTCCCGCCAAAGCCAGCACCTTCACCTTTCAAAAGGTTTTTATTCCCAGAAGGTGATTCCAACCTTCCTCCGCCTAAGAGATATCAGGGTCAAACCCAGGATATGGGAAGTTCCAAAATAGAAGAAATGTCCTTTTCCCGAAACTCGATCCCATGGAATTCAACTTCAGAAGTTCCACCCTTGAACAAGAGAGTGAAATGCTATAACTGTCAAGGATTTGGACATCGCAGTATGGATTGCCCAACTCCTTTTGGATCAAGGTTTTCAGGGTAAGAAAATCAGGGATCAAGATTCCAGACTCCAGCCCCTTCCGTCCAGAGTAATCAGGATTCTATTCGCCAAAATCAAGAAAATCCCAGAGGTAGACCCTCTATCCAACCTGTAGTTCCAACCCAAAGTAATGCAAGACCTCCACCTTAGAATAGGGGAAGTCAAAGAGAGTTGTTCCCAAATCGGCCGTCCACTTCCAAGGCAGTAACTCTGGAAGTGATTGAAGAAGAAGAAGAAGATGAAAGAGATCATAATCCACCTGCGAGATGAGGACATCTCGTATTTTTTAAGTGGGGTAGAATGTAAGATTCCTCCCCCAGCCTCTGGGATGTCCAGTATCTTCCCCTGTAGTCAAATCCCTCTTCAGAAATATAAAAGATCTTGTTTCTACCAGTTTTGGCCTAGAGAGAGAGAAAATGTTCTAAAAAGAGAATATTCAGATTTTAAATATTTTTTGATAGAAAAATATCTCATATTATTAAAATAAGTTCCCTTGAAACAGAAGTTCAAAAAGATTTTCAAATGGTGCATTAGAAATTAAGTATAATCTGTTCAAGAGGCATTATCCTGGGGGTGAAGATTTTTTCGAAATTTTAAATTAAGGTTCCTATGGACCAATAAGATTCATCCAAATGTAGGGAGGAGATAAATGAAGAAATAAAAGAAAAATATCCCAAAAATGAGTAAATACTTACATAAGATGAAGAGTTGACTAAGAACAAGGTTAATATTTAAAAAAGGGAGATATTTAGAAGTAATGATGCAATTTTGACACCTCTGCATGGGGGAATTCCCCTCATAAAGAGGGCGCCTATTTCACATGCTTGAATGAGTTTTAACCTCGCAAATAATGAGATATTTTCATCTCTCCTCTCTCCTGTTTCAACTAGATCCAAAAAGTGAGCAAACTGACCTAAAAATGGTCAAAAATTGACCAAACTGATCTGGAAATTTCTAGAATCAGTTTGCTTGGTAAGAGGCTCACTTTTTCTTATAAATAGAAGGCCTCCCCTTTGTTGAAACTCAATAGTGTTTTTGCACTGTTACCCTGCCTCTCCCAACTACCAAAAACAATGAATTTTCCTCATAATTCATTAGTTTTTGACCTTCCCTCTTCCAAAAGATTGGTGGCCACTCTTGTCTCAAACAAGAGTTGAACCCTCAAACCATCAAGCCAAAGGATAGCTCTCAAATTCATTAGTAAGTTGGTGATTCTTCTCTTTTCCATTTATTTTATGGTGTTTATGGTTTTTAATGCTTTTTGTCTTCTCTAAAATTGCAAGTGATGTTATGCCTCATTGCAAAAGGCATTCCCCTCTCTTCTCTAGTAAATCCAACCATTCTCTATCCTAGGTGAATGATTTATAATGATTAAAGTCAAGTTTTTTATAATGTTTGTCTTAAATAAGTAGAAAAATGTTTACTTTAGAATAATTTCAATACTCTTGGTGCACTTTCAATTAATTTTAGAGACTTAAAATTTAAAAAATGGTCAGCCATACAAAGGAGGTTATGGCGAAATTTTTAAAAATTAGTGAAATAAATTTCATCTTTTATTATTCTAAAAGAGTAATCCTTATGGTTTCTATATTCTTAAGTATCATTTTCATGCATAGATAATGCATTTTGATTATTTGTATAAAAGAAAATTAGTATTATTATAAAAGTAATACTTTCATTATATTTGATTTTTATGCATGAAAGTATGCATAAAAGATTATTTTTTATTATAAAAGTGTTACTTTTATGATATTTGATTTTCATGCATAGAGATATGCATAAAAGATTAGTATTTTATTGTAAAAGTGTTACTTTTATCATATTTGATTTTCATGCATAGAGGTATGCATAAAAGATTATTATTTTATTGTAAAAGTGTTACTTTTATCATATTTGATTTTCATGCATAGAGGTATACATAAAAGATTATTATTTTATTGTAAAAGTGTTACTTTTATCATATTTGATTTTCATGCATAGAGGTATGCATAAAAGATTATTATTTTATTGTAAAGGTGTTACTTTTATCATATTTGATTTTTATGCATAAATGGGTACATAAAAGATATTTTTATATTAAAAGTGTGATTTTTATTATAAATGATTTTATGCTTAAATTAGATGCATAAGATAAATTCTTTTATTCTAAAAGTGTAATTCCTACTAAATTGGATTTATGAATGGAAAGATGCATAAAGAATTTATTTTAATCCAAAAGTATTATTCTCATCAATTTTAATTTTATGCATAGAAAGATGCATAAAGAAATCTATTTTTAGTTCAAAATAGTTATTTTCGTCAATTTTGATTTTATGCATAGGAAGATGCATAAAAGATTGATTTTTAATTGAAAAATGTCATTCTCATTTAAAATGAATTTATGCATAGGAAGATGCATAAAAGATTGATTTTTATTTCAAAAGTGTTAGTCTCCTTAAAATGGA
This sequence comes from Cibotium barometz, assembly GCF_041138505.1. Taxonomy (NCBI): domain Eukaryota; kingdom Viridiplantae; phylum Streptophyta; class Polypodiopsida; order Cyatheales; family Cibotiaceae; genus Cibotium; species Cibotium barometz. Next base: position 47,222,699 of record NC_141085.1, on the reverse strand, counting down.
ATTTATGCATAAATAGATGCGTAAAGAAATCTTATATAAAAAATAAGTATTCTCTTGTATTCTATAAATAGATATGAGGATGTTAAACGAATCAAACAGATGAAAATGAACGAGGAATAGATGGAGATGTAAGTATGTGAGAGAAATGATATAGATGTGGAATGTGGATAAGGATGTATGGATGTGAATGTGAATGTGGATATGGATGTATGGATGTGAATGTGAATGTGGATGTATGTGAATGTGAATGTGGATGTGTGAATGGGGATATGGATGTAGATATGGAATGTGGATGTGGATGTATGTGAATGTGGAATGTGGATATGGATGTATGGATGTGAATGTGAATGTGGATATGGATGTATGGATGTGAATGTGAATGTGGATGCATGAATTGGAATGTGGATATGGATGTATGAATGTGGAATGTGGATATGGATGTATGGATGTGAATGTGAATTGGATATGGATGTGAATGTGAATGTGGATGTATGAATTGGAATGTGGATATGGATGTATGAATGTGGAATGTGGGTATGGATATATGGATGTGAATGTGAATGTGGATGTATGAATGTAGATGTGGATGTGGATGTATGAATGTGGATGTGGATGTGGATGTGAAAACGGATGTATGGATGTAGATGTGAATGTGGATGTACGAATGTGGATGTGTGTGTGGAATAAGGAATGCAAATATGAATGTAAATGGATATGAAGTCGGTATGAGTGAATGGATGAGATGAGATGTCATGTGAATCAGAATGTGAATGAATAATATAAGATCTGAACGAATGAGATATAATGAGAAATGGATGTGATGAGACGTAATGTAAATTAAGAAAGACAGGAATGGATGTTATGTGAAGTGAACGAATCTGATGTGATGGGATGGAAAATGATGTATCTGGTCAAGAACGGATACACATAGGATTTTGAATTGGATTAAGTAATATGGATTGATGTGGAACAATCTGGAAAGATGTGAGTTCATTATAGAAACTGTATTTGTGAACTGTTTGTAAATGACTGTTTTATGTCAAGAATGTTGGGGAAGCATTTTGACTATCTTGAGAATGTGGTCGTGAAGACCTACCTGATAAAGTTGCAACTGCTGAGACGGAGAGTCAATGGAGGACGTCTCGCGTAGCAAGGTCGGCCGAGGTCTTGACCAGCCTCGGTTTGGTTTAAATGGTGAGCTTCCGATACGGTGGATGAGGGACCAAGGAAGCGGCCTATGAGTGAAGCGCTAGGTGACCTGCGAAGGATCCTAGAGGGTGCTGACCATACGGTGCTCGGGCTCTGGGTCGCCAAAGATACCCACATGTGCATCGTGGAAGATATTGGAGCAAGGAATAAGAGTAGTTTTCTGAAACCGGGCATGGATCTGGTTGATTGACCTTGCTGGTCCTCAACAGATGAGTCTATGGCTCTTTTATATGGATCTGTTGGTTGACGAAGATTCCATCTTGATTTTTATAAGTGATTATATTATCGGGTACTATGGTCTAGGAACTATTGAAAAGGCCCCTATGTAGATAGGTGGTGAGCGTTCTGGTTGCCAATGATGCCATAGATACTCCAATGAAGGAACGATTGGAAATAAGGACTCAACCAAAGATTTTGAGGATTGTGATCGTGACACAATGGTTTCATTAAAGGATTATTTTAAAGATAGCTGATGCTGAGAAAAAGGCAATTTCATATTGGGTGTGTAAGTGGTGTGACTAGTTTATGTTTGCATGAACATCCGGCTAGGGGGCCTGGGAACTCTTTTCCCTGGTACCCGGGACAAAACCTAACCAAATTCTAAATTGGATCCCATCACTACAGTGGTTGGGCGGTTGGCTAACCCATGGGACTGGATGGGGTTAGGCTGGACTGATGGATCCATAAATCGAGACTCAATTTCTGTTTAGTTCGATAGATGAAGTAAATCCCAGATAAAAATTGTTCTATGGAAAAAGGATCAACGGCTCTGCCTCTCGACGAGGAAAAAAGCGTTGGTCTCTATGATCCAAGTGCAATTTGTCCCTTGATCTGACTATGGAACTTACGAGTTCGGTCAGATCAGTTCAGTTAAGTAAGGCTTTTGACTACCTTAGGAAAAAGTTATCCTGGTGGAATCGCCCGTGCGTTCCAGGAAAGAGAAGTTTTTTCGAGTTTGGTTTGGAAGAATCGAGGAATTAGTCACCTGTCCGGATATCCGTGGGCGAGGCCCCGAGTGTGGGACCCTGCCCCCGCGCAAGTTGTGCTACTTCTGCTGCTAGCACCCCGAATCCGTTGCGCGGTGGGGACAGGGATCTCACATCCATGAACATGGACTCCATGGTGATGGTCATGTGATCTATGTTGGAGAGCATGTTGGAAGGAGTGCATAATGAAATGAGAAAGTAAGTTTCATCTCTTAGGAATGACCTCACAAGTGAGGGTATGTATTAAGGTGCAAATATATCTTTTGGGAAGACATCTCAAGCACGACAAACCGATGGTGTATCTTTTGCCAATACAAATGCGATTGGTCATGCGCTAACAAGGTATAGAATCCACCATCATCATCAAGGTGTAAATTAGGATATGCTTATCAAGGACCTTCATCCTTGGCATTAGGACCTCAATGGAAGGCTTCTTGGGCCCTTTTATTTGGCAGTTTAAGGGAGTCAAACCTTTTCTCTTAAGAAGAAACGTTTTCTAATTAGAAGCTTCCAAACGGCTACGTTATTCGAATTTGAATTTTGGGAAAAAAATGGAATTTAAAATCTAACGGATAAAACCATATCATGTAACATATCTATGGAAAGCTCTTGATGCGTAGATCACGGATCTGTAATCTCCGCTCGAATCGGAGCTTGTATGTAGAAGTTATGGAGGTCCGAAAATTGTAAAATTGCCCCCCCCCCCTTTTGGGAAAAAAGTGCACCCTTTGACCACTCTTACACCTCTCTTAAAAACCCAACATTTCAATCCACATGGCAATCCCCCATTTGGCTATTTCCTTAATCACCTTGATTAGGCTTGGGCAAATTAAAGGGCCCAAGAAGACCCCATTCACTTCCTAATGGGCAATCAAGACAAAGGCAAATTTTTGTCTTTTGATTTCTCACATATGGATGGCTCTTGGAATAATAGAAGGTCCTCTACAAGAATGAACAGAGATAACAATGATGAAGAAAGGGATGAATTCAAAGGGGTAAAGGACAAAGTGGTTCTCACCAAGTTCAATGTAGAAATCACTTCCAATGAAGAGTATGATGAGGATGGTATTTTGGTGCAAATGCAAGAGGTTGTAACAATACGTATCAAGGACAATGAAAGGGGAAGATATGACAAGATGTATGAAGTTATGTGCTCCAAATTGCCAAAGCCTATGAAGAGGGATGAATTCATTGAGCACATGGTGTCTACTCAAATAGGAAATCTACGGTTCAAGGAATCACTTTTTTACAAATTAAGAAATGGCTTTGTAATTGGCAGGACCCCTAATTTCTTTATATTATCATAGGTTAGGCCTACTTCTATGCGCTTGTGGAGACAAAGTCAAGGTTGAGATAGTGACTTCACATTTTGTGGGAAAAGCTAGATCTTGGTGGTTGCAAGCAATGCAAAAATATGTGTGGTGTTGGGAGAGCTTAGCCTATGAAGTTGTGCAAAGCTTTACATAACTATCCATGAACAAATGAGCTTTAGAGTGCCAAGATGCATGACACTTCTACATGAGTAGTTGTCTAGGTATGTCGAGGAGTATTGATATCTTTCTTTCTTTGTGCCGAACTTCAAGGAGAAGGAAGAAATAGATAAATTTGTGCAAAAAATAGACAAAGGTTTCATGCAAGTGGTCCAATGCATTATGGAGAGTGATGATAACATTGTCCTAGATGAGATCTTGGTGTTGGTGGGACTTTTCACAAGCCAACTTTGTCTTTTATTGGGAAATCTACAAGGAGTTTTCTGTCCATGCCTTCTATTGGAAGCCACTCTTATGAGAACACTACAAGTGGGATCAAGATAGGGAGAATCAATGTAAATGAATTGTTTGTGTCATCTCTTAGTTTACCTCTTGATTTGAGAGGGGATGTAAGGGCTATTATGCATTCAATTTTGGATGATGGTGGCTATACAAAGAGCAAAAGGGGATATCCCATCACTCTCGCATTCGGTCAATGCATGGACTATGATTATGTGGGGTTGTATGAGCACATTATGGGAGTTGAAGTGGAAGTTGTAAGACACTTGATGCAATTCCTGAATAGCAAGATGACAAGAAGACATACACACATCAATGCAAAGATTCCATCTCATTGTGAGTTCCGGTTACACCTCTATACTAGTGGATCATTTCTTGTGTTGATTTTATGGAGGATGCCTTGGATTTTGATAATAGTATTGGAAGCAGTAATTCATGCATTGATTGTCATGTTGATGCAAAAGAGCCAAAGGTTTGTACTCTTGGGGATTTTATGGTGCACAAATTTTAGAATCTTGAGAGTGTGATGGAATGCCATATATCTATATCATGTGAAGATTATGAAAGTTAAGATCATGCTAGAACCTTTACATCATGTGATGGGCATATCCTCCATGAGGATTTGGAGATATTGGATTACAAGTGGATAGATGAGAATGGTGAAAGTGTGGACAACCATGCTTAAGATAGTGAGGTAACACTTGTGGAGAATGCACATGAATGTGATGATCTTGAAAATGGGAGTTCACTTCAGTCCAAGACTTATAGGAAAGCTACTATTATTGTAAAAGTGATGTATGTGTTGAAAATTCAACAAACACTTTATCATCACTTATAGATACTATTCCCATGATTGAATGTGGAGAAAAATCTCAAGATCACAATGCATTGGCTAATCGGACCATTGTAGATGTATGCTCAACTCATAACTTGGTGCCAAACGATAGTACAACTCATGGGATTGTCAAGATGTATGTTGACAATAATTTCTTTTACGAGTCAAGAATATGAGTGGTGATGAGTTGGATAGCTTTTGTCAAGTTATCATCCTTGCATGATATGGAGTTACCTTCCTTGATGCGATCTTTATTGGATTGCCCTATTGGATTGTCACATAGATCTTGTGAAACATATATGATAATACCTACATCCATGAACTCATCTTATGGATCACATAATGAAGAGAGTTTATCTTCTTCATGTATTTACACTCTTGGAGATGCTACCTATGGTGATATGGAGTCATTTTACAGATTGGGACAACATTCATATGATGATCAAGAAGCATTGGATGATGCTTATGTACATGGTGATCATGAGGTATTGGATGATGCTTATGTATACGGGAATAATCATGATAGTGGCCTTGATGTTGATGAGCATTACATGGATCATGTCATTGATGTGGTTAATATGGATGCTCATGACATTATTGATGACATTGTGGGGATAATGATGAGGATCATTATCCCCATCATTATTGATGACATTGTGGGGATAATGATGGGGATAATGATGAGGATCATTGTTATGGTTGCAAGAGGTTGTGTGATCAATGCGAAGCTCCTTTGGCAACCTGATTTTATGTTGGAAAGGATTGAAGGAATTTTGGACACATATCATGAGAAATATGGTTGCCAAATGCAAGCTACTTGATTGCTGGAATTTACTGTTATGACAGTTTTTGGGGTCCCACAAGTGGAAGATTAGAGACTTCATGCAAAGAATCTTTCACAGGGACTATACATTGTCATTGTTGGGGACCATTTTTGGGATGATTTGAGAGTATATTGTGTAACTCTTATTGTATGGAAGGTGTCATGTTCTTATAGAAAGATTTGGAGCCATGTACATCAAGGCCAGTATATGCTACATATGGTCTACATGGTCATTGGAGTTACATTCCATTTCATGAGCTGACTTTTTATGGTTTCGAGGATGAAACCAATGGGAAGGGATAGTTTATAACAAACTTATTAATGCCATGTAAATAATGGTATGGGCCAAAAGCCATGGACAAGTGTAAAAGGAACATTAATAAGTGTAGTGTGGAAGTGGCCAAGTATATTTAAGCCCATGAACATGTTCATTTATCAACTTTTAGAATATAAAATCTCTCTTGAAGCTAATAGCTCAAGGCTTCATGGTGGTATGACTACTTATGTGTGCATTCCATGGAATGAATGCTAGGATGTGTGCACTCCATCCTCATTGAGTGCTAATCTTTCTTGCGAAATGATGCTCTTAGCATTGATATATTACAAAAAATCAGAGCTTGGCTCTAAATCTTTGTAAGAAACCAATGTAAACAATGCTCTTAGCCATATAAATATAATCATATTTGCATGTAGAAGTATGTCTTACTCTCGAACACCTTTCCTTTAGTATCTCTCAAATACAAATACCTATTTTGGTACCAATGGTTGAATGGGACAGACTAGGGCTACCAAATTATATATATATATATATATATAAGCATATATGTACACACACACACACATATATATACATACATACATATATACATACATACATACACACACACACACACACACACACATATAGAGAGAGAGGGGGGGGAGAGAGAGAGAACGTAGATATAAGCATAGGAAAAAGCATCGGTATTACTGTCAAGATTTTAAACAGAATCCATAAAAGCTTCGGTATTGGCATCGGTATATTCATACTTTGATGCTGATTTTGACCAAAACTTTTCTAGATACTTATATCAATGATCCTCTATGGATGCTTATACTAACTACAATACCAATCACAAGAGAGGGAAAAGGTTTAAAAATCCAAAGTCTAAGATGTCGGTAGTATAGGTGTTAGTATGGGGTCAGCAACTTGTAGTGTAAATCTAGAAATTATTAGAGTATGCTTCATTAACATTTGTCTATACATGTTAAGAGTGTTGGAAAAAAACATTATGTACTGGTAGATATGTAATTTTAAAAATAGTAAAAGCGGTTTTGATATGTCATAATACCCTTGATTTTGGTAAGCTATAGAAAAATTTTTTTTGTGTTATATTTATAACATGCTAAAACATTAATTGAGGTTTTTCTAAAACAAAACTCAATAGATGAGAATTTTCTATAAATAGTTCAACTAATGAAAAATAATAATTTTTAAACTTGTTTGGTATTTAATACATTTTTCAATAGCCATAGTGTGTTGATAGTATTTTCCTAGAATAAATTTATTTGAAACATTATAGTTAAAGAGATATAAATTATTTACAAAGGTCTCTAAGTCTAAAATAAATAACAAGACTAGTGCTAAAAACACATTATCCAATCAAATAAAATTTTAATTAGATAAATAGAGTACAACTATACTTTTTTTCACAATAAAATTTTTAACTAGGTCCAATTGTACATGCCGCAAATGGAGTAGTTTATTTTTGAAGAAGTCAAACAATGTAGGTTGCATGTGAAGTAGTATATTCCTTTACCTTGATACACATGCTTTTATTCTAAACATGTGTGTTTGAAGTCTTTGAATGTTAGTGGCAAACAAGAAATTCCCAACCCCCACCATTCTAGATTTCAAGATTTCATTGCACTATGAATAACGCACATTCACTGTGTATCTATTTAAGACTTCATATTGGTTTAACACATGATGGTTACTAAGTTAACACTATCCTTTGCGAAATACAATTTTCCAATTCATTATTGAAGGTCTTTGTTTGAAACAAAACTCTTCTACATTTATTCCCTTTTTGTATATACAAATATTTTGAAGTTCTACAAAACCAATAGTAATCAACACCAACACTCTCCATGGTAAATATGGGGAGAAGTATATTACCATCCATCATTGGTTGTAATTTTTGAATTAGAGGTGAAAAACAGTGGATCTAGCAAATATGTCAATTTTAAGAAGATAATGCTCACAAAGTGATTTGAAGGACTTCACTTGTGTCATATCTCCGCACATGTGGACCAATGCTTTCAAGCAATAACCACATGAACTAAGTTTAGAGTTGCATGGGGCCGCTTCAAGTAGAAATTATTGTGTTTAAAGTGATAAGAAATGTTGCTATATTGTTTGCTACATAGCAAGCAATATATACCAATGTGAAGTACTTGATACGCTTTATGAAGGCAGCATGAGGAGTATCTATGGAGTATGCACATGGAAAGGTGGAATAAATTAATGGAGAAAGGAATTATGTGTGGTGGGTCGCAGGTGTTTTCAATTTCAGAAAAGATAAAGAGATGTTGGAATTTTGAAAATATGGGAGATATATAATTGATAGAAACTATGCTAATAATATTGATTGGATCTACATAAGTTTTCTTAAAAAAAGTTGAATTCAGTTGTAAGTATCCATGGAATCATGGATCATTCTACTTTCCAAGAGCAAGACATTATATGGTCTAGCAGTTTCTCTTTCCAACTTTATGAGCTTGGTGATGATCTCTTGGGAAAATGCCATCAAACTTTGTATGTGGCCACTAAGCTAGTGAGTGTGACACCACATGACCAAAAAATGTTTATTCAAGTACATTAGCGTGGGGAACCTTAGTGTGGAATGGGGCCCTTGTTTGTGAGATAACCTTATGGAATTGACATACAAGTTATTACTGGTCTGAATGAATGTAGAATACAAAGAAGCATTAGAGAATGTTTTTTTAACGTCATATCTATACCTCGAAGAAAGGGAATTTCCGAGGCCCAATCACAGGGCGGACAATGGGGAGATTCAAAGCCGTTCAAAGAGAGTTCCTTTTACAGGTTAAAGTTGAGCTCTCGTAAAAAACGTTACGTCTGGTATGAGCAGCTCATATGGTGGAGTATTCCGTAGAGAGGGCGGAGAGGAGCTATAGCTAAAGGGGCGGGCGCTCATTCACGAAGGAGTGGCAAGATATAAGAAAGATTGTGGGAGCTTAATATATCACTTCCTCCCCTCTTGATTCTCCCCCCCATCCTCCTGAGCCCCCCCCCCTTCTCTCTCTCTCTCTCTCTCTCTCCCCCCCCCCACACACACACACCCCAAACAAACATCCATGGCTACTTTCTCGCCATCATCATCACCATATGATCAAGACACGGTTGCTTCTGAACAAGTAGAGACAGTTGATGTTGTGCATGTAAACGAGATGAACCTTCATGGTCTCGGATTGGTATCCCCGCAGTACTCAATATGCACTGGCCCTATTGATATAAAAACCGGTGCTAAGGAGGAGAAGAATCATGCCTCTTCTGCCAACAATCTTTCTGTCAATCCATGGACGTGTTGCAGTAGCTGCACAAGAAGCCGCACTACTGCACAGGACGATCATCACCACCACTTTAATGCCAAGCCCAGTACTATATTAGCGAGGCTTTGCACTAATTCAGCCAGCTCTTCAATGGGCGACCAAGCTGTGATCAACAAACACATGGAAGCCAAAGCGGCCGCCGCGCCTCTTGCAAGCTTCGCCCTTGCAGTCACGCCGGATGCTAGTCACGAGGTAGACCTGAAACGTAGAGTTTTTGCCGTGGAAGGTGGGGGCGTTTCATCGAAGCACGGAGAAGCGAACTCCACGTTCGCTCAGGCAACGTTTAATTGCACGAGCCTTCTCTTAGGTAAAAAGCAAGTTGATATGGAAATATATATATATATATATATATGTATATCTGTACATCGATGATCTCTTATGATAATAATAATAATGAGATCGTTTTCATGTGCCTTATCTTTTAAGTCGATAAACTAAAACAAGAACATAATCTAGTTGTACATAAACTAAAACTACATAATTAGCAACTTGAAATGATCACTTGCTTTTGCTTAAAGAAGGAAAAAAAAATCACATTAGAATATTGTATGGTTTCCACTCTCCTAACAGATTGCTATCTTTGATTAAGACAAATATTTGAAAGATTAAGGAATATAATCTTATATTTTCCATTTGTGTGTGCGCGCGCGTGTGTGTGTGATGTAGGGTTGGGGATACTATCGTCTCCATACGCGATGGCGCAGGCAGGCTGGCTCGGTGGAGCCATATCTTTGATTGTAGCAAGTACGTACGCATACGCAGCTCAGCTACTGATAAGGTGCCAGGAACGCACAGGCTGCGGGACGTACCAAGAGTTAGCAAAGCTAGCAGTCGGACACAAGACGAGGGTTCTGATCGAGGCCCTCTTCTACATGGAGATAGCTGGCAGCCTTCTCGGCTACTGCATCTCCGTCGCCGACAACCTGGGCCACATTTTCCCTAACTCTCACCTCGCCCTGCCAGGGCTTAACTGCCGGAACGTCATGCTCCTGGTGGCTTGCCTGTGCGTGCTTCCGACAGTTTGGCTGCGCGACCTCGGCGCCGTCTCCTTCACGTCCGTCTGGTCCATCATCAGCACCGTCATCCTGCTCATTGCCGTCATGCTGGCCGCTACCGTCGTCGACCACATCGGTTTCCGGCACTCGATTCCTTTGGCGGGCATCCGCGGAGCTCCGGTAGCTGCCGGACTATACGCGTTTGCCTATGGTGGCACCACCGTCTTCCCCAGCGTCTACCATTCCATGAAAGATCCGTCGAGATTCACCCAGGTACTTCAAAATGCCCATTTATCGTGCGCTCTCTTTCTCTCCCCCCATCAATTAACTAAGGTTTGGGTGCTAGTTAAATCAGGTTTTTTGATAAATTTTCATAGGTTAATAAGTTTTCCCAGTCGCTTTTTCCAAAAGCAATCTTTATGGCATGTTTTGTTTTGTCTTCATCATATATTTTCTCTTAAATAATCTTTTCGCTTTGAAATACATATAAAGTTTTCTTGTTTTTCTTCTCATCGAACTTCTTCATCAAAATTTAAGAAAATTGTTGACCTCTTACCAATATGAGAAGCTAAAACTTCTTAGCCTTTGTGTAAAAAAGAGCTAAGTACTCCACAAATTCATTCTTCTAGAGCCTTAGGCTTTTATATTAATAGGACAAAGCATTGTTCTCACTCTCCTCTTTGATGGTTTGTATTATATGAGAAACACAAAAGGTTGATTGAGAATTTCTTATTTTTCATAAATTTACAATTTGTAAATTTTCTTGGTCAATTCTTAATTTCTCCTTGGAACTACCAATGCTTTCCTCTTTTCACAAAGTTATTTCATGAGCTGTTGACTGTCGATTTTGTATCCCAAGGAAGTAATCTAAAATACCATAACCATTTGCTTTTTCTGTAGTTAGAGTGACCCTATACTTTTAACATCACAAGCGTATACTTTGCTTTTTCCACAACTCAATTAACCTAGTCAAGGAGACTTTTTCGCATTAATTGCAACAAAAAGGTACAGATTTCAACACAAACCTTGGCTATTTAAGGGCATAGTTTGTGAGCGATTTCCCAACTATGCCCATTTTTACACAATTATTGGAAAATACCATGGCACAAATAACTAACGCCGTTTTAACTATGGCGTCGGAAAGTGTTGTTATATGCTTCTGAGTGCATTTGCATGCACATACCTCTAAACTTTTAAGAAAGCCTCAAGGAATCACACTCTAAACTTAATCAAGGAACCACTCTCTTTACATTTAAGAAACCCTCAAAGGAACCACCTATGCTATAGTCTTATGGACATGCCTCTTTCAACTTTTAAGAAGGCCTCAAGAAACAACCCTTGGTGACGTGTCCCCTTTTCTTTTACATGATAGAATCTAGATCACTTTTGCAGGGGCATGAATACTTTTTTCTCAAGACCCATTTGAAGGATACCAAGTCTAGTACGATTCTCAATATTCTGTGAATTGATGTATGTGGAGATGTAGAGTAAAAGTGTACTATTGATAGGAAGTCTAGTACGAATTTGAATATTCCATGATTTGACATGCATGTATGTAGGAACCATATACCATAGACTCAATCTACACCTTAGATTGAATTCACTGATCAAGGTCGAAAGAAAGTAAAACAAAAACACTTCTTTATCTAATTTAGTGGTGCTTTGTGTGATCATAAATTCCATCCACACAAAACAAACATTGCTTTTATCGAAAAGGTGCTACAACTAGTATAGTTTAATGATTCGTCAAGTTATTAATTATGTACAGTACAATTTGATAAGATATGAGTGTGTACATATAGGGTAAAAGTGTCAATATTCTATTGTGAATGCTTCATGGTTGGGCCAGTGCAAATCTCGGGTGATTTTGATGGCATAGATGCCCCCAGATAATGTGACGACTCTCTAATCGTGTATCATAAAATAAATAAAAGTGTCAATCTACCATGTCTAGATATTGAATTTAGTGATCAAGATTGGAAAAAAGTCACTTCTTATTTACTTTAGTCACATCTTATTTACTTTTGTGGTGCTTCGTGTGACCATAAATCCAATCGACAAAAAAAACAAGTATTCTTTTTATTTAAAATACGTTCGACTAGTATAAATAAACTCGTGATTTGTTTTTAAGTCATTTGATGTGGTATATATACATTGTGATAGCGTTTTATCAGTGTTATTGAGAGCGTTTTTATTGTGCACAGGTACTGTTGCTGAGCTTTGCCATAGCCACGGCGTTCGTGTGCGGTTTAGGGGTAGTAGGGGCGTCCATGTTCGGCAGGGAGACGGCCTCGCAGATAACCTTAAGCATGCCGGCGCATAGCATAACCACCAAGATAGTGCTTTGGATGACAGTGCTCACTCCCATGTTCAAGTTCGCATTAGTCTTGTCCCCAGTCTCAACAGCCATGGACATCAAGCTCAACGACCGCTTCAGAGACTCCTCGCCAAGGGTTCAGCTTGCCATCACCACCTTGATGAGGTCCGGGGTGCTGGCCCTCATCGTTATCGCTGCCATGGTCCTCCCTTACTTCAACTATGTTGTTGCCCTGATCGGATCCTCCATCACCATCGCCATCTGCCTCATCTTCCCCTGCGTCTTCTACGTGAAGATCTGCCGAGACCGCCTCAATCGTCGATCCACCGCCCTCATCCTCTTCGTGGGCACCTTTGCTGCAGTTGCTGCTGTCTGTGGTACCATCGTTTCCTTCCAAGGCTTGATCGACAGCAAAAAGAGCCACGCCTCTTGACACCAAAAAGCAAAACCTTTAATTATTCACCCCATGCATGAGTGGAGGTCTTTCCTTTCCTTTTCTAAGTGAGTGAGAAAAGAGATATATATACTTTTGGAGAGTTTTCAATTTAAGCCTTTGCAAATGTTAGAAGATCAAGGTATCTCTCTCTATATATTATGACTAGTAGGGCTTTTGATGTTTTCCTTTTGCTAGCCTAGATATTTGGCTTAAGAGCCTCATGGTCTTTCCTTTCCTTTTCTAAGTGAGTGAGAAAAGAGATATATATACTTTTGGAGAGTTTTCAATTTAAGCCTTTGCAAATGTTAGAAGATCAAGGTATCTCTCTCTATATATTATGACTAGTAGGGCTTTTGATGTTTTCCTTTTGCTAGCCTAGATATTTGGCTTAAGAGCCTCATGGTCTTCATACTATGTATTTGGTCTCACATGCCATTGTGGCCTTTCGGAAACATTAATATAATTTTCTTCTTCTTCTTCTTCCTCTCTCTCTCTCTCTCTCTCTCTCTCTCTCTCTCTCTTTCTCTCTCTCTCTCTCTCTCTCCCCCCCCCCCACATAGTGATGCTTATATTGTCGCTTCTATGAATAAAACTAGGCAGGGTGTCGAGGTCGAAAGCATCTATAAATGATGATAATTTTTTGATAATATAAGTGGCACTCAAGAATGTTTTACCGAAGATTATATAATTGCTTAAGCACTTCTATACACGACGACATTGGGAAACCAAAAAAATCTGGGATGGAAACAAAATGGATAAATGTATTTGTATTAAATCGAAATGGCCATAGAAGCCAAGTTACAAGTACCAAAATTCAAAAACTATCTTGTCTCAAAATATTAATAGAAGCCAAAATATAAGCTGCAACTAGCACGTTGCTCATGCATACCAAAACCAACAACTAAATGAAGATAACATGATTATCATTCCCCTCTCCATGTCCCGTTCATCTTCATCCTCTTGATCTTCATTCTCTTCAACATCTTCCTATATCACACAAGATTAAGCAAGATAGTTAAAATACAAACAAAATACATAACTAGAAGTGAATAAACAATAACTTACAAATTTAAAAAACCAACTTAAACAAGTTACAAGCATAATGGTATCATAGTTTAAGCAAACACCCTCTTGTTCATGCAGCCAATCCAATCCCATATCACCGAGATACCATGGCAATAAGCATAGTCATACTCCTCACACCACGAGTAGATGATCGACCTACCACATTTTTTAATATTTAAATACACATAGAATTAAGGAACGATTTTTATATTAATATAAGTTCTTTAACTAACCTAATTTAGTAAAGAGGAGGTGAAAGATTCAAATACTTATCACCACATTTTATGGCTTTAATAATTTGTGACTTCCTATGGCTTACATACCCTACATGCGATCAAGCATCTTTTGCTCATTAAATTACAAACCTTTATGTGGTACATGAAATTATGTTCTTAATAAACTCAAAGTATACCTAGGATTTTGGAATTATCTTATCAATCAATGTCCCAAATATCTAAGAAATTGAGGTTTACCAAGGTGATGCATGTGTGATATCACTTGCTTCCCCTTGTGATCCTCAATGATGCTTCCATCAAATCTCCTTACACAGTAAGGAATCTGAGCGGAACTCTACGGTTATGCATGTAATGGTGTAAAAATAGAGAGTGATTGGGTATGATCACTTGGGGGTAACCTGATGAGGATCTCTATTACCACTCCTAAAATAACCGTGATGACAACCTCCCTTCCCCTAGTGGCCTCAAATCATGCAACAAAAAGATCTAGATCTCTTATCACCTGAGGAGGTCCCATGATGTCATGGAGTAGGTTCATGAGAAGAACAAGGAGTGGGAGAAGTGCAGGCAACAAGAGATGGCCTAGCACTAGCATATAACAAGGGACTAACGCTGTGTCAGCTTTGGTGAGAATGGGCATCGGTACAACCCAAGGGTAACACAACCCATGGGAGTGCCACCAATAGGAGTAGGATTAACTATAGTAGTAGGGACCAAGCGTGGGAGCAAAGATATCTCTATTAGAAGAAATATGTCTCCATTTTTCCCCTTAAGGGCTTTCTCTCTCTTCCATGAACCAAGGAAAAGTGATGAAAAATGTTATAATATTATCATTCTCTCTCCTCTTTTAGAATCAAGGATATGTCTTTATATTGTTTTTATAAGAGACTCACCTATTATTTTATTGTAATGTTGTCCCATGTCCAAAGTTAGGACCACCTGTCCTCAAAATTCTCAAATCTGAAATAATAATATTCTATTTGATCTAAAAACGTAAAGCATGTAAGATGTGACAATCTTAACTATCCACATGACTTTTCAACTTCTAAATCTATCAAAATAGGATACATTTATGTTTTTCAAGATGGGAGAAATTAAAAAACAAGATAACTTGATGCAGACATCACATTTTTGAATTTCTTTTTACCCATGCCTACCTTTGTGCTCTAAGAGTGTGGCTATTAATTTTCATCATTTTTCATTGAGTTTACATGGGTTTATGATTTTTTTCTTCCTTTAGAGAATTCTCTAGATTTTTAGAATAAGAGAAATAGGGTTTTTAGTTTAGGGTGATTTTAGTACACTTTGATGAGATAATGGTTTAGCTTTTTCACTTCCCCTCCTTTGTACAAAGAAAATGCAAATCTCTATTTGTTTTCTTTAGTAACTATGCTCAAAAGCTTTCTTTCCCTCCAAACCACATTAATGACTATAGATCTTCTCAATCTTGGGGTTTCTTATCTTTTGTAACAGAGATATTGAAGGGAATGTTGATTATTTGGTGCTATTTAGTTGAAACTACACATTCATCTTCCCTGTCAACCATATTTATGTTCATTAATCTCTACAAAAATAATTAAAGAACAAGAGAGAAATGGAGGTATGCCCATCTTGTTATATGTTATGTTGTTTTGTTATGGTTTAATTTTGTCTGAGTTATTATGTTTCCTTTTCTATTTTGACCATCTTATTGTTCTAAATGTGATTTAGTCATGTGTGAAATTGAAGATAATAGTTAATAGTTGAGTTTAATGATGTTATTTATGTGTTATTTGGGTTGTTTATTAGTGATTTTTAAGTGAAATAAGTGTGTGAAATATAATTGGTTATTAATAGTTATGATTTAGTTCTCGGTTATATTGAAGTCAATATGTTATAGTGTCCAATAATGTTATTTCTCATTTTAGTTTAATTGTGTTATTTGTTAATTTTTTTAGTTATACAAGTGTATAAAAGCTAATTTAGGGTCAATAGTTATTTTTAATTATGTTTGCTTTCCTATTCTGGCCATCTAATTATTATTAGTGTGATTTACTCATGTGTGAAATTAAAGTTAATAGTTATGTTGAATCATGTTCTTCATAAGGATGAGCATGGTATACATTCCGCGAGGCAGGTAGTGGATGTACATTTGTGCTGTGTGTTGGCTTAAATGTTCTAAGTGGGCTCATTCTCTTGGTAAGAGGCCTCTACTTGTTAACTTCAGAGATAGGTTTGGTGCTGGCCTACGATCTTGGTATAAATCTACCATTACAGTAGTTGTCATGGCTCCCAGACTGGTGGATTAGTCTGGATTGGGTAACTTGGGATCTGCGCCCCACCTCTAGTCTAGGGTCTAGTAGTGATGTAATAGTTCTCTCTGGCTGATGTTCCATCCCTATGTCCCTCGGGTGAGGCTCTTCCGATTGTGTGTTTTCCATGATAAAGTTTATTAGTCTCGAGGCAATGTTAAAAGACATGGTGTGAGCTTAAGCTTGACAATGATTGAATATATCACACAATGGAAATGATTATAACATGAGCAAACTCACACTAGAGCAACACATGCCACCACTTAGATAAGAATGAGATGTAACTACTCAAGGTCACCACAAAGCATCACATAAACACATGCTAATGGAAAATGCAAAGAGGAGAATATTTCCATAAAGGACCACTTAGTATATTGATCACTAAGCAAGTACACAAAGCATGGACATTACACTCTCCACGTAGCTCTCTTCTTAGCACTTAGACGTGAGTAGTATACCCTGTTTATATAGGCTCAGGAGAAGGAGGTGCCTAGGGACCATGAATCTCTCCACCTCCCTTAGATTTCTCACTAGTCTCACCTAAAAGGTGATTCATCAATCATAGGAAAGTATCTACTAGACCTACACTTAGTTACTCTAGTTCTAACCTTAGAACAAGACACTCTAAGGTATCACTAAGGATCTCACACTAAGAATGGATGCTAGATCACATATGTTCTAACAACCTCCATTGATCAAGCATCCATACCATGTAGGGTGTGCTTGGATCAGATCTACCACTAAGATAAAGATCACTAAGATAAAGATCACTAAGATAAAAAATACCCCACGGGCTATAAAATATCATACATAACAACTTCTAAAATAATGAGTTGGAGAAGTTTGCCTCCTCCTTCTTTGCCTTTTCCTTCTCAGATATCTCCTCTTCATCCTTCTTCCTTTTGAAGCAATCTTTGATGATGTGACCCTTTTTTTTTCAATAGTAGCAAGTCCTAGGTGCCTTGGTCTTCTTGTCCTTGACTAGCGGAATAGGCATGATCCAATGAAACTGGTGTTAAAGAAGCTAAAACTTTGGAACCGCCATGCGGGTTTCCTCTAGAATGAGGGTAGAAGTCACTAAGGTAAGAATATGATTGGTTTAATTGGCTATCATTGAGACACACTGTTCATAAAGGAGGCATGCTGAAAAGCAACACATAGATGTGGCCCCCTCTTCATCAATGCATTAGGAACTCAATGGAGTCTTCTTGGGCCCTTTTATTTGGTAGTTTAAGGAAGTCAAACCTTTTCTCTTAAGAAGAAACGTTTTCTAATTTGAAGCTTCAAAACGGCTACTTTATTCGAATTTGAATCTGGGGGGAAAATAGAATTTAAAATCTAGCAGATAAAACCATATCATGTAACATATCTATGGAAAGCTCTTGATGCGTAGATCACGGATATGTAATCTTCGCTCAAATCGAAGCTTGTATGTAGAAGTTATGGAGGTCCGAAAATTGTAAAATTGCCCCCTCCCCTTTTTGGGGAAAAAAGTGCACCCTTTGACCACTCTTACACCTCTCTTACAAACCCATGGTTTTTGCTTACATGGCGGGCTCCTATTTGTCAAAAAGTTAAACGTTTCCATAACCTCATGGCAAATTAAAGGGCCCAAAAAGACTCCATTGAGTTCCTAATGGTAACACCCAGGGATTTCACTAACGTAAACAAGAACATGTGAACATGTTAATAACATATGTTAATAACACAAAAAATCTTGTGATCACATGTTATATTCACAAAGCTTTCAAGGGCCTAAAAAAATTATCTTTGTCGGGCATAAAAAATCTTCTTAGGTGGCCACTGACCTGCTATTATGTGAAGATGGTAACATGAGAACATGTGAATAGCTTATTCCCATGTGTAGCCAAGCTTTTAAGGGGTTCCCAAATGGCAAGTGACCTGTTATTTTGTGAACGGTAACATGAGAACATGTGAATAACTTGTTCACATGTGTTATTATCACAAAAAATCTTGTGATCACGTGAATATTAAATCCCTGGTAACACCTCCACCATTGAGTTAATCAATCATACATCATATGTCATTGACATAAGAAGAAACACTAGCTTTGTCATCCTTTTCCATCCTGTTAAGTTTCTTGAACAACCTAGCAGCTGCATTGGTTTGCCCCAAAGATGGACTTGAGCTTGGAAGTATTTTTTGAGCTCACTTGATGGATTTGCCCGCAAATGATGATGGATAATGCTTTGGAGTCTAAATTATTCCATTAGTAATGAGATTTAGATCTCTATTTGGCCTCTTCTCAGTCCCAGTACCCACTCCCCACATGTCTTTTTCTATGAGACACATTTGCATCTTGATGCATCAAGTATGGTACTTGAAGCCATCAAATTAATCTATTTTATCAAACATCTTTCCCACTATATTTGCCATGGTACTCAACCGAAGACACACACACAGTGTTACACAAATAGGGAAGACTATCCTTTATAGCTCTAGGACTTTACAATGGAGCTTGTCTTTCACCTAGAAATGCTCTACTCAAGTATCCCTTAACAAAAAGTGAAGATGTGTACACATGAACTTTGACCACTCGAAATAATGTGACTGCCTTGATCTTGGATCTAGTCTTTAACCCTTTGGCTAATGCAATTTGGGCTTTAATTTTAGCGTGTAAATACCTTAGCATTTGGCTAACACACCACACCCTTTAACCCTTTTTCACTAAGCAATGCAAGCTGAGAGATGTGCTATTTATAGTGCTAGAGCATATACAAGATGTTGTTCATAAGGATGCATATGTAATGCCACTCTCTCACAAGATGAAGGCAATATCAAGAGTGTGATAATCTCTCTCGATCACAAGATAAGTATGTAAGACCTTGAACCTTAGATCCCTTTTAAGAAAATCACAAAGAAAATAAATTTTAAACAAATACTTTCCCTCCTATATAATGAAGGAGGAAAGTAGATGATGGTGGAGCTCAAGGGAGGTAAGTGGAGAGTGTAATTCCCATGATTTATGTACTTTCTTAGTGATCAGTAAACTCAATAGACTAAGTGGTCCTTTGTGTAAATACTCTCCTCTTTACATTTTCCATTAGCATGTGTTTATGTAATGGTTTGTGGTGATCTTGAGTACATTCTATTGCTCATTGGTTACATCTCATTATTATCTAAGTGGTGGCATGTGTTGCTCTAGTGGTGCGAGTTTGCTTATGTGATAATCATTTTCATTGTGTGATCTATTCAATCATTGTCAATCTTAAGCTCAAACCATGTCTTTTAACAGGGTATTAGAGCTCCTTTCCATGTGAGTGTAATCCTTCATGTGTTGATAGGATACATCTTTGTTGGGTGTATGTGTTATTTTCTCACAAGTATTCTCTATTATCATTAAGTGGTATTCTTGGTGAGAGACTCATTGTTGCATTTGGAGTTGATTCATCACTTCATTGGGTGGCACTTCATTGGGTGGCACATTGGAGTGAAGAAGAAGGTGTCAAATATGTCCACACGTGTGTGTAAGTCTCTATGTGAGCACATTTGGAGTTGGTTCATCACTTCATTGAGTGGCACATTGGAGTGAAGAAGAAGGTGTCAAATATGTCCACACGTATGTGTAAGTCTCTATGTGAGCACAACATTCTATGTGAATCTTGATTTGTGACAAAACCCTAATCATTACGTTAACTATACCTCTCATCCTCTTAGTGAGTTGCACATTGAGAGATTAAGGGAGGGATCATCTCTTAGTGGGACACACCATTGTGGATCTGAACAAGCATTAGAATAAGGAAACCTCTATGTGTGTGCTTACATTGTGATAGAGGTTTGATTACATCAATCTTGAAGCATTGAAGCTGTGCTTTAGAGACCTTATTTAAAGCCATTTTCAACTTCAAGTGGTAGCTGGACCATTGATCGTTGAAAGAATCAACACAAAGAAGATACCAAATCTGTTTTTTCTTTTTACAAAAGAAAGTGAAACAAAGGCGCTAATTGGAGGCTTCAATCACACTTGTGTGTATTAGGGCTTTAGTATCCCACCTCAGGGCATCAATCTCTGCACCTTAAGCCTATAGAAATTGCATGAAACCAAAAAGCTACAATCAAATGACCAGGCAGGGGTTACAAAACTGCGTTGCAGAGAAGGCAATTTGGAGGATCTTAATAGCCTCATATTGCAGCAAAACATAAGCATTTTGTGTGGGCTTGTGTAGTACAATTTGTGATGAGTTGGCTCAGTAGAAAACCAACCTATGATTGATGGCCTTGAGAGTACACTGTTGCAATTCAGCAACATGATTAGAAAGAGCTTACTGCTGCAGAGAACCAAGCACCATTAGCACTTGGGAGTGAGTAGTATACCCTGTTTATATAGGCTCAGGAGAAGGAGATGCCTTGGGCCCATGAATCTCTCCACCTACCTTACATTTCTCACCAATCTCACTTAAAAGGTGATGCCTCAATCATAGGAAAGTATCTACTAGACCTACACTCAGTTACTCTACTAAATGAGTCCTCTAAACTTAGAACAAGACACTCTAAGGTATCACTAGGATCTTACACTAAGAATGGATGCTTCTATAATAGTAAGACTCCTTTGAAAATATGGAGGGGATGCGGGGTCTTGCTCAAGAATCGATGGTCTATCCATGCATTGGGCAACCAATCCTCCTGTCTCTAGGTCAGGGGTAGTGCATCCCATTCTTGGGTGCTCTTCGCTTTCACTGGTGCTGTCAAGGACTAACACCATTTGACTCCATGTTGTGTTGACCAAAGGGTTATGTCTCATAAGATATTGTGCATTTGATGGTTCAGTGTCATCAAACAAAGGGTTGTTTCACACCAATTTCCCTAATCGAAGGTGCATGAATGTGCCGAGTGATAGTGCATGATCACACTATGGACTGGTGGAAAATTTTAGTCCTCTGGTAGGTCATTTTCTCATAGAGGAACAGATGTTCTTTTGTGAAGGTGCCGGTGTGGCTTAGTGGAAGGTGCAGCCATACATGGATGTAGGTATGGTCGTGGATCTAGAGAAAGAATGGGCATTCTCTTGTAGAGGAATGAGCGTTCATGAGCTAAAAGGGTACGAACATGGAAAGTCTAAGAAACAAACATTCTTTGGTGGAGAAATGATCGTTTACTTAGGGAAGGTGCAGCCATGTCTAGTGTTAGCAAAAAGATTTTTAGTATAGGTATGAGCGTTCACTTGGGAAGGTACGAGCATTCGCTTGTCAGGGAATGGACATACATCTATGGAAGGTACGGACGTATTCTTAGAGACACTAGAAGGTATCTTGAATGTGCCAAAATGGCGTATCTTCTTACATCTACCTTCCCCCAGCAGTACAACTGTACTCCATTTATACCCTTTTTAATGCACTTTATGCTCTCTTTAATGCTCTTTATGCTCTTATTTAATGCACATTGCTCTCTTTGATGAGGCAAATATGGGAAGATTCTGCTAGAGGAAGTGAACAGGTGTGGCTCAAGAGCATACAACCGTACCTATGTGAAGTGAACAGCCATTCACTTATCAGAAAAGTAGGCCGCCGAGACTGAATTGCACCTAGTTTCTTCTCTAGTTTTTCAATGATTTCATCCCCTCAAATATGATTTTTTGTGTTTTTCTTTTTGTGGATGGTTTAGCTAGTCCCACCAATGATGCCTAGAATTCCTAATTAAACCTAATGTCCTAAGTTGACCCTCATTAGAGTTGGTTAAATGCTTGTACTAATTTGGGAAGCCACTTGGGACTCACTCCCCATCACCACTTGTGTCATTCAAGTGGAGCTTTCCTCAAGCTAGGCGAGGAGCACTGCGAGAAGAAGATATGAAGAGCTCAACTCCTACTCAATGACTTCATGTGTGCAAGAGTGAAAGTGAGAGAGAGCAAGAAGAAGAAGAAGAAGAAGAAGAGGCAAGCAAAGAGAACATCATCTACATGCACACACACAAAATCAAGCAAGCAACAATGCATGCACACAAGCTTACCACCATAGCCACAAGAGAGTGTGTAAGAGAGAGAGACAAGGAAACTCAACTATGATAATGGGATAATGGGATTGTCCCTTTTCATATTTCATGTCACTTATATACATGAGCTCTCTTTTTACAATGGCCGGCTGCTCATTTTACAATTGGGGCCCAAAACTAGTTCTTCTAGCTCTATGTATACCTAGGCTTATTCTCATGGTGGCTAGCATTACACAAGTCATTAGCTCGGTCATCCCATATATCTTTTATATGAAGCTCTTATCATGGTTTACATAAAAATTAGTTACATGAAGCACAACCATGCTTAAAAATAAAGTGTAACCACGCTTAAAAATAATGTTAACCAGTGTGGGCAATGTTAACAGTCTATAGACACAAGGTATAAAAATAAATATAAGTTTATAGTTATTTGTAAGTACAATAATAAACACAAGTATAAATTTATTAAAAATAGTATAAATTTGACCGTAAGTATAAATATGAGTATTAGATCAAACTCATTCCTATTATCTATTCTCTAGATCTCCATTTGTGTGCTAGCTCTCCACTACTCATCATGGCCACCTTTCCCTATTTTTTTGTGTGGATTAGTAGCCCTCCCTATGCTCACCTTGGAGACCGGATCTATCCTAGGTTTTGTGAGATGTATACTTCAAGGCTACCATTTCCACCTTGGACCCTAATAGCTCATTTGCTAGCTACATTTTGCAATCCATTACCTACTCTATCCTAAACTCCACCTTGAGTTGGATTCCTTTGGAGTTCCTTTTTGGTACGAAGAGTGGATCCAATCACAAGAAGGCAGTGAGCAAATCTTTCTCTCATGTAGACATCTCCACACTACCTCTATCCCAACCTCATTTAAAGCGCACATCCCACTCGATCTCATTGAGGGCGATATTACTTTTGCTATTTACATCTTGAGCTCTGATGTTGAAGATATGATGGCACCCATGATGTTGAAGATATGATGGCACCCATAATCTCCCACTGGTAGAATACACACAGAGAGAGCTAAAGGAGACCATTATAGACCCTAATATTAGGGTCATAGAGAGCTCTCACATGGTTCTTGTAAGCATCTAGCCTCACAAAATGCCAAGTCGTGACCCACCACTAGCTTCATTGAGTGCCATCAACATTGAAGTGGTGGAGTACTGTGACACGAAGTTGGGGTTTGGACTTCGGTCACTTCTCAGAAACAAAACACACTTGTATGAAACCTCACAGCCTCCTCACCTCCCTTTCTCTCCCTAAGTTAAGATAAAGATATACACATCAAAGGTGAGATCATAATTCATGGAAGGAAAGATGAAAGGCTCAGGAGAAGCAAGAATTTCTGCCACTCTTGCAGCTCCAAACAAGAGGGCGATTCTTTGGAAGAAAATCTTCCGACTCAGGATTATGTGAACGGAAACATACAGGGAATATTGGTAAGGTTCATCCGTTCGAATTGGGCGATTTGGTCGGAACATATTAAAGCAAATGAATATGGCAATCACTTACAAGATGATAAGACACATGGGGTTTGCCTTTTGATAAGAGATTAGGAGGAATTAATCATGATTAAGAAGAAATAATGACCAAAAGTCTATAAAAATAGAGATACACAGGGAATTGCAGTTTTAAATCCATATAGGTTGTGTAAGAGAGGATTATATAGATGCCTAGATCTTGAAAAGAGCTTCGCGTCTATATAAAAACTTTCAAAAACGGGCAACTGAGCGAAAAGTTATGAGCATTTTACTACAAGACTATAAAACGGCCAAAATTCTATAAAAATAGAGAAACACAGAGAATTGCAGTTTTAAATCCATATAGGCTGTGCAAAAGAGGATTAGATAGATGTGTAGAGCTTGAAGAGAGCTTCACGCCCATATAAAAACTTTCAAAAACGGACAACCGAGCGAAAAGTTATGAGCATTTTACTACAAGACTATAAAACTACCAAAATTCGCCTAAAAGTTAGCAACTTTGGGAGAAATTCTGATCATTAATGAAGTAAGGGATTAAAAAATTAGTTATATGAATGGAAAGAGCATATAAAGAGCTTCCTAGCCATATGATCAATTGAAGAAATCTACACCTGAGTGATGAGTAATTACCGGTTGAAATTTGGGTATTGGACCACAAAAACTGCACTTCCCTCTCTTTACATGAAACCTCAATTTTCACATAGCCTCTTGCCTTTCATCTCCTTCATGATTCAAGCTAGAGGGTAAGTGTTAACATTGCTTAGCGGACAATCATAAAGATTTACCTATGGTACCCAAAGTCTTTCCGCATGCTTATTACCCCGCTAAAACCATTGGTACCTCCAAAGGAGGGCGGCAATAAGGCAAGGGCTACCTTGAGAAGTCATAGGCCCACCAAGATAATAACTCCTTATCCCACTTATCATGAATCATCAAAGAGGTTCAAAATTGGGTTAAGCATGAGGAGCTAATGCTAAATGAGACATTCACATGTAAAGAGAGTGTTTGAATAGGGGTTTGATGAAAGATAAGAGAATGGCAACAATGACACAAAATACTCAATTGAGGAGGCTCATTCCTTTTATTTGAAAGGGAGAGAAGGGCTCCTTTTATAGGTGGAGAATCACCCTCTCTTCCATTGTTACAAATTACAACATAAAAATCTTTAACCCTTCAGTGACACAAGGGTAGATGTCACCATCAATTGTCCTCTTAGGCTAAGTCTTCTATTGATTATTAAATTGAAGACTTTTTGACTTTGAGAGTGTGATGAGATAATAGCCAAGTCTAAGTGGCATGTAGGTGGAGATCCCACTTACACATGGCGGAATTCTCCTCTTCCATGTAGGCATTCTAGAAGAATCTTTTCCAATTATGCACCTACACACACGCCTTCCACACTCCCCAACTTGTAGCCTTATGGTGAATACCATATTAATAATACAATTAAAATCCATGTGAGCATGAAGGCTCACTTTTATTTTCCACATCACTAGCCTATCTACCATACCAAAGTATTTATCAAGCATACTTGTGGCATTTACAATGTGTGCACCCTAAATCAAGTAAAACCATTATATTTGAAGATAGAATGTTGTTATCGGGGTAGCCGCCAAGCCGCCGCATCACCACGCCGTTATTCCATTGTGGGCGCCGCAATCTTCTTGGATAAGCTTCCACCTTATTACCATTGCGAAACCATCAAAATATGCACAAAATTGACAATGAAAGATATCAATTTTTCACGTCACATCTTTCCTCCCCTAGCAGATCCTCCATGCTTGTCTGGGGGGTCTACTGGCCATGGTGCTCGAGGGTAGAATATCTTTAGCCGGTACTCATTGGCACGTCTGGGAACCTCTTGGCCACTTGCATCCTCTAGAAGATAGGTGTTATTTTTGAACTTTTGCTTTATCCTGAAGGGGCCTTCCCATCGTCGAAGAAGCTTCTTATCTAGCCGTTTCTCCACACGGCCATTATACCTCATGACTAAGCTCCCTTGCTTGAGTTCTGGCTTCTTCTTCTTCTTCTTCGTGAGAGTGTCATGCCTTGCCTTGCGCCGTTGTTGTGTAGCCTCCAAATTTTGAAGTGCCTGAAGTCGCCTCTCATTCAAGATCTCCAGTTGTGCTAGGCGTTGGGCATGTGTTTCTTCTTCATTATTCAAGCATGCAAAAGATGTGCGAAGGCTTGTGATTTCCAATTCTATTGGCAAAATAGCCTCCATTCCATAAACTAACTAAAAAGTTATGAAACCAAGAGAGAGTTTGTGAGTTGTCCTATAGGCCCATAGGACCTCTGGCAAATGCACATCCCACTTTCTCTTCATAGTATCCACTAGCTTAGACAAAGATCTACAAAGCAGTCCATTAGTTTTTTCTACTAAACCATTACATTGGGGATAATAGGGAGTTGACATAGCATGCTTTATTTTGAATTTCTGCACCAAAGCTTCAATCAAGTCATTCCTGAAAGACCTCCCCCCATCTGTAAGGATTTCCAATGGACACCCAAATCGGGCACATATGTATTCCCTGAGAAAGGATGCCACAGCCACTGCTTTATTATTGACCATTGCCTTTGCTTCTGTCCACCTTGTTGCATAATCTGTGGCCACTAATATGTAATACTTCCCATGTGAGGAACGAGGAAGTGGGCCCACAAAATCTAATCCCCACCTTTCAAATGGAGCATATGCTGGGATAGGGTTTAAGGGTCCGGGAACCAATTGCTTATGCCCATATGCCTGGCATACTTCACAGCTTCTGCACCACTCATAGACATCTTTGCTGAGTCGAGGCCAATAATACCCTATGTTAAGGATCCTCCGAGTTGTGCTGGCTGAGGCAAAGTGACCTGAACATTCATGACATAATTCCATAATCCTTTTAGATTCTTCCAAGCTCACTACCCTCTTGAGAATCTTATCCTTACCTTGCTTGTAAAGAACATCCCCTAGAATTGTGTAAGGATGAGCTTTCCTGGTAAGCCTTTGCTTCTGTTGAGGATTCAATCCAGGAGGGAAGCATCCTGTATCTAAATAGTATTGAACATCCTGGAGCTCAGGCCAACCTGTATCCATTAATGCAAGAGTAGCTACTTTGAAAGAAGCCAAGGTTTTAGTAGCCAATTCATCAGTCTTTTGATTATCCTTCCTGTTAACATGCACAAATTTACAAAACTCAAAAGCTTCTTTTAACTCCATTGCCCTTTTATACAATTCTTGGGGATTAGGACTCCTTACCTTATATTCTCCTTTCATTTGTCGGATGACCAATTACGAATCCCCTTTAACCTCTACCTCTTTAATTTCATCTTTTATGCAATCTTCTAATCCCCAAATTAATGCATTGTACTCAGCCACATTATTTGATATAGCCTTTGGAAATTCCCTACCCTTGGCCCATACCTCTTTTCCTTCTGGATCGAATAACACTATCCCCCCCAGCTCCACATTGCCTGGAAGGGCTAAAGGCTCCATTAAAATGCATAGTGAAAGCAGTTGGTGGCATTTCCAAATCTTCATATACTTCTTCCTTTGCTCCTGTTCCTTCTTCCTCTTCCTTCCTTGTAAGCAAATCTGCAAGAGAGGCCCTAGTGGTGTTTTCTATAATAAAAGTGAAAGAGAATTCTTGAAGCTCGCAAATCCACTTTGCAAACTTCCCTCCTGCAGGATTGGGTTTGCGGACCAAGAATTGTAAAGAAGGTTGAGATGTGTTGAAGAAAAAAGAGCGAGGTAACAAGTATGACCTGAACTTCTTCACTGCAAAAACAAGAGACAAACCAAGTATGACCTGAAATTCTTCACTGCAAAAACAAGAGACAAACCACCTTTCTCCATTTCACCATACCTCTCCTTGGCATCAATGAGTTGTCGACTTGCATAATACACTGGTTGCATACGCCCTTGCTCTCCCTTTTGCAAGAGTATAGCACCCACTGAATGTGATGAGACACTTGGGTTCACATAAAAGTCCTCCCCCCACCTAGGAGGCTGCACAATTGGACTTTGACTCATGCATTCCTTGAGCAAACAAAAAGATTGAATTTGATCGGGCCCCCATTGGAAAGAAACATTCTTCTTTGTCAACAGATTTATAGGATACATCTTCTCAGAGAACATGTCAACAAAGCGTTGGTAATACTTTGTTTTACCCGAAATCCTCCTTACCTCCCGTACATTGGTAGGTGGTGGGAGGGCCACAATTACCTGCACCTTCTCAGGATCCATCTCTATGCCTTCTTCTGAGATAACATGTCCCAAGAGAACCACCTTCCTTCATGCCAAGCGGCATTTTCCAGGATTAAGACACCCTTTTGCATCATCAATACTTTGCAAGGCCAACCTCAACTTTTCCAAGTGATCCATGCGGCTTGAATAAATACAAAAATCATCCAGAAAGACCCTTATAAACTTTCCCAAGTAAGGTGCAAATACCTGACTCATGAAGCGTTGAAAAGTTGCTGGTACATTGGTCAAGCCAAAATGGCATCACCCTATAGGCATACACTCCCCAAGGGGTGATAAATAAGGTTTTCCTTTTATCTTCACAAATCCGGATTTGAAAGTATCCAGAGTATCCATCGCACACTGAATACAATTCATGACCTGCAACTTGATCCAAAATCTCATCCTGAAAGGGTAGAGGATAATAATCCCTCTTTGTGCATGCATTCAGAGGGCGAAAGTCCACACACACATGCTATTTTCCACCCTTTTTGGGGGTTACTACAACTGGGGAAATCCACTCTCAATTCTCTACTGGAAAAATAAATCCAGCTTCAAGCAAATTAGTTACCTCCTTCTTAAGCACCTCTGCTTGCACTACTCCCAAACGCCTTAGTCGTTGTACCACTGGCTTACTTTGGGGCTTGAGATCAATCTTGTGCTCTACTAGGGTAACTTGGCGTACTTGTGAGTAGCTATTGCAAAAAGGTTAGAAAATCCATCCAACATTTTTAAGTAATCCTCCCTTTCAGTACCTGCTCTATGGACTCATCAAGAAGAAGTTCATTTTGTTGGTGAAGACTAGTGAGGTCCACATCTCCTTTCTTGCACATGGTTGAAGAAGCTTCCCCTTCCAAGGCTCCATTGTCTTCAGCATCCCCTCGATCCCTTCCTAGGGAAAGACCAAATGCAACTCCCTCCACCTCTCCTTCTGAGATGGAATCCTCGGAGCTACCACTTGTCTCTTCTTCATCGGATGACTCTGACTCTGAACTTTTGGAAGTTGAAGGTTCACCTCTTACCACCTTCTTGCGACGACTCTTGATGTTGTAGTGGACCTTCTTATTCTCACCTTGTAGAATAAGATCACCTGTCTCCCACTTTTGAATTGCCTTCACTTGGCGAAGCCATGGCCTACCCAATATCAATGGGTAAGCCCTAGCATCAGGCTTTGTAGGAATGACCTGGAAAGTTTTAGGCACAGAAATACCACATACATCCACTCCCAAATTCCTGACAATTCCTAAGATTTTCACCCTAGTATTATCAGCAAGTTTGATGCGGTAGGGAGAGTTAGAGGAAGACAACTTTAAATCATCATCTTTCATTGTTTTTTCACTCATGACATTGATTGACGCACCTCCATCAATGTATGCATTAGAAATTGTTTGCCCCTCAATGATGACATCAATCACAGGCACGTCATCTCCTACATCAATATCCACCTTTTGAACCATAGGAGTCCCATTATCCCTCTTCTTCTTTTTCTTAGGTTCCCTTGTGCTAGCCAGCTTACCCCATTCCTTTCTGAGCTTTGGAGAGAGTGCCAAAAGCTGCCCAAATGTGATTTGTGTCGTTTTCTCCCTAAGATCTGTTAAGAGGTCATAACTAAGAGTTCCTTGTCCAAGAGGAAAGTCAGATTGTCCAATTTTTCTCCTAGATGACTTCTTCTTCTTCTTATTTTTCTCCTCTTCTTCAGATTTATCTTCTTTTTCTTCTTCCTAACTCCTAGTTTTACGACCCCCTTTTTGCCATTAATGGCATCAATGTTTCCTTACATCCATCTGATGTAAAGACCATTGCTTTGACGCAGCCACTGCCATCACAACTCTCATTGTTGCCATCTTGGCAACAACTAGGCTGAAAGTTTCCTCATAATAATCAATGCCATATGTCTGCACATATCCTTTGGCTACCAATCTAGACTTGTACCTGTTTGTACACCCACTTGCATCCAATGACTTTCTTGCCTTCAAGCAATTGCACTAAATCCCAAGTTTCATTTCCATATAGTGCATCCATCTCCTCATCCATAGCTTTCTCCCAACACACATTTCCAATAGCCTCATCAATGCATGTGGGCTCTACAACCTGCACAACCTTTGCCATATATGCATAGTGATGTGCCACATAACCATCATAGGTAAACTTCTGCACAGGGTTTTTCACTCTCCCAGATCTTCACAGCTTTTCATTCATGGCTTCCATAGCCTTCTTTACACCAGGTATTCTCATAGGTGGGATCCCAAGATCCTCACATCAAGGCTCATATCTGAGCCACTAGACTCTCCATCAACATGAGAATGCCCTGCAGAAATGTCAGGCATACCAAGGGGCTCAACCACTTTCTCTTTTCCTTTACATGATGTACTAATCACATTTGCAGGACTGGTATTATGACGCAGCCTGCCACTCCATGGTCTATCAACAACAGACCCACTAGATGAGGACTCTCCTGGTCCACTCAAAGACTGTGATTGCTGACCTGCATTCTATGCAACCACACTTCCACTCACATCAGCCCCAACAACTTCTTTTTCACCAGCATACCAGCTGCTCATCTCATCAAAGACAACATCCCTGCTTACCCTCAACTCACGTGTAGCAGGGTTATAACACCTGTATTCCTTTTGCTCAAGGGAATATCCAATAAACACACATTTTTCAGCTTTTGGATCTAGCTTAGTTCTCAGCTCATCTGACACATGCACATATGCAATGCATCCAAAAACTTTCAGATGAGAAAAATCAGGTTTTCTGCAAGTAAACCTCTCCTCTAGAGTTACATCATGTATGGCTGCAGTTGGAGTCCTGTTCATGATGTATACAGCTGTAGAAACAGCCTCAGCCCAATAGCTATGCAACATATTCTTCTCTTCCATCAATGCTTGCGCAAACTCAGCAATGTGCATGTTTTTCCACTCAGCAACTCCATTTTGCTGCGGAGTGTATCTGCATGTAAACTGTCTCTGAATACCATTCTTCTTCAAAAATTCAGAGAACTCATTGGAGAAGTACTCTTCCCCTCCATCTGACCTTAGGCACTTTACATATTTCCTTGTTTACTTTTCAACCAAAACTCTGAAATTCTAAAAGTGAGTGAACACCTCACTCTTCTCCTTCATGAAATATACCCACACTTTCCTTGTGTGGTCATCAATGAATGTCACATAATACCTGCAACCTCCCATAGACATGGTCTTCGTAGGAAACCATACATCTGAATGCACAACATCTAGTGCATTTCTGTTACATGGAAATATATGCTTTGTTTGCTTTCCAAATTGGCATGCTTCACATATTCTCTACATACCTTCCACTTTAAATATTGGCAGCCCTGTCACAATTCCTTTAGTCTGCATAGACTTCATTCAAATGTCCAATTCTTTTATGCCAAATGTCTGTGTCTGCAACAATTCCTGAACCATTTGCAAACATCGTAGCACTCATTTCAGGCATGTCTACATTCAACGTAAACATTCTGCCCCACTCTGTTGCCTTTTGCAACCAACCTGCACTTGTCTTTAAAGTCTTCAACATAACAACCATCAGGGTTAAACCGAACCTGCAAACCCTGCTCAATCATCTGGCCAAATGAAACCAGATTCTTTGTTATGCTCGCAACGTGAAGTACACTGCAAGGTACTTCACTTTGCCATCCTGCATAGACAATGGCACATCTCCAACATGGGCAATTGGATGAGCAGTGTCATCCCATGTTTCCACAAAACCTGGTCTTTCAAGGTTTTTCATCTCCTTGAACCACTCCCCATGACTTGTCATGTGGTTCGAAGCACCTGAATCCACATACCATACATCATCTTTTTGTGCTGCTTCAACATTTTCAGACATGGCATTCACGACATGCTGTATAACAAACAACCTTTCATTATCCTCATTGTTTCTGCTTGAGAATGCATAGTTGTTCTGCTGCACTTTCCCATTTTGCATGTCACCCTGCTTCTTATAACATTCTGCCTGCACATGTCCAGGCTTACCACACAATAAAAGCATTCACGTGCATCATTATATTGCCTTTGGCAATTTCCAAGTCCTCTTTGACTCCCCCTACCTCTGAATTTGCCTCTTCCACCTGTGTGTTG